>NC_052630.1:48662391-48977775 GCF_016161935.1 Mauremys reevesii | reverse complement strand
GGATGGCAGGAGAGAGATCACTTGATCATTGCCTGTTAGGTTCACTCCCTCTGGGGCACCTGGCATTGGCCACTGTCGGTAGACAGATACTGGGTTGGATGGACCTTTGGTCTGACCCGGTACGGCCTTTCTTATGTTCTAGCTAGCGTGCTACTTAGATAATATAACTGAAACCTCCCCCAAAAACAATCCATAACTAAGAGCACTGAAGTTTAGTCTGAGAACTTGATGCTTTATGACATAATAAATGGTGGACATGGAAAAGAATCATTAGGTCATCTAGTGCGTCTTTCTGCCTGATAGTGAAGGATTTCCTATGGTACATTTCCTTGTAATTTGTCCTGTCTGCTTCAAGGATTTGTGAAGTTTACTGGATTAGTACCAAATCCCATCTGCAGCACATCCTGGCTATCCCAAAAGGTATTTCTGTTTTTGGGAGAGGAGAGGAAAGATGCTCCCCACTCCAGGTGTGGAGGTGCTGAAGTAGTCAGCCAGGTCCTGTCGTGACAGGAATATGAGGCCAGGAGGATCAACAGTGGAGTGGGGTCAGACGATTCACTCTTAATTGCCCCACGTGTCAGCAAACACGTACCCCAGCAGTGCTGAACTGGTACCCAAACCAAAAAAACCCCACTCAAAACTAATGCACGCCCTCTGCACATTCCCCACACATAATCCAGCACCATGATACAACTTGGTAAGAGACAGACATTAACACAATAAATTAATGTTATTAATGTATGTACTGAAATACAGTATATATGCCACATAAGATTTAAGTATGGCAATGAAAAACATAAGCTGAAATAACCCTGTAAGAAAAGCAGAAGAGTTGCTGATGAGAGATGTTTAGATCTGATATAATACCAGGCAGAATACTACTAATTTTCTGTAAATACAGAAAATATATATTTATAGACTAATTTTAAACCTCCAAGATGAAATGGTTACATTTTTGCAACCAACACAAAGAAGGGAGCATGTGTTCTCCATATACCTTTCTTCCTCATACTTAGATAATAGAAAATTTTACAGCCAACATTTTCAAACTTGGGTGAGGATAAAGTAACTAATGTTTCGGAAGCATTAACATTCTCTGGTGATAGTAATAAGTACTTACATAGATCTGCTGCTAGAGGAGTCTCTGAATCTATGTGGAAGCAAGATTTGCTCCTTAATACAAAAGTGTTGCATTTCAGATTGCAAGCAATATAGAAAGTCCCCATAATTATTCCTTGTTCTACTTAATATATAACCATAACAGAATTAAAATGTTTTTGGATCAACTCCCAAGATACAGAAAGCAGAATAAACCCCAAGGAAAATACTGCTCATGCAAAACAAGAATTTCAGATCATTACCAATCCTAGAGCACTAACAAAAAAATCTGCTTTGAATGTAACATATATTCAGCTTCTGCCTAATAAGTAGTTTGGCTGGGATTAACTCTTAGATCTCTTTATACAATATCTGTGTGAGAATGATTGAACTTCTTTAAAGATATGATGACAAGACTATGGTTTGGGTTTAGTTTTGTAAACCTCAGGTGGAATTTGAGTTTGCAAGATCAAAACCAGGGTGATTTGCATCTGGGTTCTATGTTATCTAAACCAGAATTCAGGAGGATAAGGCTAAAAGGCTCCAGTTTTGGCCCATCTCTATTTCCAAGGATCACTTTACATTTTGCACGCAGTCTATTAATAATACAACTGGTATAAAC
Source organism: Mauremys reevesii (assembly GCF_016161935.1). Lineage (NCBI taxonomy): Eukaryota > Metazoa > Chordata > Testudines > Geoemydidae > Mauremys > Mauremys reevesii. The sequence goes on along the minus strand of NC_052630.1, from coordinate 48,976,055 downwards.
TTATTTTTGCCTATTGCACAATCCTATAATCACATATAGTAGTCTAGCCCTACTACAGCTTTTAATTCATTTTCCACAAAAATAAGTAGAACCATTTCTGGTAACCAAAAGGCCATGTTAACTCATCTACTTATGTGACAAAAAAGTTTCGAAATAATATTCAGTATTAAGTAACAACTTAATATTCTTTGAATATTTACAGCCTCTCATACACAAATGAACATGCTGCTTTCCTGAAATGAGGTACTCTTCTTACAAGATTGCATTAGAGATTTCATTTAAACTTTTAAGTATTCAGTATTATGTCATACAAATTATGATTTAACATGAGAGCAATTAACACAAAAATTTCAAACTGAAAAGAATATAAATTAAACTGAATATTGCTTAGTGAGCCAACAAGCCAAATTAAATTTATAATCTTTCTCTGTGACAAATCTGAAGACACCAGCTAACAAAAAAGGGCTTTTGTGAATTCCTACATGTTATATATCCGGATGATTCATCCGGAAGCTACAGCTGAACATATCATTACAACAACTCAGTGATGCAGACAGGTTAAAGTAGGTGGGAATATAGCTCCTCATCTCCTGTTAACAGCTGTGGGGTGGCTCCCTCCTTTCTCTAGCTTGGGTAAGCAGCAATCCCAGCAGTTCCCCCTTCTAGTTCCACCTATTTTGCCCACTACAGAGATCTTTATGAACACTTGCAACACAAACTGTCTAGTAATGCTGGTGACCCCCAAAAATTCCACAGAAGATCTGTCCAGTTTATTTGAAAAAGATCTTGCTAATGAAATGATGGAGGATTGAGATGTTATAGGGAATGTTTCCAGCCTGTTCACTACCATTTCATAACTTAGTTTATGTGGAAAAATATCATCACACTTCTTCGAAGAGACATAGAAAATATATTTCCCTCAAAATGCTAAGTCTTCACATGCTATTTTTGGAAGAGAGCACACTGCCCTCTTAAACCAATATACTTTATGTATTAATAAAGGCATGCAGACAGCTTAGCTAACAAAGCTGAGCCAGAATCTCAAGATTGCAAGATTTTAAGGCTCAGATGTGATGTTAAAATAAAGGTTGTACATCAAAGTCATTGCCATTCAGGGGCTGTTGTGTATTCTGTTGCTTCATAAAATGAGTTGGTATTCTCAGTTCAGTTACCAGAAATCACCCACCATGATTAGCATCCAGTAATGATAATCACAGCAGAAATGCCAAGGACTGAATGGACCATGGAAATTGATGCTGTGGATAATTGTTTCATGTATCTGGACCAAATTCCTCTGGGTAACGTCTACCGATTCCTTGGACCACTTCAAAAAGCTGTGGGTGTAGTCCAGAGTTCTCTGCTCATTGGTTCTTTCACCTTCACTCTGGTTCCTCTTTTGTTGCCCACACAATTAACTGATTTCTAGTCCTGTGGCCCCTCTCTCACCCAAGGAGGCAGGCCTTCTGTTCCTTGTGGACCCACTTTTCCAATTCAAATAAGCTGGCCCCTTTCACTTTCAGGTTCTCTGTTTGGTGAACACCACTATCACACCTCTGACCTCATCCTGTGCATTCCGTTTTTCAATTTGTCCCATGTACTTAGCTGGCTTCTGTTTCTTTGTGGCCTCCTGCACCCCTACCCTCTCCTGAAAGGAAGTCCATTTTCCATGGAGAGGCCTGTCCAGGGTCCCCATCACTCCTACAGAAACTGGCTTCTTTTCCATCACTCTGAGGGAAAGACGGCTCCTTTCCTATCACTGTGAGGGGTTCCCCGCTCAGTGTCCCCACCCCAATAGTTTCCTCCTCTGGCACATTTTACTTTTTTCATGATCACACTCCGTTGGCCTCACTTGACCAACTCCCTTTGATCTCTCCCATCTAACTGAGGGGGGCTTTGTTGCCCCAAAGCAGGCCTATTCCAAGAGCTCTGTCTGTTTCCCCATACATGATTACATTACACTGGCCCCTTTCACCAGCACAAAGTTCTCATTACTTTAAAGAAAGAGGGGACATAAATGTCTGAATCTAAAATAAGATCACTACCCCTAAAGAGCCCCAGTTTATATAGTAAATGGATACCATTGACTAGATTGCATAAGAACAAAGTCCTCCCAGCAGAGAAATATGAAAATCCTAGCTATTCGACTGTCAAATATAGTTATTACACAACCTTTTTTTCTGAGATATGTTCATTAACTGTGAAGTTTTATAGTTTTAAGTCATCTGAGTAATAAAAACAAATAAATAATAATTAAAGTTATAAATAGATTGCTTGTATAATATTCTAGGACCATGAGTTTCTTTATATGTGCTCATATTACACTTCCAAAAATGAAATTCAGAATGTTCAATATACTGTTTAATTACAAATGAGAACAGTATGCTATAGTATTAATCATTGGACTATTTCTATAGAATCACAAATACAAAAGATTGTAATTATATTGATAAATCAGTGTGCTCTTTGTGTCACAGAAATATATCAACTCTAGAACAATGTCCTGTTAGAAGAGTTATGCTCTTTTTGGTGTGTTACCCATATACTATATAGTAAACATGTACAGTAACTCCTCACTTAAACTTGTCCCGGTTAACGTTGTTACGTTGCTGATCAGTTAGGAAACATGCTCGTTTAAGCTTGTGCGTTTGGCAGCCGCCTGATTTGTCCACTGTTTGCAGGTTTGTGCACTGTTTGGCAGCCCGTTGCAGCTAGCTGGTGGGGGCTTGGAACCATGGTGGACCGGCAGCTCCCCATCAGCTCCCCGCTCCCATAAGTTCCCTGTGCAGCAGCCGCCCAACAGGCTATCAATTGCCGGCAATTCAGCTGTCCTCCCGACACTGCCATGTGCTGCTCCTGCCCTCTGCTTTGGATAGGGTGACCAGATGTCCTGATTTTATAGGGCCAGTCCCGATTTTTGGGTCTTTTTCTTATATAGGCTCCTATTACTCCCCACCCCCATCCTAATTTTTCACACTTGCTGTCTGGTCACCCTAGCTTTGGAGCTGCTCCCTGAGCCTCCTGCTTGCTGTGTGTGTGGGGGGGCTAATGTCAGGGTGTCCCCCTCCCCCCTGCTCCTGCACCCCGCTTACCCCATCTCCATAGAGTTGGGGGGACACACGACAGGGCTCAGGACAGAGGGAGCTTCCTGGCAGCAGCTGCCTCTCAGCTTGCTGATTAGCTTGACAAGGCAGTGTACTTAAGAGTGGGGGGTCAGCGTATTTAAAGGGGAAATGCGCATCTCTCTCTCTCTCTCTCACACACACACACACACACACGGTGTGTGTCTCTGTCTGTCTGCCATGCTGTCTCCTCTCCCTCCATTCGTGCTGCCTTGTAGATTGTGACGTTACATTAACAATGAGTTAACCCTTGAGGGCTCAGCCAATTGCTAGTTCATCATCTAGTAGTAAGGCATTCCATGGGAAATATCCCACCCTCTGACTTCACCACCTCAACCAAGCTTCACAATCATCATTGCTGTGTACAGTATTAAATTGTTTAAAACTTATATACAGAGAGAGAGAGAGTGTGTGAGTGTGTGTATGTGTATATATATATATATATACACACACATACATACACACACACACACACACACACACACAAATAAATAAACTTTTGATTGGCAAAAAAAAATGTCCCTGGAACCTAACCCCCCCTATTTACATTAATTCTTATGGGGAAATTGGATTCGCTTAACATTGTTTTGCTTAAAGCCGCATTTTTCAGGAACATAACTACAATGTTAAGTGAGGAGTTACTGTATTAAGGACTTTGGTAGTCCAGTAAAGCAGCACAATTTTGTTACAAGTCTCATCTCTTCTTTGAGAAACTTACATTTATAACAAGAAAAAATAATCAAGTTATCCTAAATGTAAAGTCACGGGTAATTAATCTGCTTGTCATGAAAATGCAAAGTTTTAGATATCATGTGGCAAACTGGAGCTACAGCATACTTTCCATTTTTTCTTTATTGTACTGTGGATTTTAATAGTTTCAATCAAGAATGAAGTAGGGGTTAGACATAAGATTTTGCTGAACATGTTATATATCCTCTTCAGCCCAACCATGCAAACACTTAAGCAGATGCATAATTATGCTCATGATAATCCTATACAAATAGTACAGTTATTAAAGCTTCTATGCATTCCTCTTAATTATAATGGGACTGCTCATAAGTAAGTTATGCAACAGACTAAGTGTTTGAAGGATTGGCGCTTTAGATATTACTCTGATTAAAATCTAGAACTAAAAACTGGACATGCAAACCCACTAACCTAAGATTCCTTGCACATCTAAGACTCCCACTAAAGATAATGGGAGATTTGATGTGTAAAGAAAGCATCATTTTGTAAGTGATAAATATCTATGTTAAGAAAAGGCCACATTAAAATAATCTAAATTATTGAAAATGTTGCAGAGTTGTATTGACTTTTTAACTGATATCTCTTGAATTAATATACACATGGTTGTAAAGAAGCAAATTTTTGCTGGTGCATACATCTTCAACACTTGAAAACTGGAAGAAGAAACATCTTGCAGAGGAAAAGAGAGACAATATACATAATATTTTAACAGGGAAAACAGTGTCAATAAAGAAAAAGTTGTGGGAGATCAACTCCTTTTTATGTCAAACCATGTATACATTTCTCTAGTTTACTTGATACTTAGTGCTGCAATTTTTCATGTAATCAAGTACAGTATCCACATCTTTTGCAACTGCCCTGTAAAAATACCTTTAGAGTTGGATAATGTACAGACAGATCTCTCATTTGCTGCTCTTAAATCCATATTGTAGTAGATTAATGCTTACATATGTAACATGAGCAAATGACTACAGTAAAGTAAAGGCTTACCACTGAAATTAGAAGGGGTTTAAGGCACCCTATGCTTATATTCACTATGCAAACTAATAGGTATGTGGTTTCTGCATACCTACATACAACAATGAATAGTACCTCTATATAAAAATCTGTAATACATACTTGATTCTGATTCACAGGTCAACCATAGCATAAATCAGGAGTAGTTTACTTTCACCTTTCCATATATTTTTACAAATTTTAGGGAGCAGAGTTAAGGTTGGGTGGATGGCACACATGAGGCAGGGTGATCATGAGAGATAAAATGTAATATGAGATGTGTAATCTAGTGGAGAAAGAACTGGACTGGGAGCCAGGAGATCAGGATTATAGACCCTACTTGGCCACTGATCAGCAATGTGAATTTAGGCAAGATTCGTCTACTTCTGTTTCCCTTTGTCTTGTCTATTTAGAATGCATGCTCTTTGGGGCAGGGATTGCATCACACTATGTGCTTGTACAGTGGGGCCCTGATCTCAGAGACCTTGAGATACTACAGTAATACCAAATTCCAAGATCTCTTAACTATTCATTTCCAAACTTGGTAAGGTTTCGATTGATTGCAATTGTAGGATTTCTGTAAGAAATGTGTAGTATCGGGTTTTGGATATATACAATTTTAAAACCTTTTGTTCAAGATTTTGTTTAGGAATTTCACTGTGTTTGAATAAGTGCAAAAAAAATTAATTGAGTTGACATATAATATCCATAGGAAAAAATCTGGCATTTCTCATGTATCCCTCTAAAGCATTACCCTTCCATTACCCATGCAGAATATGTGGTTAGAATGAAATTCCAAGCATGGAAACTGCAGCCCAAAAGGAATTTTCAGAAAGTTATGAGCATCTGAAAAGAGTTAGTGGAAACCATTTTGCAACCTTAAATATAGGTGTTCAAAAAGATGTACGAAGTGGCAAGTTTAAGATCTTTAAAAGGCTCCTGTGGCATGAGACCACAGAAATAAAGGATTGAGGGTAGCAATGAAATTGCTAACAACTACAGTTTAAACAACCTCACGAAGAGCTCAGTGTGGTTCAAAAACTTGTCTCTCTCACCAACAAAAGTTGTTCCAATAAGAGGTATTACCTCACACACCTTGTCTATAATATCCTGGGACAACATGGCTACAATTACACTGCATACATGTGTATTTCCAGTCATTTTACCCTTAGTATATTTTAATCCACCATTGGGTAAGTCAACAAAAGCATGGCAAGGCCATTTTTTCTTTGGGGCACCACCGTAGATTATTTCTTTTTTTTTTTTTAAATAAGGCTCCCAGGAAAACAGCCAAAAGAAGAGACATTATCGAAGTATACACCTGAAACTTTAAGATTCACTGTGCAAGAGTATATTTTGTCTAATATAGAATATGTTCCTTTTGGTCTCAAAAGAATTAATTTTAGAAAGAAGAATAAAAAATAGTTTTACAAGTTCCCAGGGTGTTGCTGGTATCTGTCTAGTCACATGCATCCTTCTACAAGAACATGAACAGGATGTTTTAAGTCATGAAATAATTTAAACATGGAAGCTTCACTATTTTAAGCTGTGATTTCTTTTGACATTTTCCCATTCTTTCAACATCTTGAATTCATAAACAAGAGAAAGACGACTCAGGCTAGCCTGAAGGTCCAATGGCACTCTAAACTGCAACACAGGAAACCAGAATTCAGAACAGAACTAGATCTTCATGATTTAACCATTCAGGGACTGGACACTGAGAAAGTCAGACAATCTAGAGAAAGAAGGACTGAACATGTGTCTTTTAAACTCCATCCTATCAGCAGATAAACTGCAAACAGAAAAAGACTGATATAAAGACAAAGCCCCCTCCCTCCACTACAAATGTCTAGCCATGGCTCTATTGTCGTGAAGGTATACGTTCACACCATACTAAACTCTATTTTCAGCTACACAGACCGCAATACTAACAACATGGAGGATGGGTCCCAGTCTGTGTTGTGGCCTTCTATTTGAATGGAGAGTGCACTGGTTAAGGATTTGAAAGATCCTCTGCTGTTTCTAAAATGTGGTAGCCACTGTGATGATTGAAATATGACCATGTATATCATTGATATTGCCACTGTTGGACAACTGCAACAAAAGTTGTACAAAGTATATCATGTAAGGTGTCATGGAAAAGTTATGATATAATAAAGATGATTATCCTGTTTAAATCCAGGTATCATCACTGTATCTGACGTTATGAATATTGGTTATGTATCTATATGTTAAATGTGTTGTTCCTGGGGTAACACCCATAAGGTAATTTACAGCCAGTCTAGCCAGCACATTGTGAATGGACTATTCAAGTATGATGGCCCATTAAAGGACACTTTGCTCTAACTATAGGCTATAGAAGAAACTCCTCCTGCCCTGTGAGTCTTCCTGTGGACGACTTAGCCTCCAAATGGCCAATGGCTGCCCCTGTGACTTTACAAGCTGCAGTCTATAACATCACTGCTACCAACCTGAAATAAGAACATTGGCCATTATTGTATGTATATGATCTATTGACTATTTTAACTCGCCTCTTCTTTTCTCTTTTAAATAAACCTTTAGATTTCAGTTAGTAAAAGATTGGCAGCAGTGTGATTTTTGGGTAATATCTGAGTTATATATTGACCTGGCTACAGGGCTGATCTCTTGAGATCAGAACCATCCTTTTTTTGATTAAATTGGTTTTCAATAACAACTCATCAGAAAGTCTAGCATCTGGATGGTGAAACAAGGGCTGGGATGCCTAAGGAGATGACATTTTGACTTCTTGTTAACCAGTGTGGTAAGACAGAAGTTTACTTTTGTTACTGGCTTGGTATATCTAATGATAAAATAACTACCAGTCTGAGGTGAGTCTGCCCTGTTTCTCAGCAGTTTGTCCCGAATCTGGCATCCTCAGCTGTAACCCACTAAGGCATGGTGAAAGCCACTTGGCCATTTTTAGTCACACATGATCTCTCAACAGCTTTTGTTATGGATGACCAGGATTATTGCTTTGGTGATTAAGGAATTTAGTTGCTGGGATCTCTCTAACTTTGGTGGTTCCAATGAGACCTGGGAAAATGAGACGTGATGCAGATGTGTATGCTGTGTGGGATGCACACCCTGCACACTGGAGCCAGAAAGTTGGGGCAGGGACTCTGGGGAAGGGGGGTGGGACAGAGGTGGAAAGAGGCAGGGCAGGGGCAGGGCCTCATTGAAGAGGTGGAGTGGGGGCAGGGAGGGGTCGAGCACCCACGTGAAAAAGGGGAAGTTGGCGCCTATGCTCACAGCAGGTGGGGGGTCAGAGTCTTTTTTAAAGGAGGACTGCCTTCCCAAGTTTGCATCTGATCTGGAGCAGCTGCAATGGCATGGTGGTTTGCAAAAAGTATGCACAGAGGACCAAGCAGCCACTCTGCAAATGTCCAATATAGGAATATCATTTAGAAAAGCCATTGATGTGACTTGAGCTCTTGTAGAATGAGGTCATACCTCCAAGGAGTTGTAGCCTAGTCTACTTTGTACTCTGTCATGAGACAGGAAGTTATCCACCTGGATACTGTTTGTGAAGAGACTGCTTGGCCCCTCATTTGAGCTTCATTTGAGCTGCATATGAAACAGACAAGGTGAGTTTAGTTCTCTCCAGATAAAAAGCTAAACATTGCCTGTCATCTAATGTGTGAAGACACTGCTCCTCTGGGGTTGAATGCAGCTTAGGGAAGAACACTGGCAGATATATAACTTGATTCAAGCAAAATTGGGAAACCACCTTAGATAAAAACTTAGGGTGCACCTGCAGGATTACTTTGTCTTTGGAAAAAGGCATGTAAGGAGTTCGCCACCATCAAAGCCTGAAACTTGCACTCTCTCCTTGCAGATGTTACTGCAACAAGAAAGGCAGTTTTCTGACACAGAAGAGAGTAAGATGAAGTTGCCAGAGGCTCAAATGGAAATCCCATGAGAGCTGCTAAAATAATATTGAAGTCCCACAAAGGAACCAGCTCACTAACCAATAGGTGGAGATGAAAGACTCCTTTCAAGAACTTCACTGCTATGGGGTTTGAACACACTGACTTCCCCTGGATTGAAATCACCGTCAGGAGCACTCTCAGTGAATTAAGTGCAAGACCAAAAGACTGAAGGTGTTAACCAATTACTCCAAGTAAGATGTCCTGGATACAAGCCAGGATTGGTTGAACTTCCCAGGCTATAATGACCATAATGAGAACCACTTCCACATGGCTGAATAGGCAGCCTTGGTGGAGGACTTTCTACTGGTAAGCAAGACCTGCCCCAGACTGCCTCTGAACATCCTTCCTCCTTATCTAACTATGCAGCATCCGCGCTGTGAGATGCAGGCAGCCAAGCCTGACCATGATGCTGAGTTAGGAGGTCAGGATGAAAAAGAAGGGACAAGGGGGCCAACCAATAATGCGAGGAGGTCTCAGACACACTGAAGCAGTGAGAATAAGCTTGGCAGGGCCCAATTTCACCTTGAGAATGACCTGCAGGATGACCGGAATCAGAGACAAGGCAAACAGAGGTGCTGATTCCCAATGCAGGTGAAAAGCATCCATCAGGGAGCCCAGACCGAGACGTCACAGGGAGACGTCCCTGTGTATTAAGGCAATTTTTTTGCCTTAATACACAAATCCTATTACTTATTCTCCTATAATAAAATAGCTACAAGCCAGTATTCCTTGTTTGCTATGAGAGGCAACAGATCGATCATTGGGATACCACAAACTGCAAATATAGACCAACTGCTGGACACTGAGCTTCAAAGACTACTTGTGATTCAGACAGAAATTCCTGCTGAGGTGATCCATCAGGTGACTGTGGATTCCAGACAAGTGATTGGCCATGGGCATAATGTTTCCCCCAGTGCAAAACTGCCAAAACCTGACTGTCTCCTGACAAAGCAGGTTGAAGTGTGCTTCCTGCTACCTGTTCACATAATATATTGTGATGGCATTGTCAGGGAGTATGAGAACCGCTGAGCCCCAATGTGATCCTGAAAGGTCTGAGATGCACTGTAGATAGCATGAAGCTCCATGACATTGATCTGCAGAGAAGCTTCCTGTTCTGACAAGAGGCCTTGAATTTTCAGCAAGTCCAGATGGACTCCCCAACCTATTAAGGAGCCATCAGTGACTATAGTCCTGGTCAGTTGAGGCCAAGTGAAAGGAACACCCTGACACTCATTGTCCTGAATCACCCACCCTGTAAGGAGATCAGCATCATTGGAGGTAGTCAGACCAGCATGTCCAAAAAACAGACCAATTTCAGTCACGTCTGAATAGGATGCAGGCGCAGCCTGGCATATTGAACTACCTGCGTGCATGTGGCCTAGCAACCACAGCCCGCATATACCTGAGCTGTAGTTGAGGAATGAGACTGCAGCTCCAACATAGGTAGCAGATTGCCTTGGATCACTTGGTCGGTAGAAACAATCTTGAACTTTTTGAGTCTATCTGGGCCATAATGAACTCGATTCACTGAAACACTGAAACACTGGAACCAATGTTGCCTTCCCGGGTTCAGGATGAGTCCTAGATGATCGAGTAGATGTAGAGTGATGTGAACAAAAGAGAGGACTTCCCCTCTGGACTTGCCACTCAATAACCAATCGTCTAGATACAGGAAGATATGAATTCCCTTTACCAAGAGGTTCTGTGGTGACAATGGGGGAGCGAGCCCCGATGAGGCAAACTTACGGTCAGACTCATCTGAAGCCCAACAAGGTGGCAAATTTGGTGCCAAAGAGGAGTGGGGAATCAGCATCAAATGAGACACTGCCACTTGGTACCAGGAGAGGCATCAGCACCGAGTCCAATACTGAACTCGATGATGGGATCTGCCACCAAGACAATGGTGGTGCTGGGCCTGGCCGCAACTTTCTAGTCTGCAGGCCAGATGGTAGACACACAGACCCAGTGATTTTGCGACATGGCCAAAAGGTGACACTTAATTTGTGCTTGGAATTCATTTGATTGAAACAGGGAAGAGAACCAAAACAAAAATATGGTACCCTCAACTGTATTAGCATTAACTAAGAATTTGTACAATTTTCCTGCCTCTGAGGGTTTACCCACGGGAAGCCACTATTTGGCCCATCACTATTACTCCAATGAATTCTTTCAAATATAAAAATTGTTTGCTGCAATAAATTCATGCGAGAGATTAAGAGCAGCTCAGTTGTAGACTTGTTAATTTTTTTGCCTTAATACACAAATCCTATTACTTATTCTCCTATAATAAAATAGCTAACAGGAAAATGAACAATTTAATTGGTTAATAAACATTCCAAGCCCTGTGGGTACTCTACATGCCTTTCATAGGTCAGGGCAAATTTGCCTATTCACTGAAAAATATCATTTGTCCGTTTACAATTCTAAACTTAGAAGTCAAACAAGGAGAACTGCCAGAAGCAAAGTCTGGGGAAAAAACAATTTAAATATAAAACACACAAATTGGATAATACTTTAAAAGGTTGCATACTCATAATAAAAAAACTCCTATAACTGGGTGCAGGTTCACATCTGAGGCGCGTGAGAATTCAACATAGTTGCAGGTCCATGCCTTTTTCCATGCAATTACCAACACATGGAACACCCTACCCTACTTTTTATTTAAATGTCTCCTGAAAACTGACCACTTCCATGATGCTCACAATAATTCATTATTTATTCATTCAATTTCAATAATATTCACTCATTTCTATCTTCCTTTTCAAATTAAATATTTATAGAAGGGAACAAGAACAAAGGGGAGAAAAGAAAAACAACAATACAATCAAAATGTGGGCATGCCTTAAGTAACCATATATATTTGTATTGCCTCAGAATGTGTCACATTCTTCTCAAGTGGATGGGGTTTGGCACTGCAGAGAGGGGCCAAGTCTGCATTTGTCCGGAGATGATAAAAATCACACTGATCTCATGGAATCCATAGGGGGCTGAGGCATTCTTTGTCCCACCTTCCCCCTACCTCCTAAGTCAGCCTGGCTGAAAAAGCTGCATTGTCCTTGCATCCTACCGTACTACAAACTACTCCTTGAGTGGAGTTTGAAGTTCTACACCAGGAATCCACAGGAATTAATTGTGAAATAGTAAGCATTAATTCTTGCCTGTATTTTCCCATGGGTTTGCTGGAGAACAAAGTTCTGTTGTGTACAGTGCTTTTCTCCCTTCTCCCAGACTCTGCTCCCTCAACACTCAAAAATTCAGGGAGCCTTGATCACAATTAACAGAAGGATTTCCGCAGTGTTAGAGGAAAGGAAGGGAGGATGTGATGTTATTTAAAGAGCAACTCCCTTCTAACTCTCAGACTCACTAGTGATTTGAGAGAATCTTCCACTCTTTTTCCCCCCTCTGAGGCTCAAATCCTTTTCACCCTCAAAGGCATCAATTGCACCTAAGCAGAAGCCAATCTTCACATATCTTCTTTCATACTAAATGTAAAATCAGATTCAAATACTCAGGAGAATACAAATACTCAGGAGAAATGGAATAGCAAACGCCATGGCACAATATATGCAATCTATACACATTTGCACAAGGGGAATCTCATAAATAAATGTAAGCAATTTTGCTTTGCTTAACCTGCAGTACAGGACACATCCTCATTTCAACCTTTTCATTCTAATTTTTTGCTTTAGCAGCTAATTTTTTATTATTGTGAGCCATTTCCTAAAATGTTTCAGAGGACTCCAGCATTCTGATGGCACAGGGAGGGGTTTTAATGTTCATTTTACTAACCACGTTGATTTTATGACTTGGGTGGACATCTTGATTTATTTGGTTAATATTTGTACTGTTATTTCCTACATTTTATTTTTATCTTTATTTCAAAAGGTCTGTAGGCACATGGAAGTGAGGAGTATTCCATTAACAAGACTTTTATGTGACTTACAGTTAACAAAGAAACAGAAATTGCAACAACGGAATAAATTTAAGAAGAAAATAAATCAGAGCTTTCTCCTTAATCTGGTTTTCACATGCAAGAATGTGAGATCATCATACTGAGAGACTTTGTGGAAAATCAGGACACGAGACAAATTGGGCAGTTGCCTGACTGACATAATAAGAAATATCTACTGTACTTCCTTTTGTCCATCAAAAGGAGTTAAGCCTCCTGTAGAACCCTCCAATGCATGCTAAGGAAAAGACAAACCTTTATGCAAACCTTACAGAGAATTCCTTTATTAGAGAACCCCTTCTTCAGAGGAGCAAACTTAAAAATAAGTAAAAATTATAGGTAGCCATGCTTGCTTTACAGGCCAGACTTTGACCAATATTCTGGCACATAGCAGTAAGGGACCTACTGGTTGTTAATTCACAAGTTAGAAAGTTCAGCAACCAGTCTGACAGATTCCAAGACATGGTGGGTGAGGTAATATCTCCACAGCAGCCCCATCTCCAGAACCTACATAAGCAAATGAATGCCCTACTCCCATCCAGCATTCAGAATATCCACCCCTCCCGACTCCACTCCAACATAGAGGTTCCTGCAGTCTAAGGCTGCAGTAAACTCATGTAACTTCAAGAAAGAGAAAGCAGGGACCAGAAAGAAGGAAACAAAGTGATTTCCCATTGAGTGGGGACATCGGTGTATTCAGGAGGAGTTCTGACCTACTCCTCCTACAACTGGCCTTTAGAGAATCTTTCCCACAGCTGATCTCTCCAAAGGCTGAGAAGAGGGATGGGGAGGTAAGTATCACAGATTCTGCTCATTGGACAAGGAGCAAAGGCAAACCACCTGATATACATTCTGCTGTAGTATCTCTACGGTGGAGCACCAGCTCAGAATTCTAACTGCTAGGTAACAGAGTTCCAGCCAGCTCTCCAAACAGACGTTCAGTATGGCTAAGTTTTGCGCTCTTATATGACGGAAGACTGGCTTCATATGCAAAAGAACTTTCCTCTCCACTGCTATTTGCACAAAGATGGCTTGCAGCGAGGGCGCTGCTAGCAGAAGTGAATTAGTCCCTAGATCTGTAAACCATCATGAACACCTGTGGTGCTATAGTAAAAATTTGTTAAATATAGTAAAAATTTGCTATAGTAAAAATATAGTAATTTGCCTTGGGCAGTTGCAGCGCTCTTAAAAAAAACTAAAAAAAACCCCTCAATGAAGGGCACAGCTCCCAGTGCTGGGGCACGGTCTACACTGGCGCTTTACAGCGCTGCAACTTGCTGTGCTCAGGGGCGTGTTTTTTCACTCCCCTGAGCAAGAAAGTTGCAGCGCTGTTAATTGCCAGTGTAGACAAGCCCTAATATTATTTTTGAAAAGTAAAAGATTTGTTCAACTTTAAGACATTTCTGTAATTTGCTGAATAACTGGTAACTCTTATTACCTTATTTAAAAATACCCACAGTTAGTCATCAGTATGTACAGGGTCAATTAAACACCTTTTCCCAGTTAATATCTATGCAATATGTAATTTGCTTTTCCCCACCTTGTCATTGCTGCAGTGGAATTCCAATTGTACAACTGGAAACTGTCTTTCAAGAAAACAAGCAGACCTTCAATATGTTTCCTCTTTTTTAAAGATTTCATTCTAATCTCAATAAAACAATAGCACATCTAGATCGTATGGCCCTGTTTAGAAGAGAAGTTATGCAGCTTTCTGGCTTCCATAAACTTCAGTAGGTCACATATAGGGCTCGTTGACTGGGTTGACAGGAAGGTCAGAGAAAAGTATGAAGGGGAAGAGTATCCAATTGAAGAGCATGGAGTTATGAAGCTGCTATGTGTGACATAGGTGGGACAAGCCAGGGAACATAGTTAAATGAGCTTTTTATTTTATTTCTTGGCTGCCATTTCCTGCATATCTGGGATATACTGACAAGGCTTAGGGCATCCCCTACCTTTAGTTTTACTTAGGCTGGGTGGGATCCAAGTTTGCTTCTGAGAATGGATCAGGACTAGCAGCCATAAAAAGATGAAATCAGCTAGAGGAAATTCTCTGGAATAAAAGCAGTTTAATTGTAGCTGATATACCCTAGAGGCTCACAGAGCATGCAGGCTACTCACCCATGGAAATAATTATAAAGGGCTGGATAAGCATCATAATCAAAAACCCAAAGCCTCAAATGCAAGAGTCACATTGCTAGCACACAATTTTGCATACTCAAATGATGGTAAACAGTAGGCAAACTAATTAAAAAAGGCAGTAGTAAATCTGAAGAAAAACCTTTTTTTTATATCAATCCTGCAAGTCCTTATATAGTTGTCCCTTATATAGTTGTCAGGCACTTTTTCGGTTATAATGACTCATAACAAATAGATTTAGAGAAAATCAAAAAGACGTTAAAAATAATAGAAAGCATTTTGAGCTAAAGTAGTGATTTAAGAGGTTTGTTAAGTTGCTTAATATCACCACACACAATTACAGGTAACCTACTAAGGAAAAGAGGTTAATCTGTGATTTTGTTACATTTTTATATTGTAACTAAAACTGCCAGAAAATATTTTTTTCCTGTTTATTTACATTATAGATTCAGGTTTTGTCTATCATGTTTCACTTAACAAATTTTGCAGATGACTCAAGATATAGCTTGTTTATCATGTCACAAATACCAAACAAGCAACATCTATTCAATTCCTTTGAAGTAGGTGCTGTAAAATCTCCTAAACCACATCTTCTGGTCCCCTAAGGAGGGTTGATATTTGAAGGTTAAAAACCCCAAAACATTCATTTATTTTAGAAATCAAACCCTTTTGAACTATCTTAATACTACACTATCAGTAAATAAGAACGAAGAGGCAAAGACCCTCTTCAAGTCACCTTTAAGACTTGAACCACTGTGATGCATACCAAAACTAGTAACCTGAGACTTTGGCAATAGGTACTCTAGTTCTCTCCCTTCTTAAACTTAAAAAATTAGTTTCTTTCATTAGAGACTGGCATACTGCTACTTCACCCTCCCATAGGCAGCCTTAACTACAAGCTGAATTATGAGTATGTGGGCACAGACTGGTTTTAGGCCAATAAACAGGTTACACTTCCCCAAAAAGGTGAAAGAATCACCATGTAGAGTTTAGCAAAACTAGCTGCAGCGTGAAGACCAAAGCTTGATTCCATTCACTACAGAACACTTGGGAATATCTATGAAATATCCACTGAGTAAAATTTTCAGAAGGATCTTAATCCCATTTTCAAAAATGATTCAGGCATTTACAAGGTGGATTGATTTAAATCACCAATTTTAATCATTATTTACATCAGCAAGAAATCATTGATTTTAACCCTGCTTTGCATTTATACTTTAGTCATTTTCCTAAAGAAAGGTTTGTTCTCATTGGTTGGTACAACCATTAAAACATATTGATCGCAAATAAATATAACCTTTACACTAAATGTGGTACTTTTTGCTAACAGGAGAATACCATGTATTTATACACACTTATTTAAACAATTGTATAGTTTAACATACATTTATTCATATTCTTAATTATTTCCTTATTATTAGAAAATGGTTAATGATGCATTTTTTAGTAGATTATTAATTTTTTGCTCCAGATTTATGTTGATTTACATTTGGATGGCAACTGGAATTAATTTAAAAATGAACAAGAAAAACATTTTAAAATTGTTTATCAATAAAATAAAACTACTTTAAATGTGCTGAATACATACGTTTATCAACTAGTTTTGCATTTAAGACTAACAGATGTATAAATTGTAGTTAGTGAATTGTCAGATTGGAAATCTGGACTATGGTGACCAGGAAAAAAAAAAAAGGTATCTGGGGGCCAACAGTGCTGATAGGCATCTAACCTGGTTAGGTACTTTTCAAAATCCCACTAGGAGCCTATCTGCATATTTAGGTACCTAAATACTTTTGAAAATCTGGCCCCTTGTCCTTCAACTTTTAGACTTAATAGATCTAATTCTCTCTCACACCTGGTTTTTAATTCATAAATTGGATGAAAACATGCTTTCCTGTTTTTTCAACTCCAGGTTGGTTTCTCAGTTTTGAATGAATTAGTCCAAATGAAGAAAATATTTTCTCTTCATCTGCTAGATAAACTGAAAACAAAATTAATTAAGGCAAAAGATTTTCTGCTCAGCAGTAATTGAAACTAAATGTAAATACTAGCATTCACTCAATTGCAAAGATTAAAAATAATATAGATACTGAATGCAGTATTGTGACTTTATAAAGCTTAATTGACTGCAAAAGTTAGAGATTTTCCACCTGATTCTCTGTATCATAAAAAACCTGAATTCATTAACTCATTAAAATTTGAGGAGGGCTCATTAAAGCAGCATTTTTCTTTTATTTATTTAAATTATTTTAATAGATTATAGTAAATTTAGGCCTTAACATAAGCCATTTTTAAAAGGTTTTTAAAAATAAAACATTAATTTAAATAAACTTTTATTTTGAGTTCTTTTTAAATAGATTTTTACCCACTCTGGACACTTATGAGCCTAAATCTCACTCTCTTTCAATGAGATGTAGGCACCAAAATGCCTAAAACTCTTTTAAAAATAGAACTAAACCACTTAAGCACTTTTAAAAATTTCATCCGTTGTCTTCAGAAGGGAAGGAATAGGTTCATCTGTCTAAACAACTATGAGATATACGGGGTAAAGACAAAGGTACCAAGGAATTCCTCTCAAATTTTATCTGGAGTATTAATCTGGGGTAATTATCAACCCCAAATAAGATTAGCTAGACTAGAGGGAAGTTCCAAGTGGCACTTAAACCTGCCTCACCAATACACAATATTAGAAACAATGACAGACACACGATGTAGGGAAAGCAAAAAAACACAAAAATTAAAGTGTTGGGGTTTTTTTTTTATTCTAATTCCTTAGCTGTCACCCATTTGGACTTTCGGAGAACAGAGAGCATCATCAGGGAACTAAATCCAAGTCTGGTTTTGACATACATAATACTACTTTATTCTTTTTATTTTTTCTTACTTTTCTTACAGTTTTAAAAAATGGACAGGGGTTCAGAACCACCTCAATAAAACAGTGCATACATTTTTATTTTTAAAGGGATTACTGTAGTCAAATCATTGGTGTGCAAAGAGGGTTGACTTCTGTTATGAAAAGTCATAGGCACAATTTCATTATATGCATTTTGGTAAAATAAGGAACTATAGCACAGCTGTTAAGAGGAGCAATAGTTAGGCCTTTTTAAAAAACAAAACAAACCACCATCTGCACCTTGCGTCAAAAATAATATTTAAAATATTTCACTACTTGTCATACTATATCTGAACCCCAGGCAATTTATTACACAAGTAGTGCCCTTGCAAAGTATTTTATTTAAGCGGTGAACCTGAAAGGCAATACAAAAGGCAATACGGAGGCTCTTATCTGTATTTTATACTAAATTGTCTCTCCACCTCCTCCTCTAATAAATATCTATTTAATAACTGCACAAAAGTATTTCTCTTAGAGCAAGTAATTATTTTTTTAAATCCTGTAGACTTAAAATTGACCTACTCCATATGCTATGAAACATTAGGCACAGACCACATACTTTACATTTTCTTTTTAAAAAAAATACAATATGTGCAAGCTAAGTTCATACAAAGGATTGGCAGCTACAACAGTAAGCTATTCAGACCCCACAGAAAAGTTATTTTCCATTAAAAAAAATTTCAATTCACTGAGCAGTGATGTTACACTGCTGTGTGTGGTAATCATATTTGCATTAGGATTATTTGTGTAACCGTTAAAGGAAAAGCTTTAGTACATCCTAAAGGACATCACATCAATACTGTGTGCTAATTCAGCAGGATCTAGAGAACAAAGTTTGTAAAACTTATTAGAATATGGTGAGTGAAATCATCAAGCTAGTAAAAATAGCCTGAATTTTCTGAAGAAGAAGTTATTTGAAATTATGTTTATCTGACAGGCTCCTTCATTAACTAAGTCGCTTCTGAATAATGGAACCCAGGGTGCAGGGCATGTAAAAAATGGAAATGGGGGGGACGGGGGAAGCAGGCTTTGTGGAAGCTGCACTAGAAATGCAAAAAATAAAACTTTAACTTTATCCAAAAAGTGTACCCATCCGTTTCTTTAATTTGTATGGGGGGTCGGGGGGGAGGGGTTTAGAGGATATTTGTACAACTGAAAATAGTACAAAACACAAGCAAAGACTATGTGCAGCTGATTGTTACATTCCAACATTTATTATGCACCCTCTGTTGATATCATTTATGAAGAGCCACCCACTGTGTTTAAAAAAGTTTATTTTAATGCGAGAGACTACTGTATATCTTGCCACATATATGACAATTTTTCTACAAGGAAAAATAAATTAATAAGTCACTAATTTATCCTAAGGGGGGCCTGCTTTGAAGTGCGCCTGTTATTTCATGCCTTGCGGAAGATATGAGATATTGATTTCTTTCATCTTCTGTTAAATTTCTGTCATACCACCACACAATTTCACAAGACCCATATTCAAAATAATTTGTGTACCCTTTCAGTGCCCTTTAATAGCAACCTTTTCCTTTATTACGAATCACTTCCAAACCCACATCTCATGTCATAGGAGCTATTCAAGTAAATATTTCTGTTGTGGCAAATTTCCAGATGTATCAAATGCTATCCAAACTCAATGTCAGATTGCATTTCATTAGTTGTCCCAGTTTTCTTTAAATGGAGCAGGAATTAGCCCGTTTTCTAGGTTTGGGGTCCCGTACATCCTTGTCTTTTAAACACATACAAGATGAACATATTGTCTCTGACAGTCTCCGGAGTCCCAGCCTGAAAACACTGTTGGAGAGGCTATATATCACACAGTTGCAGAAACTATTGCTTATAGCAAGCCATGTTGTTAAGAAGGAAAGTGCTGGATTATCCAGCACCCTAGAGCTCTCCAGCAGAAAGTATATGATATAAGGGAGCCAAAGCATGTAAAACACACTGGTTATCCGAAATAAAACCATGGCATAGCGGCGGTCAGGGCTGTGCCCAGTCTCTCCAGCAGCATCCACTTCATGGCTAGGAAAACGAGCTCTCCGGTCATTTATCTCTTTGGTGTGCTGCCGGCAAATTTTGAAGATGTGGAAATATGTGAAGCAGATTACCAAAGCAGCTGGAGCATATAGTAAGCACACAATAAAGCCAGTAAAATAAGCATTGGTGAGCCAGGAGATAGCACACCATTCAAAAATATCACCATGGTAACCAGGTTTTCCCCAACCAAAAAAGGAAGGTAAGAAGATCAGACAAGAGTATATCCAGATCAAAATGATACAGATTCTCAAGCGACAAGGCGTGACCAGTTGATTATAGGAGAGAGGTTTTGTAATAGCAAGATAGCGGTCAACACTGATGCAAGCAAGACATGCCATGGAGACACTCTTCAGGACAGAGATGATATATCCAAAAACCTGACAAGTCAAGGACTCATGGACACCTGTAGAGTAGTGAAGCAATGATAAGGTAGGAACCAGGCAGCTAACTCCAACAAAAAGATCAGCATAGGCCATGGTCTGAATAAAATAGCTGGTGGTATAATGATGTAAAAGCGGAGCACAGTGAAAGACAAATATTACAGTTAAATTACCAGCAATAATTAAAAATGTTAGCAAAACAATAACGATTGTCTCAAGGATGCAGATGTCAACTGCATTGTAGTGGCCAAATCCTAGCGGACAAGAGAGATGCTCAGATACATTCACAATGCTACTGCTCATGTTCAGAGTCCTCCATTCAGTCCATCTGGAGTGGTTCATGGTTTGGGATTAGGGAACTCTGCAATCAGAGCTATGGTGAGCAGGTGACCTGCCCAACATCAGCTAAACTCTGCTTCAGAGTCTCATGATCTCTTTTTGTAGACACGGCCAGCGCTTCTCTCAGGGAGGTTACAGTCTCATCGCTGTTGATGTTTCTTCAGCATCAATGCAACACTTTGACACACCTTAGCTTTGAGGAAAGAAAAAAAAAGCCAGAAAGAAGAAAAAAGGCCACTGACAGGTTTCCTCCGGTGCTCTTGATCCATCTTTATCAAACACAAGGCACTTCTAAAGAAAACAGGCTCTTTTTACTGTATTTGTGGAAGATGAAAATAAAAACAGACGAACAAACAAAAAAGGCAGAGGAGGGGGAGAGACAGGAAAAAGTCAGTTGCCTCAAAAGAAATTCTGTGATTGTTTTTTCCTGAGAAAGGCAGTTTCTTTGGAATTAGCTAGAAAAATACAAATAATAAAAAGAGGAAAATGTCTCAATACAACACAGGTTTCATGAATCAGCAATCTTTAGAAACGAATTAATGTTTTATGTTAATTTAAATAATTAAACCACAAAATGTCTGGAAAACCAAGGAAAAGTTCACTGTATTGTGCTGTGTCTTTTGGCTCCGTTCAGGAGATCTTTGCTTCATATATTCTATTCATTAGAGAGGTAAGGAAAACATTTCTGTCCAGGGCAATTCCAATAGACTCACCACAGTTTGTGTATGAATAATGAATTTTATTTGGAGGGAGAAGGGTATGGGGAAAGCCAGGTTTGTCCTCTGACTCCCAGGAAGGAAAACATACATCTATCTGTACACTGAGGAAGATCATGTGTAATCACTTAAAAATCAGAAAAATGTAAGCACAAAATTTTGGAGCTTTAAGTCAGTATTCAAAACTCTTTTAAACAGTTACGGTCCACTACAACTATCAATGTCAGCAGCACAATCCAAGGTCCTCACAGACAAAATAAATCCTTCTTGCATTTCATTTCAGCAGTGATAATCAAAAATAATTTTCTTAGAAATAATGCCATATCTGCTCAGTGGATCAGTACAGTGAAGTTCATGGGTATATCCATGATATTTCTCACCTCTCTAGCAACACCTGAATCCTTTCACAAGCTCCATACAACAAGAACAGAAACTTCCATCTGCATTCTGCTGTGAAGCTAATGAAATGCTGATCAGACTAGAAAAGCTGCCATTGTTTACTCCATTATTCTGTCATTCAGCTTCATCTTCTAGGCTGCCACAGACTTTCTGTTTTTATTAGACGATTAGCATGATAAATCACTGCTTTAAAAACCAGATCTTCTAATAGCTGGACATTACCTGTTAATTGTATTTGCGGTTATGGAGCAGCCATACGTTAAAGAAAGCCTCTTCTGTATTCATTTTTAGTAACTGCTTGATTAGTGCAAGGACCACTAGCTTGGTTACTAAATGTACACAGTCTTGTTTTAAAAAAAAACCAGAAATACTAAAAATATCTTTAATCCTAGAATTCCTGAGATTAGGAAGAGGCAGACAAGAACGAATCAATCCAAATAAAAAGATTTCCAAGGTCATGTAGATATTAGCATTTGTTTAATGTCCCTTTAAAAGTACTAATATCTCACTGATGCTTTTGATAGTCTTCACTGCTCCTTCTGAAGGAATTTCATTCACTAGAAAAGAAACATTTTCTCCACTTCTGATGCAGTAGTTTGATAGAAAGCATTCTTTTGAAGTTAATTTTCCAAGGTGCACCATCATGCTGTACAGAAGGTTCTTTTTGATTTTATAACATCCCCAAAACACTTGCCAGTTGTTCATTCTCTCTGTCTATAAGTAATTTAATCTGTTACAAAATTACTACTTATTAAAAAAATTCTCTTGCTACAGCAATAAACCAATGTTTCTCACCTATGTTCATTCTTATCAGCTGCTATGGTGAACAGCTTGATACAGAAGTCCTATTTACTGTGAGGCAGTTACAAGGATGCTGTCACTATTCCTCACATTCTCTCTCAAAATTATTGCTTGCACCTGAGCCTGCTGCTCCTCTTTATCCTTAGCTGATGCAGAAGAACTCACTATCGGAAAGGTGACTCGGTCCTTCTGCCCCAATCAACAGCACAGCCAATGGCTAAGGCAGCTGAAATTGTCACTAGGTAACAGTTGCCAGGCACAATGCAGGCTTACACAGCAAGAGGCAAATAAGAATGACAAATTAAGACAATGGAACTGACCATTTCCCTATAATATATTAATTGTATTTGGAAACTTCTGAAAGAGGCTTCCCTTCTAGTACTTCCACAGGGTTATATCCTGCAGATTAGCAAAACATGAAATTATTCATAGATGTACCTTTGCATACCACATAGAAACTACCATAATATTACTATAACAATCACCAGTTAAAGCAAGTCAGCAGTAATGTAATCCTTATTGGCAGGAAAGACCTATTAATTATTAAACAAATAAGTGCTAACCTTCATAAAGTCAAACTGATTCTTTTAAAAATCAAAAATATGCTGTTCTATTTTGATCTGTAAAAGTTTAAAATCAGCTTCTATCCTCTTATCAATTAAATTACTGAACTATTTAAACAAGACAAATGTAGACACATTAATGTAACTACAAAATCATAAAAAATACATTTAAGCAATGTTTAAGATCCAAAATAAATACCCAAATGCAAAGACATTTAAAATTAAGGCTCTAACTATCTAATTAATTTGCTCTATTATGTCTAGATATGCAGACGTCTCAGCACAGTATATTTATGGAGTATACAGCATTATCTACTGCAATACCTAAATACAATGTTGAGAAAGTTATTCTCACAGTATTTGTTAAGAATGAATATAACATTTATTGCTTCTAAAATGTTTAAGTGATTTAACATTAATCAATTATTTGTTTTAGTTTAATGTAAAAAAAAATGAGGGGAGTTACCAATTGATTTTAAAGGGGTAAATTAAAATAAGTCCCTAAAATAATTCAAAATGTCTAATTGTATATTTAGCAAGTTATTAAAAAAAATTTTTGGTCAGAACAATTTTCTTCCAGTAGGTCAGTCTGAGACAATATAACAGACCATTGTAGTGTTAAAGTCTACAGATTTTTTAAACTCCATTAACTGATTTATGTAATACCAATACATATTCATTATATTATTCCTCTTCTGGTTATGGATATTAAATATGTGTTTTGTCATTCCATGATACAAAATGGGCATAAAGTAAAATGATTACATTCACACTAGACACATTTTTAACACAAAATTGAAACATTCAGTATATTCAGAAAATACCCATACACCAGTGCAGCACAGCACAATTTTGGCTAAAGGCCAGCAAAATACATTTGTCACAGGTTTTGTTTTAGAGAGTGAATACAATAGAATAAAGTATCTAATTACAAAGTCTTGCAATTCTGCTACATCAAACCACAGACCAAATTTGGCAAAAGTTGCTCCTGGGTTAACACCTTGTATTGCAAATTCAGCCTCAAGCAAATTTTCAAGGGTGAATGACAAATCTCTAGAAATCAGAACTGCATACCGAACTGAAGCAACATAACTATGAAATACACTGGTATAGCTGTGCTACTGTATTCCTCCAGTTGAGGGATTTAAGAGAAATATAAAGCAGTACATTAGTGCAATATGAAAGATATTCCAATCACTTGCTATTGTAAATTGCTTCAACAAAATGCTTTAGAACTAGATTGAGCCTTTAGGCTCAGCTCTGAGTAACACCTAGCTGCACCACAAGGGTAGCAAAGGAAAGGTATTTTGACTCTTCTCTTTTCCCACTTGCTTGCAGCCGGTGATGGGGTGAGGAGAAGGCTTGGGAGAAGAAAAGTGGATGAGACATCCCTACTCCTCCCTTCCTTCTGCTGGACTCCACACATGATCCAGGCTGAAAACGAAGGGCTTGTCTACACCTTTTAAAACACTGAAAATCAGACACTTCAAATTTAGCAGCAGTTAAACCTAACATTAAGGGAATCATAAAAAGGTACATTTTAAAAAAATAAAGTTTACATGACAATAGTTTTGAAACTTACTGATTTCTAAATAATAACAGCCATACTGAGACCGACCACTGGTCCATTTAGCTCAATATTCTGACAGTGGCTGGTTGCCAGATGCTTCAGAGAGAATTAACAGAACAGGGCAATTATTAAGGTTACAGTTTAATCATAGAGGTCATGGAAGTCACGGATTCTGTGACTTTACCAGACCGCCGTGATTTCTTTGGCTTCAGCTGTCAGCTGCTGTAGCTGGGGCCAGATCCATATGCTCCCCTACCAGCCCCCCACAGCTAAGCCAGAGATGCAGCTCTGTGTGCCCCCTTCCCCATTTCTGTCCCCTCCCCGTGGCTTCAGCTACGCTGTGCACCCCACTGTGGTGGAGGGGCTCAGGCTGTCAGTCCCCCCCCACATGGGGCTCCAGCTCTCATTCCTTCCTCTTCCCCGCAATTGCCCTCCTCCTAGTTATTTTTCGTAAAAGTCACAGACAGGTCACAGGCTCCCTCAAATTTTTGTTTATTGCCTGTGACCTGTCTGTGACTTTTACTAAAAATAACTGTGACAAAATCTTAACCTTAGCAATTATCGAGTGATCCACCCTCTGTTGTCCAGTCCCAGCTTCTGGTAGTTAGACATTTACGAACACCCAGAGCATAGGATTGCATGCCTGGCAATACTGGTTAATAGCCATTGATGGACCTATCCTTCATGAACTTATCTAATACTTTTTTTAACCCAGTTATACTTTTGGCCCTCCCAACATTGCCCAGTAACGAGTTCACAGGTTGACTATGTGTTGTGTGAAGAAGTACGTGTTCTTGTTTGTTTTAAACCTGCTGCCTATTAATTTCATTGGGTGACCCCTAGTTCCTGCGTTAGAAGACAGGGTAAATAACACTTCCCTATTCATTCTCTCCACACCATTCATGATTTTATAGATCTCTATCACATCCCCCCTTAGTTGTCTCTTTTTTAAAGAGTTCATCTTTTTAATCTCTCTTCATATGGAAGCTGTTCCATACCCTAATCCTTTTCCTTGCCCTTCTTTATACCTTTTCCAATTCTATCTTTTTTGAGATGGGGTGACCAGAACTGCATGCAGCATTCAAGATGTGGGCATCATATGGATTTATAAGGTGGCATTATGATATTTTCTGTTTTATGATCTATCCTTTTCCCAATAGTTCCTCAGATTGTCAGCTTTTTTGACTGCCGCCGCACACTGAATGGATATTTTCAGAGAACTTTCCACAACTCCAACATCTCTTTTTTGAGTTGTAACAGTTAATTTAGACCCCATCATTTGTATGTATAGTTGGGATTATTTTTCAATGTGCATTACTTTACACTTAACACTGAATTTCATCTACTATCTGTCACCCAGTCACCCAGTATAGTGAGATCCCTTCTAACTCTTCACAGTCAGCTTTGGATTTAACTATCGGAGTAATTTTGTATCAGCTGCCAATTTTGACACCTCAGCATTCACCCCTTTTTCCAGATCATTTATGAATATGTTGAACAGTACTGGTCCTAGTACAGATCCTTGGGGGACACCATCCTTTACTTTTCTCCATAGTGAAAACTGATAATTTATTCCTACCCTTTGTTTTCTGTCTTTTAATCTATGAGAGGACCTTCCCTCTTATCCCATGATTGCTTAGTTTGCTTAAGAGCCTTTGGTGAGGGACTCTGTCAAAGGCTTTCTGAAAGTCCAGGTACACTATATGCACTGGATCATCCTTTTCTACATGCTTGTTGACATCCTCAAAGAATTCTAATTGATTGGCAAGGCATGATTTCCCTTTGCAAAAGCCATATTGACACTTCTCCCCTCAACATATCATATTTATCTGTGTGAGAGATAATTTTGTTCTTTAATACAGTTTCAACTAATTTGCCTGGTACTGAAATTAGGCTTAAAAGCCTGTAATTGCCGGGATTGCCCCTGGAGTCTATTTTTTTTTTTTTAAATCAGCACTACATTAGCTATCCCCAGTTGTCTGGTAGAGAGGCTGATTTAAGTGATAGTTTCTTTCAAAACTCTTGGGTAAATACCATCTGGTCCTGATGACTTATTACTGTTTAATTAATCAGTTTGTTCCAAAATCGCCTCTGCTGACACCTCAATCTGGTGTATTCACCTTGTATTTATTTACCTGTCACATTCTGAGTACATTTCCCAGACCTGAAGAGTTCTCTGTAGCTTGAAAGCTTGTCTCTTTCACCAACAGAAGTTGGTCCAATAAAAGATATTACCTCATCCAGCTTGCACCTCAATCTGGGACGGCTCCACATAATAATTTTGAATGTTGAAGCTCATACTTTCAAGTCCTAATGTGCATAATCAAACTAGGCTTCCTACAGAGATGCATCACTAAATAGAAGTTGTCAACTGAGAACCAACTCACTCATTACATCTGGTTCAGCAGATTTTTGAAATGTCAGGTCTTTCTACCGGCCTCAGAAAGAGTCCTACACATACTTGTAAGCAGCAACCCTGCCTTCATATTTTGGAAGTTGTAAAAGGAGTCCAGGAGGATACTAACTAGCCAGTGTGTACATAGTGTGGAAACAATGTCAACATATGAGGACTCTCTTTCAGTGTGTGTAAAATGATACTGTTTCATGAATTATAATAAAAGTGATAAAGTAATTAGATTACTTTAAAGTGTCCCTTCTACCTTGTGTGAGAATTACAACACAAAAGTAGGGGAGATTTGAATTCTTCCATTCAGGGAGTGAAGTCAGACAAGAAGCCAAGTGGCAAGCTGCCAGTGGCTCCCCAGACCTCAGCTGCTCCTAGAGCCCAACTCATTATGGATTTTCTCAAACAGCTGAGAGGGAAACAGTACAAGTTACAAACTGTCTACAGTAATTTATATGGTCTTTTTTACATGTCGAGGAGCGGGGGTGCAAATTAAGCAGAAATTAGCCAACCCTGCCAAACCCATGGAGTTTGCAGGGTATGGAGAAACTGATGTTATGCCTTGAGCTGCACTGCCCCATTTCTGCATGGGAAGGGGGAAAGCCACACACAACAAGGGCCTCCATATGTAGATCATTAGGAGACAATATAGCCCAAAATTTTTTTTTTAAACAAAACTTGTCCTCGTTTTTTGTTCGGTTTCATTACTTCCCCTTTATATACAGTGGTATGGTGGAAGGTGTTAATAGCTGCCATCAAGCAGTTGTTTAATCTACAGACAATTGCAAACCTGGTTCAAACTATGGGGTGAGCTAAATACCCTTCTTTCATGCTTTAATGGATGGAACAATTAAATGCCCCTTATATAGTGAAATAGCTGGAAACAACAGAAGCTACCACCCACGGCAAGAGACCATTTGGCAAGGTCTGAGCAAAACCATCCTAGGGAGATTAACAGGGGTTTCCTCCACACACAGTTTCTTGGACAGAAAAATCACTGGAGAAGTAGACTTGAAAATCGTGATCAAGGAAACTCCTTACTGAGCCCTGGGAAATAGTAGTTTGCGTACATTCACTGTAAATAAACAGGATTGCACCAAAGAAATATCTGACTCACATCATCAATTTCTCCTCCTAATGGAAACAACTGTGCAAGGCCCAGAATAGTGGATACTTGCTCAGGCCAAAGGGGCAAAAATATTCCAAATTTTTTCTAAAAATATTTAACTTCTTTATAGTTTACTTCATTTCTATCTAATTCCAACCTTTTCTTTATTTTCTATTCTAGATTTTTTCCTCCCCTGAATTTGTTTACCTTGGTTCCCTTTTCATCCCAGGTGTCTATTTCAGTTTCAGCTCTAAGGGAATGTCTACACTACCTGCCAGATCGGTGGGCAGCGATCGATCCAGCGGGGAGTCGATTTATCGTGTCTAGTCTAGATACGATAAATTGATCACCGAGTGCTCTCCCGTCAACTCCTGTACTCCACCGCCGCGAGAGGCACAGGCAGAGTCGATGGGGGAGCAGCAGAAGTCGACTCACCGCGGTGAAGACACCCCAGTAGGTCAATCTAAATACATCGACTTCAGCTACATTATTCATGTAGCTGAAGTTGCATAACTTAGATCGATTTCCCCCCCACACACACTTCGTGTAGACCAGGCCTAAATATTTTTTCCTATACATTTATTTTCATATTTTTATTTCACATTTCTCTTCCCCCTGAGCTCACTGTTCTCCATCCTGTCCATTGCTGCTGTTCTCCAATCCCTTAACGTCTTTCCCTTCGGCTCTCCTCAATTCTGCCTCCCCCCTGCAATCTTTCCTGTTCTCAGCTGCAAAAGAAGCCCTGCTGACTCCTTAGTTTTCCTCCACCTCTATATTTAAGGTAAATACAAATGGTTTGTCCACCTTCTGCCTTGTAGTCTCAAATTCAGCCCCTACTCTCTTCCCTTTTTCCAGGCTCTACCCAAGTCACCTCACAGGTCAGCTGCTAGCAGGAATTCTCTTCTCCATGTCAAATGCTTCCCTCCCCATTGCTTTCCATCCTGTATTTACTCTACCCACTGTCACTAAAAAAAGTTGTCATTAAGAAAGTTACTTCCACCATGGCTGTACACTATGCAAGGAACTATGCAGAACTGGTCATCCAAGGAAAGACATGAGACTGAATCACTTAGGCAGACAGAGCTAATCAATTGCTGGAGTCTCATATCTGTGCCTGGGCAGCTCTTGAGAATTTGGGAACTGATGGGAAAACAAATGGAAAAAGCTGTGCAGAACTGGATCAGCGAAGGAAATTGGCCATGAATATGTTAAAGTTCTCTGTCTGGTCCTTTTATGTCCTTGTGTATTACACAACCACCTTTCATAATGATTAAAAATTTGGTATTAATGACCAACATAGAGACTCCATTCATATATTCATATTTGTATATATTAAGCTAAGTTCTTAGAACAGATCACTGCAGCTTTCCTTTAAAAAAAATGTTTGGAACCTCAGGGATTAAGTGGCTACACTTTTGAAACTACAAACTCAATTCAGAGCTGTACATACATCTGACTACCAAATTGTGGACATACATGGAATATTTTCACTCCTCAAGTCTATGAAAATTAAAAGCCCTGTGGAAAACTGGCTGGAGGATGATTTACATGAGGAGGGTGCTGTGGAGAAGTGTAAAGGATACTGCTCTCTTGCATCACTTAGTAGGCAGTTCTAATATCTGGCAGCAAAAGTAGCACTACAGTGTCAAGTTAGATAAGCACGCATGGGTTGAGCACATATTGAGTGGAAAGAGAATATAAAGCAAAAAATAGGTGACTTAGCATGAAGGAGACAGCCACCCACTTTAGTTGGGTACCCATCTCAAGGTATTGCTTTAGGAAGGGGAAAATAGCAGCAATCATGTATATGCCCTCAGCCAGCGTCACGTGGCTGTGGACACTGCCATTAAAACTAACAGGCCGGTCTTTCTACTAACAGTAAGAGGCAGGCAAAAATAATAAACTGGTAAATACACAAAGCGACATTAACTACCACTTCCCCAGACACCTGATCGAGGGCATCATTATTTTCATTGTCTTTTTCTTTAACCTCTCCTTCTGATTATGTGACTAATGTGTATTTAATGGGTTGTGAAAGTATATTTAAGGTCTAAAAACATGTATTTCATTTAAAACTACCCTTTTTGCATTCCAAATACCACAACATATCCATCCACTGTGCAGCTAACAATGTTAATGCATAGCCTCAGTGCATGGAAATTACACTGGAGTCATCTGAAATAAATTAGCTATTAAATACACTATACAGTACTTTCAAGTGCCAAATAAAAGTTTGAACTGCTAAGTACATTACTGGACAAATGACTAGCAATTAAAAGCTCCCAAGGTACTTAGCACCCTGCTAATACTCTTTTCACCACCTGCACATCATACATCTTTCGCACTTGTAGACAAGCTCCAAGCAGAATTGCAGAGCATGAAAGATAATGGTAACATTTGGGAGGCTTTACAGATATGAACTCACTCTGTGATCGTATATGAGAAAAATGGTGATATTCAACTGCACAAATTTTAGGGCACTCAAATATATGAGATGTGGGAGTTTTAACTGTCAACCTTCAAAGAGGTAACTAGCTGGGTATGTGGATCCGAGATCTGTGGCTTGCAGTTATTGACTTTCAGCATGCTATCTCAGAGGTACAGCTATCAATGGCTCCCTTTTGACTTAGACTCTGCTCCTGGGATATTTCAGCTCCTTCATAATATCCAATGCTATTCTGGACCAGGTGCCAACCCAACTCCAACAAGCTGGCATAAAGTTAAATGTAACCAGTGCAGTTTTGCAAAAGATACTGTAGAGCAGGGGTCGGCAACTTTTCAGAAGTGGTGTGTCCAGTCTTCATTTATACACACTAATTTAAGACTTCACGTACCAGTAATACATGTTTTGTAGAAGGTCTTTCTATATTATATAACCAAACTATTGTTATATGTAAAGTAAACAAGGTTTTCAAAATGTTTCAGAAGCTTTATTTAAAATTAAATTAAAATGCAGATCTTATCAGTTTAGTGTGATCCTTGCCCTTGCTTTTCCTTGCTGAGTTTTCCAATGTCTGGCACGTATTTGGATACTTTAAGCTGCACACAGGCTTCTGAGTGATCAGTTGTTAACCAGCTGGCAGGAGGTCAGCGGCTGGAACCCCAGATCGGCAGCTGAGGTGAGGGGAGCTGGCGGCTGGTAGGGCTGAGCAGGGCCAGAGGCATGGACCCCCCTGCCTGCACTGGAACTCCAACCAGAAGTTCTGGGGACTCCTGCCAGCCAGGGTCTCAGCCCACTGCCAGCGTGGGGTTCCTTCACCCAAGCCAGCAGCAGGCACTGAGTGGGACTGGCGGAGGGACCCCAGCTGGCAGGAGCCAGTGGCAGAAACCCCAGAGTGGCGGCGGGCTGAGTGTGCCATTAAAAAAACAGGCTCGTGTGCCACAGGTTGCCAACCCCTGCTGTAGAGTTTCTAGTGTAGTATCTATCAGCCAATTGAGTGCAGCCAATGCTACAAACTGTTGCTTCACTACCATTACCCTGACAACCAGGGTACTCCGGTCATAGCAGTTTACATTCGTTCATTGGCCTACCTCAATACATAGGTGGTCGCGCTCTCATTCTGACAGAAGCAAAGCATTTCCAGATTAGTTTGGAGTTCTTGCTATTGTATGCTTCAAAGTCTACTTAGTGGGAAGACATTTCACTTTAGAAACCAATTATTTGCCTGTCCTGGCCTTTATCATAAGGCCATTGACCTGCTGAATGTGACGTTGCAGTGGTGTATTATTCAGTTGTAGTAGTATGATTTCAATTTAGTACATACCAAAGGAAGACAATTTATTTGCCAATGATCTTTCAAGAAAGTCTTCTGAGTTGCCACCCTCATAGGCAGAAACAGCAGAGTAACAATACTTTTTACTGAAACATATGCAGCGGACTGCTGATGCCACTCTTCAAGATGTTGAGCTATGAAAGATGATATGTGCTGTGGACGTGGTTTGGATGGATCCACTCCTTAAGAAAATGTTGTGTACATTCTACAAAATTCGTTCCAAGATCACAGTGTAGACGTGTTTCTCAACATTGTGCTTAATGTGCATAAGCCTGGTCAAGTAATGTCAGGCTAAGTACTGTTATATCTAAAACTTCCAGAAGTTCTAAGAAGCGAGTACAGTAGAATCCTGCAAGCATAAGCATAATCTATCTAGGAAGCTTTATAGATTAAGAAGGAAACTCTGTAAAGGTTGATACAGACTTGTGGTTACTATGCTCTGCAACCAGACACTTCTTTAAGCTGATTTAGGGTTTTTTAAGTCTAGGAAATTGACCACAACTAGCCGCAAAAAGGAAAGATGAGCTGGTCACAGGTGCACAGTTAATTTGTTCAAAACAACCGCAAATGCCACCCTGTAAAATTTGGCCACCTTGATTGGTTGACTTGTTCAAAAGCACGGCCAGCAAGTACTGTATAAATAAAATGCAGAAGCGCATATATGTGTGTGTGTTGTTGACCTAAAAGAGATCACTCTTTGTCAGGCTCACATACACCCCCTGAACCAAAGGGACTTGCGCTTCACTGACTATCTGTGCCTGGCCAGTGCAGGGAATGGTCAACTGAAAGGTAATGTATCTTTGGATGAAAACAGGGTGAGGTATTAGGTAAAACGGTTTGGTAATGCTCGAGCTGGTTAATCTTAAGTCTGTATTAACACTATAGGTTAAGTTTATCAATAAATTGTTTAAGTTGTTTAAAAGTAGTAGTAGTTAATAGTAAATCCTTATATAGCAACAGTATATGTATTTGTGCCTTGCTGGAAATGGGTACGGTGTGGGCAAAATCAACAGATTATAAATCATAGTAACTTTGCAAGTCACTGTGCCTGTCTTCAGTATAAGTTACCATAAAGTTAGCATAAAAGTTAGTAAAAGTTTATTGATTATATATATATATATATATATATGTACGTTAAGATTGGTAAAATATAGTTAATCAATGTATTAGTATCACATATAGAATTATATGCTATTGGAGATGGATATAACGCCTGTAAGGTTGTTAGCTAATCAAAAATAGCAGCATTGCATGTTCTTGTAACTGTTTCCAATATTACTTATAGGAATAAGTAGTTAATGCACAATATTACTTGTACTTGTGCCTGTCTCCAGTATCATTTGTCATTTATATTAATTCTCACTCAGTGTTGGTCTTTAATTCTGTTCTTCTTATTCTGCCTGTGTTGCCTTTATAGTCGTAAGTCATTAAAAGCCTTTCTTGAGGAATAATTAGTTGTTAGTTTCTCTTTTGCGGACTCTACTCAACCTCATTACATCTGTGTTGGGTGGTGGGAAGTAGCAAACACCCAGAGCCCCACTAAGGTCCTAATAGGAGCCCCCTTAGGGCTCTGATGTGTGCCTCCTCCTTCCATTAATCTCCACAAACATCTCTTATGAAGAAGAGCCTGGGTGGTCATCCCCGCAGTGTTGCAACATACAGTCCTGGATGTGTAACATTTATGAGTTACAAAGGAACTTCTACATAATTATGCTTGGTGGCCAGGGCTGCACTCAGACACTGAGCATCAGGAGAAGGCATGCTCAGCCCGCTTAATGCATAGAAGTACTGTTCCTCTGGCCCCTTTGAAACTGGTAGTCATAGACAGACCATGGCAGAGAAATATCTGACTCTCATCATCAATTTCTCCTCCTAATGGGAACAACTGTGCAAGGCTCAGAATAGTGGATACTTGCTCAGGCCAAAGGGGCAAAAATATTCCATATTTTTTCTAAAAACATTTAACTTCTTTACAGTTTACTTTAGGAAGGAATTTTCCTCCAGGGAAGATTGGCAGAGACCCTGGAGGTTTTTCACCTTCCTCTGCAGCGTGGGGCACGGGTCACTTGCTGGAGGATTCTCTGCATCTTGAGGTCTTTAAACCACGATTTGAGGACATCAATAACTCAGACAAAGGTTAGGGGTTTGTTACAGGAGTGGGTGGGTGAGATTCTGTGGCCTGCATTGTGCAGGAGGTCAGACTAGATGACTATAATGGTCCCTTCTGACTTTAAGTCTATGAATCTATGAACTGCAGTAGATATCTTTGGCCTCTCAACTGCACTGCATGGCTACATATTGTTGATTGATTGTTATAGACTATTACTCATGTTACCTTTCCACATTCATCATTTCACAAGGCACCTCAAAGGAGTTCATTTCTTTCTTAAACACTTTGACACTTTCTTAAACATAGATTGGGGGGAGGGATAAACAGTGGTTTGAGCATTGGCCTGCTAAACCCAGGGTTGTGTGTTCAATCCTTGAGGAGGTCACTTAGGGATCTGGGGCAAAAATTGGTCCTGCTAGTGAAGGCAGGGGGCTGGACTCAATGACCTTTCAAGGTCCCTTCCAGTTCTAGGAGATTGGTATATCTCCAATTATCATCTTTATCATATTTTAGCCTACTAGAGCACCTCATGAAAGTACTGGAGAAACCCTGTTTTATCAGCTCTTCAGCCAACCTATGAGAACCAAGTTGTCTATGTTGACAGAAAAAGTTCATCCCAACGCTCACCATCCTAAAAGCCAAGTGATGTGATTAGGAAATATATGAATTTCAACAAATATTCCCATGCAAGACTCCATGGGTAGGTCCACACAACAATTAGACATTTGCAGCTGGCCTGTGTCAGCTGATTCAGTCTTGCAGGGCTTGGACTGTGGGGCTGTATAATCACAGTGTAAATGTTCAGGCTCAGGCTGGAGCCCAAGCTCTGGGACCAGCAAGTGAGGAGGGTCACAGAGCCCAGGCTCCAACCTGAGTCTGAATACATACATTGCAATTTTACAGCCCCATAGCCCAAGCCAGCTGATACAGGCAAGCCTCAAGTGTTTAATTACTGTGTAGATATACCTCTAGTCTTTGATCCTGGACAAGGAGTGTAAATTAGGCAAGGGCTGGAAGTATTTTCAATATTCGTGGTATGATTTTGTGGGCTGCAGGATACGGAACATTGATGAGTGCATTTATCACAAGAAGAATCCATTGTTAACCAACAAGTTATACTGCCGACTGAAAATTGAACAGATAGGGAAGAGGACGTTCTTTCTGCACCTGATGTCATGTGGCCAACTGGGGAAGTTGCACCACTGCAACAGCATTCATCCCCAGAACTGAATCAGAGGTATAATCTACGGCCCCAGGATCACCTGATGCCTCAATCAGGTACTACCAAACTTATTGGGAAAAGGGAAGTAAATTGTGATGACTGTGTGTTTCCTTCCTGTTCCCTGCTCAGTTCCTGGTTCCTACTCCCTGAACTCAATGTTCCTCTGCCTGTTTCTTTGCACCAGTAAGTTGGGCATGACCAGGGTCTTGGGGAAGGACCAACAGTAGCTTACTGATGAGAAACTGAATACTGAGTTTCCTTTTTGCATATAGTACATTTCACTTTTGAAATCTTACATACTGGCACAAGGCAGAGGTGCAAATCCTGATGGGGGATTTCACTGACATTTGTGTTTTCAGGTTTTGTAAAACATTGTAAAACAGGTCAGGGTTAATCAGATACTGCGCCTTTTAAAGTAACAAATGAGAAGACAAGGTCTGCTGCAAATTTTGAAGAATATTTTGTGATTAATTTCTGTAAACAAACACCAAGTACTTATTAAGCACTTAATTTTTGTTATGTGGTGAGCTTATTTGTGTCCAACGGGACAAGCTGAGAGTTCTCTTAACTTCTAAAGCTTACATTCAGATATGCCAAGTATCATGCATCTCACACAACACTCGCATAAGTTGGCAATTTTTTTAATGCATCTTTGGCAATTTATCACATTTTTGCAGAAGAACAACCCTGTAGCCTAAGAAAATAGACACTGAGCTGCAAGTCTGGAGACCATGAGTTCAAGCCTGATGCTTTCACCAGTAATGAAACCACATTCAGTTTTAAAAAAAAGTATTTATGGTTATAAGCATACTATTTGCAAATCAGTAAATTAATTCCCTAAAATGTCTCAGGGAGCATAACAAAACTTGGCAGCTACTCATATTGGGTTATATTATGACCCCTCCACCATGTCTGGGAAGGCACAGGCAGTCCTTACCCCAATGCACTCATACACATGGGAATATGAGGTAGAGAGAATTAAGCTGAATGCCTGAGGAATTCTGGACAGGGCATCTTGGGGAGGAGCATAAGCAGAGTAATGGAAGCACTGTCTACCTGTTACATAGTTGTAAGTAAACCCCTCTGGCCTCATTACAGGTTCCACATCATAGGGCCTCTGCAGTTAGTTTGCTTTACACAAGCCAAGTAATTCCATGCACTGCTGGAATAATTTCAGTGCCCCCTCTCCCCAACATGCCTCCACTTCACATTGCAAGTATAAACAGAGCCCAGAATTTTCCACCATCCTTGTAATGAGAACAAAATGGCCAGCTATTTTGGAAATGCTGCAAGTTTAAAAGACTTACGTTGTTTAAATGGATGATCCCCAACTCGATCAAAATGTCCTCCTTTGGACATCTACTAGCAACCCAAAATTAATTTAATGTATTGGTTTTAATATGGACCAATATGGTGTCAAAAAGTATTGTGTTCTTTCAGTATGCATGTTATTTATAACCTATAGTTAAAAAAAAATATGAATGTTAAATGCCAGGTCTATTCAGTCAACAACAAAAAACTTGAAAGACAAAGTCTCTAAGGCAACCTTTAGAGAATTAAAAATGCAAATGATAACATCAGAAAAAAGAGACGGGCTTTCAACAGCAAAAAAAGAAAAAAAAACAGGCTTCTTTCTCTAGAAGATATCTGTTATTCCTTAGAAATAACCAGTCACTATAAACAAACATGTTGGAGAAGGCTAGATTTTGTTTGAATCTAGAAGAATTAAACACTTTTCAAGAACATAATGTATTGAACATGAAACAAAATTCCAGCACTAATTAATTTTCTACCCAAGCGAAGGCTCCATACAGATAGCTACACTGATTTTCCTAAGACACCTGTGCACAAACAATTCAAATTCATGGAAATAAAGGCTCAGCCTTCAAAGACCTCATGTGAAAACCCATTACATTATATGAAAACTAAAGTGTTCATATTATAGGGGAAATTTTGCTATGCATTTAAACATTTTTTCCCCAGAAAAAGTTTCTCTGTAAAACAAAAGACAAAAAAAAGAGAAAAAAGGTTACATTCAAAAAGCTATATTTTATTGTTATGGCAACTGATGTGCTAAAAATAAAGAATATCAAAGTTGTTATGGTAACTGGAAATTTAAAAGTAGTCAAGAGTAGAATAATCAAACCTTCAGCTGCCTTAAAATGTAACATCTATGACTCAATTTTCAGAAGAGCTTTCAGATACAATTTCTTTTGCTTTTGTGAATCTCCTTTAGAGATCAGAATTACAGTATAACTTTTTTAAAACTCTTCAGGGTAATAGAATGCGAGAAAAATAAAAGTGAATGGAAAATAATAAATTGGTCATTCAGACTTCTCACACTCAGCTTGGTGTCCTTGCAGC
This sequence comes from Mauremys reevesii, assembly GCF_016161935.1. Taxonomy (NCBI): domain Eukaryota; kingdom Metazoa; phylum Chordata; order Testudines; family Geoemydidae; genus Mauremys; species Mauremys reevesii. The sequence continues at coordinate 48,938,470 of NC_052630.1, read as the reverse complement.
TTTATCTAGGCCAGCAACTACCTCCATTTATTGCAAGTAAGGGATAAATAACATTTATATAATTCGTTGTAATGGTGGGAACAAATGACATTTTAAAAATTGCATTAAGATACTATTAAAAACTGTGCAGTCAAGTCAGGCCTTCCCAAAGTTAACTCTGTGTGTATACATTAGAAAGCAGACTAATTAATGGATCACAATTTTTCTCAAATACCACAATATATTTAAATTTCTAATATACATAATACAATTTTAGGGATCCTAGCTAGAGGTGCACATTTGCTATGAAGCTAAATTACTGTGCAAGTCAGCTTAGCACAGCATGCCTTTTCCCCCAAGCACTAGCAGATGATTAAGTTACCAATTTTGTTAAAAATTAAACAGATATGCTCAATGTGCACTTTCAAAGCCTCATAACTCAGCCAAATCCTAACCAATCTTTGGCCAAAACACTCAGTCTCTTCTTAGTAAGACCTAATTTTTTAAAAAATTTCAATTTTCTAATTAGTTTGGCTATATTTCTGTTTTTAAAAAGATTAAATACAAAATTAAAAACCTTTTAAATGTGGGAACCATTTTTCCTTAAACTGAAAACCCACCTTCAAGCAGAATCAAGGAACAGAAAATTTCACCTACATGGATGAAATGCTGTAAAGTTATGACTAACTGAAAATAATTTATAAATGGAAATACTTTGGCAATCTGAACTGTATGCTGTAGCTGTTGCTAGCACTCCAGCTATAACAATATTGAAGGCCACAACTGAAGACAGCATATATCTTAGGCTATTGTGGCAAGTGTTTCCCCTAACCCACTCCCATCAATACACCAAGTCCTCTTACCCAGGTTTGGTGGTGCTTTCAACCTGGGATAGCTGGCATTGCTGAGGATATAGATTACAGCAGCATTTCTCAAATGCAGCCACCATGGCTGCATGCGACCACCACGGGCTTTTCTTGCAGCCATAGCCCCCGGGCTGTGTGTGTGGGGACTAGCAGCCCCTCCTCGTCCCTGTTGCTGCTTGATGCACCACCTTGGTGTTGGTTGCTGGGGCTGCCAGCAGGGATTGGGCCCTGCCCCCTTCTGGTGACACCTGGGACACAATGCTGGAGGAACAGGCAGCCAGTGAGTTCCCCGCCTTCCCAAGGGCGGTAGGGCTCAGACTTTGGGTTTCAGTCCTGAGGTGGTGAGCTGACAGGCTCTGACAGCAGAGCTTTGGGCTCCAGTCCCAGGCTCCAGCTACACAGTGGCAGGCCCTAGGCTCCAGCAGCAGGGCTTCAGGCTCTAGCCCCGCTCACCTCCCTTAGCCCCTCATCCAGGGCTTAAATTTGTCCCCAGGCTTGGCAGAGCTGAGTAAATCTGTTGTGAAAAGTGATATCTGTATGTTAATATTACTTTTCACAATGGACTTATGAGCTAGCAATAAATAAATTACAATGATTTGGATGTGTATATTTATTTACTTTTCTTAAAGCTAATTAAGTATTTTAGGGAAAAGTATGAGAGCAACCACCAGCAAGAGTTGGTGACTGCACTCTGAGGCCACCAAAATGTGGCCTGAGAACCCCTGGGTTAAAGACTCGGTTCCACTTTCACTCAGGCTGGCATCCCGCCCACTTAACCAGCATCCACACGGCAAACCCACTCCGAGCACTGGCAGTCCTCCAATGCCTTCCCAAAATTCCTCCCCGTATGCCCAGAGGGACTGACTAGGTTTTCCACAATTCACAGGGAATGGCTCAGCTTACTTCAGCACAAAGAATCATGGGATATGCCTCCAGAAGTCCTAGCAACACAAATGGTGGAGTCCAGCAACAGTCAGGATGCAGTAGCTCAGTTGTAGCTTTGCAGTGTGGCTGCTCACACCTGTGCTATGCTAACCCAGGCTACCTTGCAATAAAGAGGTACCCTCTGAGGCTGGGAGAGGAGATTGGATGACAAGGAGACATAGCTCTTGTCATGAGATGCAGATATGAATTTGAGATGCTCTGACAGCTAAGCAGTCTATTCAATATCTTTGTCTTCCAGAAACTCCTATGTGGAACAATTCCTCTGGATAAATCATCATCGGAAAGGATTAAATCTGACATATCTGGATATAAAATCATGAGCCTTTACTACCTGAGCTAAGAACCCTAAGAATCAGGTTCCATAGCTCAAAGGCTATATGTGTGGCCTAGCCAACAGAGGGGACAAAGCCATTCTGATTTAACATTGGTTCTACATGGAATGAGCTCCTTCATAGCAAGTGATGCTGAATTTTAATTACAGTATGCATGTGCCAGGCTCCAGGATGGTGCCTTCCAGGGCATAAGAGAAAGAGGGGAAATCCAAATACCAGTCTCATGTAATCTGTATTTATTCTATATCCATTGTAAAAGATTAGCATTCTGCATTCACTAGTCTCATTTCTTTCTTACTAGTATAAGTGATCAAATAATTTTACAATGGATACAACATGTTTCTTCTGCTGCTTGCAAGGTGCACTTCATTCCTAAATAAATTTATATGCTTCTGTATTCATATTTAGCACAAAAGGACAAGTGAAGTAACTGAAGAGACTATGTCATAGAAAGAGAGAAGGAAAGATTATGAAGTTTTCAAGTGAGGACAAAATTAACTGTGCATCTGCATTTATAACATTAACAAGATTTTGCAAAGACATAAAGCTCTCATCCCAACACATACTTCTCTTTTAAAATATAAGCAGTAGTAAAGGTACTCAATTTGACAAGTCAATATTTTATTTTTAGATCCAGGTGAATACATTACCAGACCAAAAAAGGAATCAGACCAAGGAAACCACTACTTTTGAATCAAACTGATCTGTATGATTTAGAAAAACATGATGCACAACTCCATACCAATGACTTTCAGCCATCAACTTCAACGTTAACTGGCTATAGCTTATCCTTGTGATCAGGTAACATTTTAAAACTAAACTCACTGGTCAATAATATCATGGCAAAATGGGTGTAGCAACATTATATATAAAGTTAGGAACATACACTGAAATTATAGCTGAAATGTGTTTACCAGACAAGTTTAGGGAGGGAGTAAAGAACAGTTACTTACCTTCCGTACCTGTTGTTCTTCGAGATGTGTTGTTCACGTCCATTCCACATTAGGTGTGCGTGCATTGCATGCACGAGCATAGGAAACTTTTTCCCTTAGCGGCTCCCGTGGCCACTGCGCCGTGCATATATACCCCCGCTGGCCCAACTCCCTCCAGTTCCTTCTTGCCGGCGACTCCGACAGAGGGGTAGGAGGGTGGGTGGTGGAATAGACGTGAACACCACATCTCGAAGAACAGTTACGAAAGATAAGTAACCGTTCTTTCTTCTTCGAGTGCTTGTTCACGTCCATTCCACATTAGGTGAATCACAAGCTTACCTTTGGAGGAGGGTAGGAGTCACGAGACAATTGATCGGAGGACTGCCCCGCCAACTGCCACATCCTCCTGTGCCTGCTAGTTGACCGTGTAGTGGGTCGTAAAGGCGTGCACCAATGACCAGGTTGCCGCCCTGCAGATCTCCTGTACAGGGACCCGCGCCAGGAAGGCCGTGGACGCTGCCTGCTCTCTGGTCAAATGGGCTGTGACCGCCAGAGCTGGGACACCAGCAAGGTCATAACACACCCAAATGCAGTCCGCAATCCACAATGAGATTCACTGTGGCGACACCGGACTGCCCCTCATCCTCTCAGCCACGGCCACAAATACCTGTGTGGACTTACGAAAGGGTTTGGTGTGCTCCAAGTAGAATGCCAATGCTCGGTGGACACCTAGGATGTGCAGGCTGCAGTGACTCGGATCCAGATGGGGTTTGGGAAAAAAACACCGGCAGGCAAATTTCCTGGCCCAGATGGAATTGTGAGACCACCGTTGGGAGGAACTTAGGGTGCAGGCAGAACTGCACCTTGTCTTTGTGAAACACAGTATATGGTGGCTCCGAGGTGAGAGCCCGCAGCTCCGATACCCTTCTGGCCGGGGTGAGCGCCACCAGGAATGCCACCTTCCAGGAAAGGTGGAGAAGGGAGCAGGTAGCCACGGGCTCAAACACGGGCCCCCCATGAGCTTAGAAAGGACTAAGTTCAGACTCCACGGAGGGACTCGGGGGCCAGAGTAAGGGAACACCCTTTCCAGACCTTTGAGGAATCATCCCACCGTTGGGTGGGAGAAAACGGAGCTACCTAAAAACCCTGGGTGAAAGGCGGAAATAGCCGCCAGGTGCACCTTAATCAAGGTCAGGGCCAGCCCTTGTTGCTTAAGGTGCAGAAGGTATTCTAGAGTGATTGGCACCGGGGCCTGGAGCGGTTGCACCTGTTGTGACCCGCACTAGCATGAGAACCTCTTCCACTTGGCCAAGTAAGTTGCCCTGGTAGAGGGCTTCCTACTACCAAGTAGAACCTGCTGCACAGGAAGAGAGCACTGGCTCTCCGAAGCATTTAACCATGTAGCTTCCATGCCGTCAGATGCAGTGATTGCAGGTCAGGGTAGAGAAGCCACCCTCCGTCCTGCATAATGAGGTCCCGGTGAAGGGGTAGGGTTATCGGGGCCTCCATGACAGCTCCAGTAATGTGGTGAACCAATGCTGTCAGGCCCATGCCAGGGTGATGAGAATGATTGACGCCCTGTCCCTGCATACCTTGAGCAGTACCCTGTGTACTAGGGGGCTGGGGGGGGAAAGCATATCTTAGTTCCCTTCCCCACCGGATCGCGAATGCGTCGGCTATAGAGCCCGGGCTGCGACCATGGAACGAGCAGAAATGTGGGTATTAGGTGTTGTCCTTGGTTGCAAACAGGTCCACCCAGGGAAACCCCCACCTTCGGAAGAGCGAAAGCATGACGTCCGTTCTGAGCATCCACTCGTGCATGCAGTAGGACCTGCTGAGGTGGTCCACCAGCTCGTTTTGCTCCCCCGGGAGATACACCGCTTCGAGGTGAATGGCAGGAGCTATGCAGAAGTCCCAAAGAAGGAGAGCTTCGAGGCAAAGTAAGGAGGAACAGGCTCCGCCTTTCTTGTTTATATAAAACATGGCGGTTGTGTTGTCCGTCAGAACTGTCACGCTGTGACCACTCAGAGTGGCGTGAAAGGTCTGGTAAGCTAAACAAACTGCCCTGAGCTCCTTCCCGTTGATATGGAGCGATTGCTCCATCCCCGACCACAAGTCCTGAGTTCTGAGGTTCCCCAGGTGAGCTCCCCATCCAAGTCTGATGCATCTGTTACCAGCGTCAAGTCCGGCTGTTGTGCGGCAAAGGGGATGCCCTCGCAAATTACGGTTTGGGACTGCCACCAACTCAATGAGTCCAGTACGTCCCCCAGGACTGTCACTATCAAGTCTATGGGGTCCCTGCCAGGGCGGTATACACGGGCGAGCCAAGCCTGCAGATTTTTTAATCTCAGTCTGGCATGCTTGACCACATGCATGCAAGCTGCCACGCGGCCTAGCAGTCGCAGGCAATGTCTGGCAGTCGTAGTGGGGAACTGCCACAGGGAGCTCACCGCCTGCTAGATGGCCAGGAATCATGATTCCGGGAGGCTCACCCTTGCCCATATCACGTCTAGGACCGCCCCTATGTACTCCACTCTCTCTGTTGGGACAAGAGTGGACTTGGGAACATTGACCAGGAGCCCCAGTTTGCGGAATAGACTCAATGCCGTCTGTGTGGAAGCCAGTAAATAATTAACAAGGATTTGAAGGGATCTTAATGAATGTCAGTTACTTAGCATGAGTTAGGCTAGCTGTGACCCTAATGACGTGAGATTTGTAGAAGCAAGATAATGTGAGACAGAGTGAACTGTGTACAAAGTTATTGCGACCTTGCATTGATAACCAAATATGCAGGCTTGCTTTTTCTTAGTAGTAAGACAAATAAGATAGCAGAAAAGCTTATGTATAAACAAAATGTATTTGTTGCTTTTTATCGTCTGTATTATTGCTAGAAATTGTCTGTAACAAAGGTATAAAGCTTGCTGTAATTGTTTACCAGTTGAGAGACCTGTCCGGGACTGGGGTGACCCTGTGTCCTATGGCACTCTCTCCCTCCATTGTAATTACTGGAGAAATAATAAAGTATTTGATTTTGCTGCACCCAAACAAAAAGCGAGAACTGAGTTTTTCTCCGACATCTGTAAATGAGTCCGAACCTCTTCTTCGGACCGCTCCACCAGGAGCCAGTTGTCGAGGTAGGGGTAAACTCGAATCCTCTGTCTCCACAAGCATGCTGCCACCACCGCCATGCATTTTGTGAATACTCATGGGGCCGCAGCAAGGCCAAACGGTAAAACCGCAAACTGGTAACGTTCCTGGTTCACAGTGAAGCACAGAAATCGGCGCTGAGCGGGGTGGATGGCAATATGAAAGTACGCATCCTTCAGGTCGAGGGCAGCAAACCAGTCTCCCAGATCTAGAGACGGGATAATAGTGCCCAGAGAGACCATGTGGAACCGGGCCTTGATCGAGAACTTGTTGAGCCTGCACAGGTCTAGGATGGGACGAAGGCCCACCTTGGCCTTGGGGATGAGGAAGTAGCGGGAGTAGAACCCTTTCCCACTTAGGTCTAAGGGCACTATCTGAACCGCCCCCGCCTCTAGGAGCGAGTGATCCTCCCTTTCCAGGAGATGCTCGTGAGAAGGGTCCCTGAAGAGGGATGGGGAAGGGAGGCATGGGGTAGGCTGGGAGGAAAACTGTAGGATGTACTCACTTCGTACCGTGCGTAACACCCAACGGTCCGATGTAATGCTGGACCATGCACGGGAGAAGCAGGACAGGCGGTTGAGTAAACACGGCACTGGATCCGGTGGATGATCTGGTACACTGTCCTCGAGCGCACCTTCAAAAGCCTGGCTTAGAGCCTGACTGAGGCTTATGTTGGCCTTGGTTCTGGCCCAGCCTATTGGAATTGTTGTTATTATTGCGCTACCTCCTATTGTCTCCGCCTCACCTGCGGTAAGGCTCCTGCTGAGGCCGAGGCTGGTACTGGTGCTAGGAAGGAGGTTGCGGCTTAAAGGGCTTCCTCCGAGTTGCTGGGGTATGCATACCCAGTGACTTGCGTGTGGCCCTAGAGTCCTTAAGGCTATGTAGCTTCGAATCAGTTTGGTCCGAGAACAGTCCGGATCCTTCGAATGGGAGGTCCTTGATCAAATTCTGGACCTCAGACGGCAAACCTGACTCCTGAAACCACGCTGAGCACCACATGACCACACTTGATGCTATTGTCCTGGCCGCCGCGTCCAGGGATGCTTGGAGGGAAGTTTTCACTACGGCCTTGCCGTACTCCACCAGGGCCGCAAACGCCTGTTGGGAGCCCTGCGGGAGGTTGTCCTTAAACTTCCCCACTGCCACCCAGGAGTTGAAGTTATGCCTGTTGAGGATGGCCTGTTGGTTAGCAATCCTCAACTGTAGGTCCCCTGATGAATACACCTTCCTCCCGAACAGGTCTAGGCATTTTGCTTCCTTGGCCTTGGGGGCGGGGGCTTGTTGCCCACGGCGTTCTCTCTCGTTCACCGCCAAGACTACCAGTGAACATGGGCTCGGGTGACAGAACAAGAAGTCGTAACCTTTTGACGGGGCGAAATACTTGCACTCCACACCTTTGGCCATCGGTGCGCTGGATGCCGGGATCTGCCATATAGTCCTGTAATTAGACTGAATGGTCTTAATGAGCGGAAGCGCTATACTGGAAGGACCTTTTGGGCTCAGAATGTCCACCATGGGGTCTTCCTGCTCAACCGTCTCCTCGGCTTGCAATCCCAACTTATGGGCCACTTTATGAAGCAGTTCTTGGTGGGCCTTGTGGTCTAATGACGGAGATCCTGACACCACTGTGCCTGCTACTGCTCCATCCGGGGATGACAAGGAAGTTAGCAGCTGCTCAGCTTCCTCCTGCTGGTCTCCCTCCCCCTAGGGGAGGGGCTTCTGGCTCGAGCTGGGGCTGGTGGTTCTGGGACAGCACCAAGTACAGTGCCGGCCTCTCTGGTCTCTCGCTTGGTGAGGCTTCAGCTTGGACACTGTAGCTTCCCTTACAGGAGAGCATCAGCGCGGGGACCGAGACCGCTGTACCGAATAGCTGGCCCTAGAGAAAGCACCTTGACGCTGGTGGTAGGCCCAAGGGGTCCAGAAGGGCCAGTGTCCTGGTGGTCCCCATTGTGGTAGCCAGCCAGCCTGTTGTTCCCTGCTGTCTGGGGCCCACTGCAGGTAGTTGTATCAGCCCGAGTCGGCACCGGACTCCAGTGATGCCAAGCGTGAGGGCCACAGCGGTGCCATTGATCTGTGCCGGTGGGAGGCTGATGACCGGCTTCTAGCTGATCGAGACCGAGACCAGTACCACTGCTCTCTTGACCGGGACTGGGACCGGTGCCAGTGTTCCCGAGACTGGGACCAGGACCGGTGCCTTCTGGGCGCCTTCGGCAACTCGGGCTCAACTCCTGCCAGTGCCGGTCTTGGGGGGGAGGGGGCACCAGGGAGCGCCATGTGTCCTGCACTGACCCCGTGCGTTGACTCGTCTCCAGTACCGAGACTTCCGTCAGAGTCAAGAGTAGCTGGGAGACCACGGACTCAGAGCTCGACCGGGACCAACACCGGGAGCAGTGCCAGGGCAGTGACCTTGAACGGCACACCATTGCCAGCTTTCCTCTCGACAGCCTTAAACGAAAGTCTCTGTTTGGTGAACTTCCTGTAGGCAATGTAGAGAGGAGTCATGGGGGTCACTAACGAGCACAGGCTTGCGGCACGTGGCGCAAGCCTTAAATCTGTGGGCCTGCGGCATGCCCTTGGTGGGTACCTGAGTCCTCCAAGCACCTAATCCAGGGGTCTCAAACTCAAATTACCACGAGGGCCACATGAGGACTAGTACATTGGCCCGAAGGCCGTATTACTGACACCTCCCCCTCGCTGCCCTCAGCCCCACCCCCACTCCCCCCCTTCCATGAGGCCCCACCTCTTCCCACCCCCTTTCCTGCCCCCATTCCAACCCCTTCCCAAAAATCCCCACCCCAACTCCACCCCCTCCCTACCCCCAGGTGGTGCAGGAGGGGTGTGGGGTGTGGCAGCAGCTCAGGGCAGCTTGCCCTGCCCCTGGTGCGCGCCGGGCCAGAGACTATCTAGGTAAACACTGCGGGAGGGCAGGGGGGCTGTGAGGACCTTGCGGGCCGCAGAAAATAACCTCGCAGGCCGCGTGCGGCCCACATGTTTGAGACCCCTGACCTAATCTATTAAGTATTCAACAACAATTAAATGCTAACTGATAACAGCTATGTAACACTAAGGCTAAGGGAATTGCTTCTCTTACAAGAGCAAGAGGTTATTGCAACGCCGTCACGGATGGTAAGAAGGAACTGGATGGGGTCAGGCCAGCGGGGTATATATGCACGGCGCAGTGACGCCACTCTGGCAGGGGCCCCACCGGCCCGATGGGAGCCGCTAAGGGTAAAAGTTTCCAACGCTTGTGCTCGCGACGCAGGCACATCTAATGTGGAATGGACATGAACAAGCACTCAAAGAAGAAACCTGTTTCTCAGAGGACAACCTAACACCTCCAGCCAGGTGTCCAAGTTGACTGGCAATCACCTGTCAAGTGGCCATTCTTTGGCAACAAAGGGGGGCAGGAACAGCTAGTATAGCAAACAACAACATGGAACCTCTTTCTCCACAAAACTCCTTGCTCCATCCTCTCAGCTGGAAGAAATTTTATCTAGGGATAGCCCTAGGGAAAATGCATTTCAAAGGGTGACTGGACTATAAATGTGAGGGGCAAAAATACCTCAGGAGTCTTCCTTTCTTTCTCTCTCTATCACTCTCTTTCACCTTAGACGAAAAAGGAACTAGCCCTTAGACTTGGGCGGGGAGGGAGAAGCGAGTTGAGGGAGGCAGATCTGAGAATTTGGTCAGCCCTGTTGCTAGGAACATGTGGTAAGGATTTTACCTTGAGCCAAATCTAGTTAAGTTTAGCTACTAGAAAGCATTTTATCTTTATTTCTCTTGTAACCATTTCTGACTAATACCTTGTATTTGCACTCACTTGAAATCTCCTCTTTGTAGTTAAATAAACTTGTTTTATTCTTTAATCAAAACTTATCCAGTGTTGTGTTTAAACTGAATGGTGTGGTTAACTCCAGTTAAAAAGCAAAGTGTTGAACATTGACCCTTTATAAGGACAATGGATCTTTAATATCTGAACTCTCCAGGAGAGGGCTGAACAGTGCATTATACATACAGTTGGGAAAATTTGGGATTGGGAGTGTGTTGGGGTCACCCTGCAAGTGGTAACCCAGGCTGGTGGAAACCAGAGTGGACATGGAGTTTTGCTGGCAGGCTGCAACTATACACAGATACTCAGGGTGTGACTTGCATGCTGTTTGACTATTAGTGAACAGCCCAAGTTGGGAGCTACAGCAGCAAGGCATTGTGAAGCTCCTAAGGTTGAAGGACAGAAGGTAACATCCCTCACTGGTCTGGATTACACTCCTGGAATGTGATACCCACTGGATGGAAGGCAAATATCCCAATCTGGCAAGGAAAAGGAAACTTCAAATAAGTCAGAGGGTGAATACTTATTGCAGCCAGTAGACTGGCAGATTCCGCTTTAAATAAAAATTTAAAAGAAAAAAGTAAAGGGGGGGCTACACATCCCTTGCTTCATTTCTTTATTCAGCTTGTGACAAAAGGCCATCATGCCTTTATCCAAGAAAAGAAAGATAGACAAAGAGTGTGTGCATTTCAAGAGAAAAATAAAATTTTATATTTCTTTGTGGACATGAATGGAAAGACCACATGTGTGGATTTGTACTATTTAGTCATCAATGGGCATTTGTTCACCTGGTCACAGAGGTATCAACACTTTTTTTGTACAGCATCAAAAGTCTTTGAGAAAAGAAACTAAATGCAAAGTACACAGGTTCATGTATTTATTTCTCTCGGTTTTTGATAAATAGTTTTCTAGTCTTCTTGTTTTAATGTTTAAATCTCTTTATGCTTAAGTGCCACAGTGATAGATATTATATAGAAACTAGAAATAAATAGTATAGATTTTTTTAAAGGAACCATTTTAATATTAGATACAAATTGATCTGACCTTGTGTCTAACATAGCATCTGAGATACATACAAGTTAAGATCCATGTGTATCAAAAAAAACAAACTATATTTTAAAAGCTGACTTTTATACAGTACAGGACAGTAAAGGAGACTGTCAGGTACGTGTTCAAAAAGTAAAAAGAACCCAATTTTTCAACATAGTAATTTTGCATGCAATCGCTGTATTTGGGCATGCAAATCTGCACTGACACATGCAAATATGGTAATTCAGCATTCAACCACCTGATCAGCATTCCCAATATGTTTGCAGTTTTAGAAGCCAAGTTCAGGCTGGCTGAAATTTGCCCTAATGAATAACATTTACATTTCCTTTACAATCAGTGTGTTAAGAGCAGAAGTGAATTAGCCCTAAAACCAGAAGTAAATGTTAAATCATAATTCTCTGAATTTCAGTGATGCCAAACATTAGATTTCCAGAATGAAAAACTACCAAAATACACTATATGGGGCACTGTCTCTACTTCCCCTACAGGCACAATTCCCCCTAGTAGTTGTTCCACACACAGTAATATAGAAAGGTTAATGCTAGCTCTCTCTCTCACCTTCAAACAAATCTCATCCTTTAGTACTGCAGTGTCCTGAATGGCAATTACGCAATCCTTTGTTTGAAGATGGTGGATAGTTAGGAAGGAGTCAGCAAGCAATCAATTTAAAATGAGATTGTAATGTTCACAGGAGGTTCATTTTATTTTATTTTATCAGAAATTACAGTGATCTGTCAGTCTACATATGCAATAATTCTTTACATTTTATAGAGTTCCTTTGGCTGTGGCAGCTAGATGCTTATATACAAACTGAACACAAAATTACATACAACAGTCCACAACGGGGAAGTACTTAAGAATAATTATTCTTGCCTTCAGAAACATTAGCGCATACAATATGGTATACAAAACCCCTACTTTTAATAAGATTTTCACTCGGATTGCTGTATGAACAACTATGTGTTCACGCTCAGGATATAAAACATACCACTAAATATCTAGGGTAAGGAAGAAATCATATGTATTATATTACTTTTCTTGCTAATTGTCCCAGTTTGGCCTGGACTACCCTGTTCTTTTTAAGCATGACAGAACTATCATTCAAAAATGTGTATGGGAAGAGGAAGGAGAGACAGGGACCCTGACCCTCCACTACAAAATGCCATGATGCCTAGGGGATTGTGTATCAAACTGCAACCAAGAGATCATAAATTCTAATCTATTCCAATGGCTGCTGTTAATACATCTGCACATTTCCTAGCCCTTAATAGCCTAGACTTAGAATCATAGAATATCAGGGCTGGAAGGGACTCAGGAGGTCATCTAGTCCAACCCCCTGCTCAAAGCAAGACCAATTCCCAGACAGATTTTTGCCCCAGATCCCTAAATGGCCCCATCAAGGATTGAACCCACAACCCTGGGTTTAGCAAGCCAATGCTCAAACCACTGAGCTATCCCTCCCCACTTCATCACATTACTTTAGGGGAGAGGCAATTATCATTCACCTAGAGTTAGGAATAGATTCCAGGTCTCTGATATGACAGACCGAAATCTCATTCACTAACCTTCAGAAGAAGTGTGCCAAATTATGTACTTGGATATGCTGTCTCTAGCTTGTAGGCCACACAGTGCTCCCAGAGCCAGGAATTGTATCCTAATAACCAACAATACAGTGCTGTCTTGAATTACAAATGAAAGAGCTAAATATATGGAACTACTTATATTTGTGAGTATCCTGGAATAACTGTAGTTGTTGACACGATTTTATATCGCAAAATATTATACTTAGAATGAATTTGGATGATTGTTAATATTTGTTTTATTGCTCTATTATTATTGTTTGTATTTTAGTCAATGGGAGCTGTTCCTTTAAGAACAGCTTTAATTGTAGAATATGTTTGAAGAGGACATAGCAGCATGGGGGAAGTTTTGCCTCTGTATCCAGACGGAGAGCAGAGGCAAAGTGTCAGCTCCCAAAATGTCAGAACTTGATTTATTACACACATTTCCCCAGAAAGTTTGTCTAGCATTTATTGTGGGACTGGATGCTTCAAGGAATTATTTAAAAATTACAGGACCTTCTATCTAAAGGTCACTAGCCTGAACCCAGCCTAGATCAGTAAAGATTAAAAGCTGTTCCCATTTAACGGATGTTTGCTGGCCCCAACAGGAGATGAGTTCAGTGGGTCTCAGTTCCAGCTCCGACATCACAAATTCATCACCATAGTTTGCATTAATTGGTAGACTCAGCAAAGAGCCCCAAAAACTGAATGGGTCATGGAGGCTGAACTACCCGTTACCTCAAGAGAAAACTTCCTCTGCCCCTATGTCAGAGCTGATGCATATTGGATAAACAAAGCAAACTCCCTTCCCCTGCCCTAGAGCCACACCATTGTTTTAAGTTGAGGTTTGTGGCTATTTGCAATTGTTTTCAATAAATAATTTTCCTATCACACATGGAGCTGCATGAAACTTTAACAGCTCTGTTTAAACCTTTTCCGGGGCACTTTCAATCCAAGCCAAAATCCCAGGCCACACACTGGCTCCATTTTCTAAAAGAAATCAGGTGTCTAGTCAGTAGGCCACAGCGGGGAGCTATACCCTCTCCCCAAGCCTGCAAGAGGTAGATGCTAAGCAGCAGAGCAGGAGCGCTGCCAGCATTTTTGGCGCCCTAGGCGGTGGAAGGTCCCGACCCCGAAATGGCACCCCGACAGAGGCGGCAGAAGGTCCCGCCCCTGAAATACCACCGATGACCGGGACGGCCAAAGATCCGGCCACCGCGGTCACTGTCCCCCAAATGTTAGCGCCCCAAGCGACTGCCTAGGTCACCTAATGGGTTGCACCGGCCCTACAGCAGAGGCTAGTAGAGGTCAGAAAGGGACCACTGCCAACCAGCTAGCCTGGTCCCTTAATGATGGTGAGACAGCACAGTCCTTGCATATGTAGTCTGTTCTCTCCCATTCAGACTCCCACTTTAGGGCTGAAGGAGAAAGAAATGGGGGAAAAGGCTGATAGAAGACTTGCAGGAAGCTTCAAATACCATCCCACTACCAAAAGACTGTAAATGGGGAGATCCCCTGAGGGTCCCTAAAATGAGATTGAATGAAGGGAGAAGCCCTTTGGTCCTCTATTTCCCAGGGTGGTGGGAAGAGGGAAGAAAACACCAGAAATGGGTGGGCGGGGAAAGCTGTTCTCCATTAGGAATATCAGAGGTATGCAGCTATCCTGCTCACGTCCACGCATCCCCAAGACAATTGCAGATAGAGGCTGCCTGTTGCAAGAAGGGGCTTATGTGGGGATAGAGGCATATGGAGTCTAGTTTGGGTGAATAAGCATCTAAACATTGGTATGTTATTTAATCCCCAAACTTTTAAAAGCTAAATAAAATTAAAGCTCACCAAAATATACACACAACTCTCCAGAGCTAGGTGTTTTTGATCCCAGACCCCTAGATCCTTGGAAAAATGCTTCAATTATTGGCAACTACATCTACCTCACAATTTTTCACTATGGAGAAATTTTCCTATGAAGGTCTGGTACTGCCCACTCATACAGGATAATGCACTGGATAGACCATAAGTCTGATCCAGAATTGCAATTCCTACATCCCTTACACAGCTGCTAATGGAAGAAACAGATGGGCATTTCCAGAGAGCATTGTTTTTGGCCACGCCTTGATTAATATCACCAGAAACAGTAGATAGGTTCCCTCCCAGACAGGAGAGAGGGCAGCTGTTTCTCCCTGTAAGGCCACATACTTTAAAGTATAATATCATTAAGCATCCATATTTCTGTACATAGTGTTAAAATATAGATTTCCAAGTGATATTAATCACCAGTGTGTCATTAGCTTTCAGAAAAGACCGCACTCCACACACTTTATAAAACAGTAATATTTATACAGGTGGTTGATTCAATTGTTTATCACCTGAGGTTCAGTGCCCCTGTCTTTACAGAGCAGTAAATCTTTGCAACATATTCTTTGAAAAGTAAAACCCAGGCCAAGCTTCTCTCTCCTGAAGACACACCACTTGCTGGCTTGATACCTCTCTTTACCTAAAATGTAAAAATGGTCCTTCATTGTCTTTTCCTCATGACCAGGCTGGTCAAAGAATAAAATACACATTCCTTTGGCTAAGGTAGATAATGCTTATGCGTTGCTTGCCAAACACATTTTAAGAATATAATTCTAGTGTGGATTCATAACTTTTTGTACACACCCTGCACACACATCATGCAAGAATATGAATGATCATGCCACGAGTTTCCCACTGCCTAACTGGTGTGACAAAGTTCCTCCTCTACCTTGGTAGGTCCTGCACTTATTGGCGGATTTGCTCGCCTTAGAGATTCACCATGTGAGTCAGGAAACAGCCCAGAGACCTTCCCCTCTGGTAGAAGCCACAGTCCAGGTCAATTCCTCCTTTGTCTGATCAGGAGTTGGAGGGTTGGGGGGAACCCAGACCCGCCCTCTACTCCAGGTTCCAGCCCAGGGGACTGCAGCTGTCTAGAGTGCCTCCTGGTACAGCTGCATGACAGCTACAACTCCCTGGGCTACTTCCCCATGGCCTCCTCCCAACACCTTCTTTAGTCTCACCACAGGACCTTTCTCCTGGTGTCTGATAATGCTCGTACTCCTCAGCCTTCCAGCAATGTCTTCTCACTCTCAGCTCCTAGTGCGTCTTGCTCCCAGCTCCTTGTATGCATACTACAAACTGAAGTGAGGTCCTTTTTAACTCAGGTGCCCTGCTTAGCCAGCCTGTACTAATTGATTCCAGCAGTTTCTTCTTAATTGGCTCCAGGTGTCCTAATTAGCCTGCCTGCTTGTTCTGGAATTGCCCCTGTTACCTTACCCAGGGAAAAGGGATCTACTTAATCTGGGACTAATATATCTGCCTTTTAACACTCTCCTGTAGACATCTGGCCTGACCCTGTCACATTGGTCAGCATTATTCTCATACTTGGGGCCAGAAACAATGAAAATTCAATCTACCCTTTGTTCTATACTGTGCTACAATGAGCAAAGCAAAGAGTTGTTTGTTTGTTTTGTGGTCTTATTAGGACTTTCCTAACATGGAAAAACTGAAGATGTCCTACCAATAAATGACCTGAAAGAACAATGTTAGATATATTTTCAGAAAAACAAACTATCTTCAAAGTAACAAACCCAGGGGAAGAAGGAATAATTCAGACACAAATGACAACTATTTACTTCAGTATTTCAGTTTATTATGTAGTATTATAACTTTAAATACTTAAGTGGGAAAGCTATGCATTAAGACCCTAAAATCTGACAGTTTTCTAAGCACTTCCCTGCTCACAGATAAATCAAGAATTATGGGCCAGATTATCAGCTGGTGCAAATCACTGAACCTGGCCTGTTATTTGTAGTTACAAGTTTCTCCTATTGTTTTTATACAAAATATGCCTCACAGGTAAGTCTGTCCAATACATGAGACCTGGATATTCAAACCAACAGTAATGTTTGGGATGGAGGTAGCACAACCAGATAGCAATTGTGAAAACTTGGGACGGGGTGGGAGAAGGTGCCTATATAAAACAAAGCCTCAAATACCAGGACTGTCCTTATAAAATCGGGACATCTGGTCACCTTAGTTGAAGGAAAGACGAGAGTAATGCTTCATCAAATTTTATAACCTAGGTTTGCTGTTGATTTGTCAGAATTTTTCTGCCATTGTCTATGTTCAAGCAGACAAAACAAAAGGCAGCAGCATATAAACAGTTACAATTACTAATCAAAAAAGGTAATCATATTAGAAACTCCACAACAGTGAAGTACCTGATCTTGCAATATACTGCATCTCTTCTCCAAGGTACCAAGCACCCTCAATTCTCAGTGAAGTCAATGGAAGTTGAGGGCAAGAACAAGTCACATGATCAAGCTCTAAGCGTTAAGAAAGTCTTTAAAGCTGAATAAAACTAGTAAGTGTATTTTAGGTAAAGTGTTTTAACAAATACACATCACCGATTTTAAGTATGATCTTTTGTCATAACTCCTGTTCATTAATTTCATTCAAATCTGATATCCAAGTTCCTCACTGTATTTAACAATTGTATTCCTTAATTGGATATTCATTTATGGAGATATATCTATCTCATAGAACTGGAAGGGACCTTGAAAGGTCATCGAGTCCAGCCCCCTACCTTCACTAGCAGGCCCAAGTACTGATTTTTGCCCCAGATCCCTAAGTGGCCCCCTGAAGGATTGAACTCACTACCCTGGGTTTAGCAGGCCAATGCTCAAACCACTTATTGCACAGTGTACAATAAACCGTTATTATTTATTTGTTTAGCACTAACGTTTTTGGCACTGTGCACTATGCAAATACCATCTCAATAGGTTCAACGGATTAGAGAACACATTTTCAAACAGGTATATGTGCATTTTTCATGTGTGCCATATAAGCTGGGGTTGTGGGCACTAATCAGCTTCATACACCAACCCAAATATGCACAAAAATGTGTACACAATTCATTGAAAATTTGGGTTTAATTACTTTACTAAAACATAATAAAATATATTTTTTATGAGTTACTTCATTCCAACAACAAAGGTTATACTGAGGGAAACAGGAATGGGTTGGCTTTCCAAGTACAATAATATGCCTCAACATTTACTAATTATTTGTAGTAAATGTTTTCAGTTCATATGGCATAATAGCCCAAAATCTTCAAAGCTGCAGAAATGTAGCACTACAGAAATAAATAAAAAAGCTACTAGAAACATTTGTAAAACATGAGACCTTTCTATCTCCTAACTTTCAGCACTTATAACACTCAGAATATTATTAATTTACACCACAAAATGACATGCTGTCCTGTCAGTCTTCCTTCCTCCATGAAGAGCAAAATGTATGATACTTATAAAAGTGGGGATTCACAAAACATGGCATGAACAATCTAAGGAGAGATAAGGAGAGAACCACCTTATCCTTTGCCTCCTAGGAAAAAGTAGATAAAATTAAAGCAGCAGAATCTGCTATGGATATTGAACAAACTGAAATTAAACAAAAATAAAACTGGGCAACAAGCTCATAGTACACCACACAATGATACTAATACAGGAAGGTATGCTCCCGCAAGAAGTATTTCACCTAATACCCAAGCCAATCATTAAGAAACTGATATCCAACACAGACCAAGTGTTATATGATTACGAAGAATTATTTATACGTCATTTTCACTTTTTAATAAGAAGGATAAAATCTTAACTGCCTTTAAATCATTGGATATTTTTCTCTTTTTTTCTTAGCAAACTGCAGAAAATTACCTTATATATTATCAATTACAGAAGATTTATATGAGCCTGCAGTCACACCACCCTGGGTGGTGATCTTATCTCTAAGCAGGTAAGGAGGTCATGCCTACTCAATATTTAAATAGAACACAGCCAAGGAACAAGCCAGACACTGGAAGAAAAATTCAGTAGGTAAGAGCTTTCCACAGCGTTAGTATTAAGCAAATTTCCCACTCTAAAACCGTGTCAGGAAACAATGTGCAGCTGGATGTGCTTTTTTTTCCTAAGCAGGTTTGAAACCATAGTTTGGACAAGTTGTGGTCTCCAAAGATCCCAAGACAAATTTTCACAAAAGTAAAGTTATTAACCCACATCCCCTAGCCATAAATCAGTTTGTAAGGGTCTTTGCGGTAAATACGTGTCTTATTAGAAGAAGAGAAAGTAGTCTATTTAGAAATAATAATAGCAGTTCACTGCAAAACACCATTATCGAGAAGTTGCTGGACTTGAAAATTAACAAAATCTTGCCTACCACTGGTGCTCTCATATAGGTTAATATTGGAGGTAGACCACTAAGCAGCAAATTTAATGGCAAGTGATGCTTCACACGACATTCGACAGGAGGAACAGTAGGTGCTATACTCTAAATGGAAGCATAAAGTATCCCACCCTCAGTGAGGACAAACAAATGAAATGTCCCGTACAGGATAAATTTGCCAGAAAGTTGCTATGCAAATATTTTTTTCTAGTTTCTTTCTTTAAAACAGCCTGCACGGGCAGCTGGTGTGCAATCCCCTTTTTAATTAGAGTCCTTTATTGTTTAATTAGTCCCAGAACATTTAACAATGTAAGCCTGCATTGTGCATTGGGATAAAAGATGCTTCTCCCTCTTGGTTCAAACTTAATATCCTCTGTTGCTGCTAGAAATAACAAGTTGATCTATTTTCTATCCAAATCAACAGCGTCTTTCCATGTTAGAAATAATCCTCAAATCTACAAGTGAACATTTCAAGCCTACTTTTGCAGTCAGAAATTAAGATGGGGGCTTCCTAATAGAAACAGAAATTACAAAGCTTTCAAAGGACTTCAAAGTATACCGGATTTACTCACATTTATATAAACGTTGGCTCACTTCCAATTTCCTTCACCTTCTATCTTGCAGCTGCATTAGTTAACTCAGAAAAATGAAGATTAACTAGGTGTATTAAAAGCAAAGTATATTAAATATGTAGCAAAGTTTTTCCCTCTGTACAAATATAGTTATTAGAATTTGAAATGTTGAAAAAATAAATGCTTGCACATGTTTTTAACAGGTTTACATGAGTTATCTGAAGGCTGATCTTTTACTTCCAGCTTTTATACTCAACTTGTGCACAGAATTAACATGAAAATGCATAGAAATAGCTGTATTAAAACTCTGTTAGCATAACATATGTTCAGCTCTGTGGAAGCATGCGATCCTCTAGAAGAGGAGCTCAAACTAAGCACTTTTAAAAACCCCAAGGTTGACCAGAATAGGAGAAAAGATGACAAAATGGGAAAATTCTTACCCTGATTTACCCTGGGTGGTTTGGAACACAAAAATCTACTTATTAGTTCTATTTGTTCTTTAATTTTAGACCAGAGACTACTGGTAAAGGGACTTGCCCATCCTAGAAAAAGGTAAGAAAACTTCATCTTTCTTTATATTCCCTCCAGTATCTGTTTGTTCCTGCTTTGAAACCATGCTCTAACCCAGAGGTGGGCAAACATTTTGGCTTGAGGGCCGCATCAGGTTTCCAAAATTCTATGGAGGGCTGGTTAGGGGAAGCTGTGCCTCCCAAACAGCCAGGCGTGGGCTGGCCCCTGTCCCCATCCAACCCTCTGCTGCTTCTCACCCCCTGACAGCCTCCCCCCCCCAGGACTCCTGCCCCATTCAACCCCCCCGTTCCCTGACCGCCCCCCGGGACCCCTGCCCCATCCAACCCTCTTCACCCTGTCCCCTGACTGCCCCAAGAACCCATGCCCCTGTCCGCACTGCATCACCCCATCCAATGCCCCTCTCCTTCCTGACTGCTCCCCCCAGGACTCCTGACCCATTCAACCCCTGTTCCCCACCCTCTGACTGCCCCGACCTCTATCCACACCTCTGCCCCTGACCACCACCTCCAAACTCCCCTGCCCTCTATCCAAACCCACCCCCTGCTCCGTACCCCCTTACCGCGCTGCCTGCAGCACAGGTGGCTAGCGGCACTAAAGCCGCACCACCGCATCAGGCTGCGGCTCTGCAGCTGCGCTACCCCAGGAACTCGCAGCCCAGAGCATTGCACCGGTGGTGCAGTGAGCTGAGGCTGTGGGGGAGGGGGGACAGCAGGGGTGGGGCCGGGGGGCTAGCTTCCTGGGCCAGGAGCTCAGGGGCCAGGCAGAAGGGTCCCACGGGCCACCTCTGCTCTAACCTAACTTCAGACACCACTGAAAATTTCAAAGTAATTTCCCTTTTCCATACAGTATTTGTAATTTCCCTTTCTTCATGTAAAATTTCTCTTTTGTATCTTTATTCTGTCTTCTCATAAACATTGTATATATTACAAGTTAATCCCTTATTATTCCCCTATTTGGAAACTATTGTCTCAGACTGTGAGAGGTCTATTAATCTTTGTAGTTCTGCCTAAATTGTTAACAGTGTTGCATAGCATATACTAACAAAAGTTGAGAGGGGCATTTTATACATTGTTTTGACCTCATTGTAAGACATGAAGATTTCAGCCCTAAGCAGCTGATTCATTCACCTAATTTTGCCCGTCTTCCACAAAGTCCCTCCTAACCCTTTCACAAAAACCCAACATAATTTGGGTTAAAAGCTGGGCTTTCTACAGCTGGTAAATATTTATGTTTTTTAAAGAGATTTGTTCTCCTGATTTTGTAATTTAATCCCAGAATCAAACTTCCCATACTTTGAGACCCAGAAGAATCTCCAGAAAAGTCGCTCTCCAATTGAATGGCCTGCAATTACGTTCTTGGCCCAGATACATGCATTACACAGTGAGCAAACAGAGCTAATTTTTGGCTGATTTTTCCCCACTTCTATTCCTTTAATTAGTTGATTATATCTAATTTTCTGGGCAAACGCTTCTATTCCCATAGCCAATAATAATGACAATCATGGACAGACTTGTGTGGTTCCCCGATACAAGTCAGTTCTTCCAGAAATACAGCCATTAACTCTTGCCTGAGGTTCTTCATACAAATCTCAGTCCATTTAAGGATATTTGTATTGCATTCACATCCAAATATATCACCCCATATAACCCCAAACACATTCTATAATGACAATTTTGTTCTTTTTCTCAGCATACTAAATAAATCACTTTCAATTCTCTTTCAATATTGTCTGCTAATTGCCTGTCCTTGATCATTTGTTCCTGTGTATGCAGTTAGGAAACATATTTAATATTTTATCTAGCACCTTAGCAAACAGAGAAATGTGATTTTAAACTGACAGCATCCCATTAAGTAATCACAGAGAACTTTAAAGAACAATAATTCTCTAGCTGATTCAATTCTGGCAACACTAATAATAGTTTCCCTTGTTCTATTATAAGTTTGTTTTTTTCTTAAAAATCAAGCCACAAAATTTAAGGGAACGTGAAACATTAATGAGATGCACCTAGGATAGGAAAGATTTTGTTCATTTTCAAGTCCAGCAAGTCCTTTGCAGTGAGATGCCTTTATTATTTCTAAGTGATAGGCCATTTTTGCCTCTTTAAATAATAATTTACATTTATACAGAGTCTTTCATTTAAAAGATTTGCAAATTGATTTATGGATAGGACATCATGGGCAGGACAGGGCTTATGAACCATAAACAAAACCTTATAAACTTTAAAATGTGATTGATACCTATGTGCCAAGTGTTGTCTTTGGTGAGAGAGCTAAGGTTACAATTGACCTGGGGTAAATGACTGGTCCTTTCAGACTGGGAGTAACCTGAATATTGTTGTGATTTTTGGTGTGAGGGACCATCTATCACAAACGCAGGCTTACCTGGGTGACAAGATAGACTGGAGTACCCAAGGGGACTGTGTGTGACTCTATGTTGAGGCTTACAGTGCTTGAAGAGTACATACTTGGATGGCGAAATCTAATTACAGAACACACAACTAGTTTGGGGTTTGTGCCCTGGTTTGTAACAGTCTGCCCTAAGTTGGCACCCACATTTGTGAGCCACTCCAGACAGCCTGACACTACCACCCATTCCTTTTCTCTCTCATCAGAAATGCTTTCCTGCTTCAGTTTCCCTACCTTCCATGCCATTTGTGCATCACAGCAGGTGGCTCTATTTGGCTTTCCTGCTTCTGCAGGTTGCTTCTCTCAGTGTTGTGTCAAGAACAGCAGACATGTCTCTTGGAGGACAAGGCAGGTTATAAATCATCTTTCTAATAAGGGGAAACATCTTTCTTTCCTGTGTTGAGTTTAAAAAACCCCAACCCCACCCAAAACATAGACTCTAGCACTCTCAAAAAAAGGAAAACAAAATGGTAGATTTCAACTTTGTATTTAAAATGCTGTTTTGATATGGTTGCAGAGTTAAAAATGAAAATAAAATAACCATTTTATGTTGTCATTGAACTGTACGCTGAAATGTGGGAACATTAATTATGAAGTTACTTGACAACACATGGTTAGATGATTAGAAGTATTTTTGCATTACTGTTTGTCAAATGTATGACATTTTCAAAAAGTTTGTACATAATTAGAATTCCAAATTAGAATAAAATTTATTTTTAGTATCTGCCATAATTTAATTCATCTTAGGGTCCATATATGATATATTTCCTGCTGTCTGCCTACAAGCAGTAATTTTCCATAAAGCCAAGCAGATAGATCCTCACTGTGGGTTATGTCATGTCAGTACTGGAGTATTTTCAAAGCCTCCAGACACTAACATAACTCGCTTCTCTACTTGAGATAGCCACAAGCAATGATGGCTAGATATTATACATTCAGTATTAGAGACTCCAAGTGTGAGTTCCCCATTCTTGCTAAGGGACTAAAGCCTAAGTTTTCCTACCTTGTGCCTCAAGTTAGGTCCTTAAATCCATATTTGCAAACATTCAATTAAAGATAATTGATTTACTCGTTTGCATCCAAAATCTACTGTAAAGATTCCTACTTTTAGAGACTATGCTACCAAGAGGTCAAGAAACCTAATAAGACATTGAGTTTCCAGAAATTAGCCTAAACAATGAATACTTATACAGGGTATGCAAATATTCATCAATAGGAAAGGTCAAGTGAAGAACAATGAAAATCGGAGAATGTAGAGACCTCCCCATCAATGAAAGGCTAAAAAGATGATGACTAATTCAGAATGGAAACAAATTAGAGATGAGGCAATAGAGGCACTGAAGGGTACAGGAAAAAAAATAAGGTGAGCATTCCTGTTTACCCGCTTTTCATGATACAAGGGCGAAATTAAGACAGAGAATTTAAATTTTGAAACAGAAAAATCTATGGAATGTATTATAAAAAAATTATTGCAGCAAAGACCTTAGGATTCAGGAGAGGAACAGACACATATATATTGATAAAATACTGTGTTTTATGATCCAAGATTAAATTAACATTTTTTTTAAAATGCCAAAGAAAATTCTTCAATATATAAATCAACCATGAACTGACAGTGTTTAGGGAGAAACTTTCCCTATTGCAGATTATTCCATAATTGTCCATTAAGAGGATATCCGATATCAGCCATCACTAGAGACAAGATACAAGAACAGATGGACCTTTTATCTGGTTCACTATAGCAATTCCTATGTTCCTAGGTTTTGTAACAGCTTAAAGAGATTTTCATGGATAGGTTGACCAGATTGCAAGTGTGAAAAATCAGGACAGGGGGTGGAGGGTAATAGGAGCCTATGTAGAAAAAGCCCCAAATATCGGAACTGTCTCTTTAAAATTGGGACATCTGGTCACCCTATTAATGGAAAACAGAAAAAGTATTATATGAGCAATAATTACATGCAGAGAAATAAACTACATACAATATTAGAAGGTATACATAAGGCAAAACGACCTTAACATACAGGGTGAAGTGACATTCAACCTAGCAATTTAAAAATACGCTGTGGTGAACAGAAGAGTCAGACCTGGATTTATTGTACAACATTGCCCAAGCCAGCTGGCCATCAGAGATTTATTTCAATTTGTAATAAAAGTCCGAAGTTCTTCACACACATACAGATTTAAAAAACAAAACAAATGTCATCATTGACCATAAAGAACCCACCCCCCAAAGTCCAGCAAAGTAAAAGCAAACATCCCTCAATGCAAACTCCAACCACTCAACCCCAAGAAAAGCATGAGAAAACAGGTAATCTTTGCAATGTGCCAGTAAAATAAAGATCCAAACCTTATGAAATTAAAGGAGTGGGGCAAGATCTATTGTCATGGGTCCCTAACTGGAAACACCATGCCACCAGCCCACTCCCATTTAAACATGAAGGCTGTTAGCTCAACTACCACAGCAGACCTTAAGCGTTGCAGTATCATGCAAGCAAACAAGCCTACAAGGCAGCCAGCATTCAGCAGGTCACATCCAGAAACAAAATGGAAGCTTGATACACAATGGCATGTGCAAAGGTTGTTCCATTGTGCAGGTACATAGAAAGGCTACCTCCATGCACCCCACTCCCTTTCCACCCATTTAAAAGCTAGTCACAATGTGGCAGACTGCACGGCAGCAATCCAATCTGGAAGTGACAAAGACATGCAGAAGTATAGCACGGTCCACATTCAAAAGGAAAAAGTCAACCTTCTAACAAAGTACATCTAGAAAAAAGTACTCTCAGTGAGCTAATTGCTCTACCTGTAAAGGGTTAAAAAGTCTCACTGCTATGCACAGGTAAAAGGAAGTGAATTGGCACCTGTCCAAAAGAGCCAATGGGAAGGCTAGAACTTTTTAAAATTGAAACAAGGCTCCCCTTTTGTCGGTCTGTTGTTGTTGTTCTCCTGGCGAGAGGTGGGTAGGACAACAGTTATGCTGTAAGAAGCTTAGCCAGGTATGAAAAAATCATCAGTATTTATACCTAGTGTGACAAAGTTCCTTCTCTACCTTGGTGGGTCCTATGCTTATCAGAGGATTTGCTCGCCTCACAGATTCACCCTGTGGGTCGGGAAACAGCCCAGAGACCTTCCCCTCTGGTAGAAGCCACAGTCCAGGTCAATTCCTCCTGTGTCTGCTCAGGAGTTGGGAGGTTTGGGGGGAAACCCAGGCCTGCCCTCTACTCCAGGTTCCAGACCTGGGCACTACAGCTGTCTATAGAGTGCCTCCGGGTACAGTTGCACGACAGCTACAACTCCCTGGGCTACTTCACCATGGCCTCCTCCCAACACCTTCTTTGTCCTCACCACCGGACCTTCCTCCTGATTTCTAATAATACTTGTACTTCTCAGTCCTCCAGCAGTATGCCTACTCACTCTCAGCTTCTTGCATGCCTCTTGCTCTCAGTTCCTTGCATGCACTTCCTCTCCTCTGGCTCCCTCACTCTCTTTGGCCTGACTGGAGTGAGCCCTTTTATAGCATCAGAGGGCCCTTAATTAGAGTCAGGTGCTTAACAGCCTCACCTGACTCTTAGCAGATTAATTGGAGTCAGGTGTTCTCATTAGCCTGGAGCAGCCCCTGCTCTGGTCACTCAGGGAACAGAAAACTGCTTATTCAGTGGCCAGTATATCTCCCTTCTACTACTCTGCTGTTCCCAACTGGCCTGGGTCTATCACATTAGAAACTACTCATTTAAAACCCCAGATACGTAAGTAGATCAGGAAATGTCTAGGAAGACGTGATTAGGTTTATCCCTTTTATTTCGTTATGGCTTGTGGATTCCTCTGTGCTAACCCTAGGTGCTTTTGTTTTGCTTGTAACCTTTAAGCTGGACCTCAAGAAAGCTATTCTTGATGCTTAAACCTTGTAGTTGCCCTTTTAAGATCTAGCAATAGTCTGAGTTCCCAGATGTATTTTCTTTCTTTTTCTTATTAATAAAATTTACCTTTATTTAGAACATAATTGGATTTTTTCTTCAGCTCTTCCCCAGAGGGGGAGTGAAAGGCCTTGAGGGTACCCCACAGGAAGGAATTCCCAAGTGTGCTACACAAGTGCTCTCAAAGGGGTTCTGCACTTGGGTGGTGGCAGCATCTACCAATCCAAGGTCAGAGAAAAGCTGTAACCTTGGGAGTTTAACACAAGCCTGGAGTGACCAGTATTACTTTTAGAATCCTTGTGGGCCCCCACCTTCTGCACTCCAAGTGCTAGAGTGGGGAATCAGCCTTGACATCCAGAGATAAGCAACTGTCAAAAATGTTTGGTCCTGTCAGAGAAAAAAGAATGGGGCTAGTTCAACTATCCATGTAAGGGTCCACAAATGTCCATATTAACAGTGTCTTGTGATCAAAGCCTGATGATGGATCCAACAGAATGAGCACAGACCCTTGATCTTCAGTCACCAGAAGATGATCATCCTACAATGCAACCTCCATACCATAACAAGGCCTAAAATAAGGGTCCCCAGATGTCTTGACACTCTAGATATTATCTGAGCTGCTTTGCCACGGCCTACCCAATAAACCTCCCTTAAAGAGAAAGATTGTAGACATGACTGTAATTAAGATTCTCGGTATCAAAAGTCTAACAACTGCTTCTTTAAAAGATGCTAAAAAGGCATCATTGACAATTCCTACTAACAGCTGTATTTCTCTCCATTCACCTTTACCAGCCAAGATAATCATGAGTACAAATTAAATTCTCAGGTTGTGCCCCAGCACATTGAGAATGGACGCAAGTGATACTTGCTGAAACACTAATGGAAAAGTCTTTGTATTTTTCTCTCATTCATCTACCCCAGGCACAGTTACACCACATAGGACTACCTATAAGCTTGCTACAGCCAATTTTAAACCTAAGCCTTTGAATGACAAGCCCCCCTCAGAACAATCTGAAACACAGGATGTTAAAACACAAATTGTATAGACTTTGTTAATACCTACCAGGTCGCATAAGGTTTTTAGGTTCTCACTGACAGAATAAGACCTCACTAGGACAGGCATGAGGGCCAGTGAAAGATATAAGCAGAATGATGAACATTTAAAGTGAAAACAACATCTTCACTGGAAAAAAAAAATCCACTTCATCTCATTTCATTAACTATTTTATCCATCATATGCCAAATTATATAGTCGCTAGCATTTGTATATTCATAGTTGACGGGGCAAAGTTCATGCCTTCAGAGAAAAAAAGATTTCCATTCAGCAAAAGTGAGTTTGCAAAAATTTCATATCAAATGTTAGATGCAATTGTCCCTTAATAATCTCAAAAAATATAAGCCGCCTAGAAATCCTTAGATTCTACCAGTTCGTGAAAAGCCCAAATTGCAGCTACATATTTTTGTATGGCAACAGTTTGAAGATCAGAGTCATATCGAAAAGAAATCAACCTTTTTACCCCACAATAAACAGCTTTCCCACTGTTAGAACGGAGGGGAAGAATAACAGTGAATGGATTTGATGCAGCACACAACAAAATGGTGGTCTCAGAATGGCTCCCAGAGAAAACTCTGTCCAAATCACAAAAAACATTATCAACTGACTTTCCTGCTAGCAAGGCTAAATAGGCCATGAAGACCAAACTCTTCTCTCAATTCCAGAAGCAACTTTCTCACCTTAAAATCCTAGCTGACTGGTCAGATTAAAAGGTACAAGCAGCAACACGATAAGACAGAGTTCCAGCTCTCTAATGTCTCTACATAAGACTTGTGAGGGCACCAGATACTAAAATGATGGCACCCTAAATATGCTACTAATTACTACTAGTATAGTAGTCAGGATTGAGTCATAATGGGAGGAAGTTTACATTGCCATTGCCTATGCTGTATGTTTTCTGTGGATAGAAAATGTCAGTCTCTGGGGCTATAAATCCAGTACATTTTACAAGCACTATGTAAAATTGGAGTCATTACTTGCTTCCATCACACTCATCTTTGTGGCTATTGTTTTAAATCAGATAAAACAGTGATATGTGTTTTTGAAACATAAGACAGATAAATCTTATAGAGCAAAATGACTAGTCTGAAAATGCACAGAAGCTTTGTAACTTTACGCTAATGATGCTCAAACTGTGGTCCATGTTCATCAGTAGTCTGGGAAGCCTTTCCTGATAATCTGCAAAAACTATTAGGACACCCAAGCAGCAGAGGCATTGGGATGTGGTGAGGGGAGGTGATACATGAGAAGATATTCCTGTCCATAGAATGAAAAGTTTGCAGAACCACTGCTCCAGATTACTAATGATGCTATGCACTGGAAACCATGTCATGAGAAGAGGAGCCAAGTCTCTTCATACTTAAATATACTTTTTAATATTCTTATATAAAAAAGCCTTTGCCAAGATCATATTCTTTCAATAAAGAGCAAAAATTAAAATACACATCAATTGGAGGCTGATGCTAACAAACAATAAATCTTAAATAAGACCCAACACTTTAAAAACAAGGCGATGGAGTGGTTGTTATCAAGGCAAACAAAGTTAAATGTCAAGCATTACTATGGATATAGGTCATTGGTTTCTATTATTAATTAATGCCATCCAGCAGCTACCCACAGCAGGGGGTAAAGTGTGTTCATCACCATTTCAATTACCCTTTTTTTATAAACAGTTCTGCACACTTGTCACTTTGCAGCCACACAAAACTGAGGTTCTATATAGTTTATTCTAGAAAACAAAAGCATACATAATTTTTACCTTTGTGATGAGAATCCTGTATTTGTCCAACATGGCCTGGTTGTCATGGCATCCTGCTAGCAACTGCCAAATCTCTGCTCTTAGTGCCTCTGGAACACCACTCTTCACCAGTGTAGACAGTCCTTTTGGTCGCACAGCAAGGTTATTGTGCCTGAGAAAACAAATTAAGTGTTTACCTCTCCTATATGAGGAGACAAAAACATCCAGTATGAGAAATACATGGAAAGTTTTCTGAGTATGTGTGTTGTTCCAAAAAGTACAGTCACTACTAATTCAAACCATAAATATTTGTTTCATTGCTCATATTTGCAAGTACTTCTCAGGTTACTAGCAAAACTGCCACAAGAATTTATATCGGGATCGGTGACAAAATTTGCTGAATACCCAAAATCAAAATTTGCTCATTACCCAAAAGGTCAAAATTAGAGAGGTTTAATCAAGACTAGAAATGTATGAACTGAAGGAACAAAGCTAGTCAATGGAGAACACATTGATAAATGAAATTCATTGCTGGCAAGTGCAACAATTTGCAGTACACAGAACAATTTGACTATTCATACACATAGGTGAGCTAAAAATTAACTATTAAAAAAAAGGCATAGTCATTATGGAAGTTCATTTAAAACATCTGCTCAATGCACAGTTGCAGTTTAAAAAAAGCAAATAAAATACATTGGGTTTTATAAAAAGAGGCATTGAGTATATTTTAATACCATTGTTATGGAGGCACTAGTTACAGCTCCATAGTTAAAGCTGAGTTGAGTTTTGCTTGTAAAGCAGGGATTCAACCTCTTTATTATGTAGAAATAGAGTATACAGTATTTCCACCAAATTACAGCACTTCCTCTGAGTACTGAATTAATTTTCCTAAGAATTTACAAGTAAATCCATTAACTAATGAGTTAAAATTAATTAAAAATAGGAATTTTTAAAAATAATTTAGCACTTCTCTATTAGACTTCTTGTCCTCTGCTTCTCCATCTAGTCCCACTCCCTGCATAGAAGATGGAAAAGATTCATGCATGGCTGGGACATATGTTTTTTTTAAATTAACACATAATTAATCTGTGGAACTCACTTCAAAAATTGAGGGAAAGGGCCTAGTAGAATTTAAAAAGGATTACATAATGATAACAACAAACTTTTTTTTTAATCAATGTTACAAATAGTCATCATGGTTTTCCATAATAAACAGAAACAAGACAGACAGATTTCTGTCTCTAACTTAACTACTTTGAGATATTCTCCAAAGAAGCCTTTCCTTTCTTGTACTCAATTGGAAAACAAACTTGTTTTCAATGACTGATCATAAACATGATCGTTTTCTGTTTTGTTGAAAATTAAAAGGCTAGGTCCAGGACAGATCATTCAAACTCCAACACTCCACTCAGGCAAACAAAAGACATAACTGTCCCTTTCCTACTTTGTATCATGTTTTATAGTGGGTCGCCTGTGACTAATGGATTTCTCATAGGAGGAGAAGCTATTATCCAACAGAAATATTTTAAATGCTAGATATTTTAAGCATCTTCAAAGTAAAGAAATTTCTATTCAGGAGCAAATAAGTGGGTGTGAATTGAATTTCAAACACAAGTTACACACACAGTGAGCATAAACTAGTTAGTGAGATATCCATATCCATGAGAAAGTAGTTCAAGATTTGTTTGGTAAATTATTTATATAGTGCCATTGCTATGTACAGACAAGTAAGAAAAACTCCCTGTCCCCCATAGACTTTATAATTTAATGGAAAGTGAAACAACCACCAACCAGGCAAGTGGTAAGAAGGGGACAAAAAAAAATTGAATCCTACTGTATAAAACCAAACAAATAACTACGCCCCCAAAATACACAAAGTTTAAACAGTCTGAAATGGGGTGAAGAAGTTCATCAGTTCTGAAGCAATAATTCCATAAGATACATGCTGTACTTGCGAGTGTGCTTTCCACACCTGCACATTTAACTACAATTGCTTTTTATTTGTTAGGTAATTTACAGAAACCACAGCAGACAATTTTTCTTTGTAAGTAAACATAAAGGCCTACTTAATTCTGATCCTTTTAACATGTAGATAAATCCAACAAAGAGCTAAGATGGCAAGCTTTCACATGCACATGAAAGACAGTAAGCAATTCTTCACTGCCAGCAGCAAGAGCACACAGATAATAATATACAGTGATAGCCAAGAGAGCTGAATACTGTACTCCATGTATTACCACCATCATAGATTTCCAACTTCCAAGCATGTTAGAGCACTGCATGCACAGGATCATAATGGATCTGTTACATAAATACTCAAGTACATTAACTTTACTGCACAGATAGCACTTCTCTTGGTAGTATTAGATAGTTCAGTTTATGTTCTAAAATAACCATGCAGTCAAGCAAAACTCTGTACCTTTACAATTAGCAACTCTTCAGGTATCTGAGTGTCTGTCTGGGAAATAGTTTAAACTATTAATATTCCTTGCTGTCCATTTTACTGTAGAAAATAAATATGCATGCTTTTTACTTACTCTACTGCCAGATGACCCTCTGTCATCTGTTTGGTTGTGGAAACAGCGTTTTTTATTTAAACACACACACACACACACACACACACACACACACACAAAGCTTTGCTCATCTTCATCACATACACAGTTTGGCATTTGGAAAGGACTAGGTCTCTCATGGCTGCTGGTGGATTCACATCTTTAATTTCTTACAAAGTAGGCATTTATTATCTTGGCTACACTTCAGCAGTTGTTATTTAATAGGTCAAAGAACAAATACAGGATATTATCAGAGATGCCAAGACCATATGATTATGGCCTGGGAGGAAATAACAGAAGAACAATAAAAAGTTACAGTTGCTATAAATATTTCTGGTTAAAGACTACTAAGTATGGCCATTATCTATGTATACATCAGAAGCTATTATCCACATCTTTTTGAGAATTCAGCTGGTTATGACAGAAGTTCAGCTCAGAAAAACAGACCTCATTCTAAGGATGCCCTACATATTGTGACTTATTAAATAAATGACAAGACAGTCCCCTATCTTCCATTTGTGTTTTTTTTCCTGCTTATCTTGTTTTGATTTCTAGTTACAGAATATACATTATCTTTTAGGAAAAAATCTCTGTTACAGATTACATCTCCACAATTTTTCTGTTATATCAGTCCACTAGTTTACAGTAACATTAAATGACAGGTAGCAATTAACATGCAACAAGTTTTTATCTCCAAAACAGTCAGTGCACTAATACTCAAAACGGAAATGTTAATTTCTTACGAAGGCATGTATCTTCTTTCAGCATATGCTGTAGTGTTTGGCACGTTGGAGGAGCTTATTTTATTTGATCTATTTTTAATTTTCAAACTGTTACATTTCTGATCAACCGTTTAATGCTATACTTTTCAAAAAATCCTGGAAAGACTAAACTATTCCTCAAAAGTTTAAATACTGAACAGGCCAAATTCATCTCTGACATAACATAACAGTGGAGTTGCACTAAAGCTGAATCTGGCCAGGCATGTTTTAGGTTTAATCCATTTCCTCCTACCCCTCATTAATGCAAGCCTGGATTAAGGCAATATGGGGTTCCAGGCACATCTCCAAGCAACCTCCCCATCTGACGTGGTAATAGCAAAGACCATCCATCCAAGAATCATCTCCTAGGGCAGTGGACAGCCTACCCGTTGTCCTCTTTGGGACAGCTTATACAGTATACCCAATTTATACTTATACAGTATGCCCAAACCCATCTCTCTACATCGGAACATGCTGGGTGGGGTCAGCACAAGACCAGCAATGCCCCAGCCCCACCAAGGTCTCAATGTGGAGGGGTCTCTTCTACCACCCCAGCAGAAGGCCCTGTAGAGCAGTGGTTCTCAACCAGGAGTACACATACCCTGGTGGTATGCAGAGATCTTGCAGTGGGTACTCAACACATCTAGATCAGTTTCTCAACCTGGGGGTTGTGAATCACAGGGGGGTTGCAGGATGGGTTTAGAGGGGTCACAAGTGTGGCACTGATGTTAGAGGGTGGCAAGCAGGGCAATTTCCCAGGGCCCCAAGCCACAGGGGATCCCACGAAGCTAATTTAGATGCTTCAGCCTTGGGCGTCAGGGTTTTGGCTTCAGCTCTGCCACCCGAGGCTCTGGCTTCAGACAAGGCTCACAAATGAAAAACAGTATCATACTGATATGTAAGTACAATATTTATATTCCAATTGATTTATTTAATACTTATATGGTAAAATGAGAAAGTCAGTAGTTTTTCAGTAATAAGGTGCTGTGACACTTTTGTATTTTTACGTCTGATTTTGTGAGCAAGTAGTTTTTAAGTGAGGTGAAACTTGAGACTTGAAACTTGACAAATCAGACTCCTGAAAGGGGTACAGTAGTCTGGAAAGGTTGAGCACCACTGCTGTAGAGGATGGTTCCTGCTGCCACCACCTACACAGAGGGCTCTGCTGGGTTAATAGTAGCAGAAAGTCCCCACAGAGAAAGTCCTCAGATAAACTAGCAGGCAGGGGCCTGCAGCTGCTGTTCTTCAAGCTGGCTGAGGTCCTTCCCCTCCTAGGCTAACCACTCATACCCTGCGTGTTTTTCAGGAGAATTTGCATATGAAAACTGGGGATGGAAAAGTGCTTTGCATTCCAATCTGATCTTATTTAAAGATTGAGTGAGTGTGGAAGCTAAATCCCACAGCAGATCCATTCCACTCCATTCCTTCAATTATGTTTTTCTAAAATTTTAAATTCTTAAATGAAAGTTGGGTATAACTCTGCAGTGGGACAATTTAGCAGAAACAACCACCGCCGTATTATTGTAACCCTATCACTATATTAGCACCCAAACAGTGCTAGGTACTTTACAGGAAAATAAAATACCCACCGCTCCTAAAGATCCTACATTTTAATAGTAGACTTGATTCAATGGGTGAAAGCAACAAACAATCGAGGCAAGATAAGGAATAGAGTCACAAATAATAAGCGAATGAGGACAATCTGGTTTGGTGCATGCATATTTTGCTAGTTCCATAATACACACACACACTTTTTTGTTCTAATCTATTCTTCATTTAGCTCTGAAGTCCCAAAATTAACATTCCATCCATACTGGCACTATCCATGTAGCTACTTGATTCCATGTTTATGTTTATTTTCACAAGCATAGGCAGTACCCACTATAGTTATTTGCATAACCATTTCTATTACAACCTTCAATTTGCAGATGCTCATAATTTTCAACCCCCACATTATGGCCTAAAATTTTCTATGCTTGGTCTTCATCTCAACAGGATTTTATTTTAATCTGGGCAAAACTCTTCTGGACATTTTTGAATTGTGAAAAGGTGAAATGAAGATGTTTTTATCCGTTTGAAAAAAAGTTGCAACCTGTTTTCTAGGTATTTGAGAATTTCTAAGCTATTTCACCAAATTCTAACTTTTCACATGCCTTTCATGTATCCTGGATTGCCTTCTTTTGAAAGATGTAAATATGCATTTGTTCACCTGGGAAGACTAAGTTACTCAAACATATAAGACCTCAATTTTAATTTTTCTAGCCTTGTGTGAATATGCATTTGAATGTTAACTTGAAATTGAGAATTTTGCCAACAAATACAGTTGATCAAATTTAATTTTGTCTAAACAAGGCAATTTGAAGTCTGTTACATGATTTAAAAACAAAAACAAACAAAAAACCTCTGCTTGGCATCTGAGAAAACAGATCAGTGTCCCCTTGGGATACTATCATGTATAGGATCAACAAACAGAATTAATACCAATGAAACCATAATTCACAACATGTAACATCATAAGAAGGAAAGATTTGGGAATGGACAAATCTAGTACAAATGAATAAATCAGGCTATAAAGATAAGCATTTAAACAGGATGGGGGGAGCATGAAATGAACCATTTTTAACACCAAGATTGAGGAGAATTATTAGTCAAATAAACCACCAATTAAAAATACAAGTGCTAATCCTTTATGCGCTGGGTTTAAATACATGTTTTCATATGGAGCATCTCTACTTTTTAATCATAACTAAAATGTTTGGAGTTTTTTTTAAATGGAGAAAGAAAAGTAAAATTTAAGGTGAA
The DNA here is from genome assembly GCF_016161935.1 of Mauremys reevesii. Taxonomy (NCBI): domain Eukaryota; kingdom Metazoa; phylum Chordata; order Testudines; family Geoemydidae; genus Mauremys; species Mauremys reevesii. The sequence continues at coordinate 48,903,261 of NC_052630.1, read as the reverse complement.
GGAATTTTAGGCCTTATACTGTTTTATGAGCCGTTATCTGCTCTTCTGAAGGGTGAAAAGGTTCAGTATTTAAAAATCTAAATGAGAAAAAATAATATTTACCATCTCCCCAGTAATTCTCCCCAGGAATACAAGACCTTCTCAGGACAATCCTTAGACACATCACCAGTACCACTTGAGAGTTCGTTATCACTCTCTGCAAAGAAACAAAAACATGCACAGATTTACCAAAGAGCTAACAGATTATAGAACAACAATTTTTTCTGACAAAAAAACAGTTATATGAGACTACACCAAAAAAAGATAGAAAACACAAATGAATATGGAAAGCTTGAGGATTTGTGCAGACAAGTGTGGGATGAAATTTAAGATGCAGAAGTTTAAAATTAACACATTTAGGAAAGAATACACAACAGACAGATTAGGGAACTATTATCTAGAAAGTATGTGAAGATACTCGGTGGCAATCAGTGATACATTAAATAAGAGTACTCAGTGCTATACCTACTGCCGAATACAAGCCAATTCCATTTCCAGGTTTTATATACAGAGAAATTTCCCATCAAGTAGAGCAGATTATATTAGTCCTTTACATTGCATCATACCTAGGATACCATGCACAGTTCTTGCCTCAGAAACTCTGATCACACTCCACAGTGATGAAATTGTATCTTACTGAAAGAGATCCACAGAAGAGCAGCAAAAGTGATATTGTGACTTGGAAGCCGAAATCATGTGGGAAGTTAGAAGTGACGAGACAATAATCTCAGAAGTGGATAAGTGGCTTTAATGGAGAGTTAGATACAGAAGTAAAATGGGTTGGATGAGCCTGTGAATCAGAAATTATGTTGAAGGTAAAATTTTCTAAACAGCTTAAGTGAGTTAGGAGTCTAAGTCCCATTTTCAAACATCATGGGGGAAACTGACCAGCACAACTATTTTGGTATAATTTAGCTATAACAGAATAACTCCCCCATATGGACACTATTCTGGAATTACATCACTTATCTTCTGGAATAGATCATCTATGCAGGGAGCTATTCCAAAATAGCTACTGCAAAACAGTTATTCCAGAATTGCTATTTCCCTGTGGAGACAAGCCCCAAATCTCACTGAGTTCAGGTTCCTAAATCACTTCTGAAAATGGGACTCTAAATGGTCATATGCTTTGCTAGCTGTCATATATCTCTACTACCCAGAGGTTGTTTCTGAAGCTTCCCCGCCCCCCCCACATCCAAACCTCAAGCGTGGGCTGTTTCACAGAGGGAAGTTTAATTATCACTCTTTCTAGAAAGGTTCATGATTAAAGACTAGATTCATCTCATAGGGTATTGGCTGACACAACTGAAAAGGGAATGGGCTAGATGTCACAAAGTGTTCCCTCTCAGGTGCAAGACTTAGTGGGGTTACATGTGTTTTGTGTACTGGGAAACAATGTGACCACAACCATTATATGGAAAGACAATAACTCATTTAGTTGGGTTGACCTAATCCTCCATTCAATCAGGATAATCTGGGGAGTCTATGAAATAATCTTGGAGGTTTTTTTGAGTCACATGAACTTGGTGAAGATTCTGCTCAAGCTGAGGAAGGACTGGCCCAAAAGCTTTTGGGGCAAGATACCTATCACAAAATTCCTTCTGTCTCGCACTGAAACATTTCACATTGCTCTCACCTGACTCCATCTAATATGCAGAGTGGTATTGACGAATTTATGGCCAGGGTGGGGCCAAACTAGACAGACAAAAGAAGTTATGAAATCTTTGTAGTTCATATATATCAGAGGACCCATCATCACCAAAAATAAACACAGATACAAAGGAGGACCTGTCACCATCTATACAAACTTTTTCCTGGTCTCAACCACTGAAACCACAGATTTCTGATTATATGTTTACTAGTAATTTTAGGTCTTTAAAACAAAATCTTAAAAGCAAATACTGTTAAATATTCAAAACTAGTATGGTTTAGAAGATAACTGGTACTGTGACCAGGCCCAATCACAGCTCTTTTGTACCACTCTGGAAGCACAAAAGAGTCGCTGCCATGTTCCATTATCCTTGGAGGCCCAAAGCAGCTAAGTATAGTTCAGAGCAGGCCTGAGTATGCTTTAAATTTTGCCTGGGAGCAAACTATCTCAAGAATCCAGAGAGCTCAAAAGGTGGCTTAAAGCAACTTTTGCTCCACAAGAGTGTGACAGAGTTCAGCCACACTCATGAGTCTCTGCCAACATCTGTAATTTTCCAAGAATTTTCAACATTTCATATTAGAAACAAGTTGATTTATTGTTGGCATCAGTAGTTCATGTAGAGGAGGATCTGTCCAACATACTGGCATGATTTCTCTCCTAACTAAATCTTCATCACTGTCACTCTGACTCCAATTAATCATCTCAGCAGTTGCCAAGTACAAGTCATTAATAAAAACATATCAGTCCTTGAATTTGACAACCAAACATGAAGACAAGATAGCTCCTGTCTTGTACCTCAAAAACACTCAAAGCAATGTGAACAGAAATGCTGGTTTGGAAAAATATTAGAGTTCCACAATCTCCTCCCATTTCAAACCAAAACATGGTTCATGAAATTCTGTGTGTCAGAACCAGTTTGCATGGTTTCATAGGTCCTGAAATAAAGTAGATGTAGGTTTGAATGAATCCAGTTGCCCCATTTTTTTTAATCTCCATGCAATCCTACAGGCAAAATTTGGTTTGATGGGTTCATATCCTTTTGAGCAGGTTCACTGGAAACAAAAGTAGAAACACTGAGCTCAGAAAAAGCAATTTTCCCTTATTAAGCAAAGATATGATGATAATTAAGTGTATTAAAATATACGATAGTAAAATGAGACAGCTCCCAATAACCTGAAGAATTCATTACGGCCCATGGAAATGTATTTTGAAGCCCAGATCTGCAAAGCATATTATTAAATTCTAAAGCAAATAACGGGAAATATTGTGGACCCATTCTCCTTTTCCTCAGAACCTGAGCAGTTATTAAAATTTAAATTTAAAAACAGTAATTTTTTAAAGAAATTTAATAGCATAAATTAAATTTTAAAAATTCTCCCCTCTCCTGATTTTCCCAGCTAGATCAGATAGCTTAGATACAATACTTCCCTCTTCTTTCCCTGAGACACTAAGTAAAAATGGATTCTGCTGAGCAGATCCATTACTGGTCACATGGGGTAATTCAGCCAATCAGAATAAAATATGACATGTCCCACTAATCTACCTGGTCCAAACCTGAAGCTCATAACAAATAGAAACGTCAAAATCCAAAGCAGAACAAAGCAAAATTAATCAGAAAAATGTTCCAAGGTGAAAGCTGATGATAGATAGATAGATAGATAGATAGATAGATAGATAGATAGATAGATAGATAGATAGATAGATAGATAGATAAACTTGAGAACCTGGTTGGTAACGTATGTTCACAAGTAAAAAGGTTCTACTAAACCACTGCTGAAAATAAATGCACAAGAAATATTTTTGGAGTTTGAGAAACATATGACTAAGCTCTACAAGACATATTCCAGCCTGGTCAGCAACACTAGAAAGGTTGAAGGTTACTTAGCCTATAACTGAGGTTCTTGGAGATGGACTCTGCATATTCACACTCTTGGGACACGTGCCGACCAGTGCCATTGAACAGTGCAGCCTTCTAGTAGCAGTGTCAATATGAGCACTCACACAGCCCCTCGCTGGTCCTCTCAACATTTGAGCATGTTCTGATGGCAGGGCTGTAAAAGCAGGCACTGCAGCGGTTGCCACCTCAGCTCCTTCCATCGCTAATAAGAATATAAGAACAGCCATGCTGGGTCATACCAAAGGTCCATCCAGCCCAGTATCCTGTCTACCGACAGTGGCCAATGCCAGGTGCCCCAGACAGAGCGAACCTAACAGGTAATGATCAAGTGATCTCTCTTCTGCCATCCATCTCCACCCTCTGACAAACAGAGGCTAGGGACACCATTCCTTACACATCATGGCTAATAGCCATTAATGGATTTAACCTCCATGAATTTATCTAGTTCTATTTTAAACCCTGTTATAGTCCTAGCCTTCACAACCTCCTCAGGCAAGGAGTTCCACAGGTTGACTGTGTGCTGTGTGAAGAACTACTTCCTTTTATTTGTTTTAAACCTGCTGCCCATTAATTTCATTTGGTGGCCCCTAGTTCTTATATTATGAGACCAAGTAAATAACTTTTCCTTATTCTCTTTCCCTACACCACTCATGATTTTATATACCTCTATCCTCCTTAGTCTCCTCTTTTCCAAGCTGAAAAGTCCTAGCCTGTTTAATCTTTCCTCATACAGAAGCCATTCCATACCCCTAATCATTTTCATTGCCCTTCTCTGAACCTTTTCTAATGGCAGTATATCTTTTTTGAGATGAGACCACCACATCTGTATGCAGTATTCAAGATGTGGGCATACCATGGATTTATATAAGGGCAATAAGATATTCTCTGTCTTATTCTCTATCCCTTTTTGAATGATTCCTAACATCCTGTTTCCTTCTTTGACTGACGCTGCACACTGCGTGGACTTCTTCAAAGAATTATCCATGATGACTCCAAGATTAGCCCCCATCATATTGTATGTATAGTTGGGGTTCTTTTTTCCAATGTGCATTTTACTTTACATTTATCCACATTAAATTTCATTTGCCATTTTGTTGCCCAATCGCTTAGTTTTGTGAGATCTTTTTGAAGTTCTTCACAGTCTGCTTTGGTCTTAACTATCCTGAGCAGTTTAGTATCATCTGCAAACTTTGCCACCTCACTGTTTACCCCTTTCTCCAGATCATTTATGAATAAATTGAATAGGATTGGTCCTAGGACTGACCCTTGGGGAACACCACTAGTTACCCCTCTCCATTCTGAAAATTTACCATTTATTCCTATCCTTTGTTCGCTGTCTTTTAACCAGTTCTCAATCCATGAAAAGATCTTTCCTCTTATCCCATGACAACTTAATTTACGTAAGAGCCTTTGGTGAGGGACCTTGTCAAAGGCTTTCTGGAAATCTAAGTACACTATGTCCATTGCATCCCCCTTGTCCACATGTTTGCTGACCCCTTCAAAGAACTCTAATAGATTAGTAAGACATGATTTCTCTTTACAGAAACCACCATGCTTTTTTTTAAAAAATGTGTGTGTTCTGCTATGTATCTGATTTTTTTATTATTTTTTATTTCAACTAATTTGCCTTGTACTGACATTATAGACTACCAGTCTTCTGTAATTGCCGGGATCACCCCTATTATATATATATATATATACATTACAGAAGCCGATTTAAAGGACAGGTTACAAACCTTAGTTAATAGTTCTGCAATTTCACATTTGAGTTCTTTCCAAACTCTTGGGTGAATGCCATCTGGTCCCAGTGACTTGTTACTATTACATTTATCAATTAATTCCAAAACCTCCTCTAGTGACACTTCAATCTGTGACAGTTCCTCAGATTTGTCACCTACAAAAGCCAGCTCAGGTTTGGGAATCTCCCTAACATCCTCAGCCATGAAGACTGAAGCAAAGAATTTATTTAGTTTCTTCGCAATGACTTTATCGTCTTTAAGTGCTCCTTTTGTATCTTGATCATCCAGGGGCCCCACTGGCTGTTTAGCAGGCTTCCTGCTTCTGATGTACTTAAACATATTATTACCTATGTGGAAAGGCCTTAAAAGCCGGAGGCTAAGCGACCATGAGGAGCTAGCAAACAGGGGAGTTTATGGGAGAGAGATGTAATAAAATTGCTATGGTTAGGAAGGGCCGCACTGCCAGTGCCAACACTGCTTCTGTCTCCTCCACCTGCGCCTGTATCCAGACAGAGAACCTAACCATGGATGCCTCTACCCAGATCCTGATGTGGATTTGCAGAGACTGTGGCTTGCATTTCCCACTCTCAGAAAGCCAGCTGTGGGGACCATCCAATGTGAGAGGTGCCTGCTAGTGGAATCTCTCAGGAAGCAGTTGGGAGAGCTACAGGAGGAGTTCACTAGGCTGAGGAGCATCCGTGCACAAGAAGAATTCCTTGACAGTATTCATATAGAGACTTCCAAGGCTGAGGACGCTATCCAGCTAGAGAGGACTACTGTCATGCCACCGGGGGAGGAGGAGGATATGACTCTGGTACAGGGAGGACACTGGCTGCTTGCTACCTCTGGCAGCAGGCAGTGATCCACCCCTACTCCCAACCCACCCACCATGGTGATGGAGAACCGTTATGCTGCCCTGGCAACGAGTAATGAAGAATCACCCCCAAAGGTTGAAGAGGAGAAGCCATATACCTCCGAGGCTGGAAGGATCACAGCCACCACTCCCAGAAGGAAACATAGGGTAGTGGTGGTTGGAGACTCTCTTCTGAGGGGGACGGAGGCATCCATCTTTTGCCCCAACATGGCATCCCAGGAGGTATGCTGACTGCCAGGGGCCTGTATCCGAGACGTTATGGAGGGATTGTCGAGGATCACCTGGCCCTCTGACTACCACTCCATGCTACTCATCTACGTGGGCACTAATGATACTGCAAGGTATGACCCTCAACAGATCAGAAGTGACTACAGGGTTCTGGGAGTAAAGTTAAGAGAGTTGGGAGCAGCTGCTGTGTTCTTCTTCCCCCCCAGTCAGGGTAGGGGGGGCGCGCAGAGAGATGCATCTTGGGTGAATGCCTGGCTGCGAGGAGACTGTGTCGTCAGAAGGGGCTTCTTTTCATTGACCACCTGGTTCAGGGGGGGGGGGACTGCTAAACAGAGATGGGGTCCACACCTATCCTAGGAAGGAAGGAGAGAGCATATTTGGGCACTAACTGGCTAAGGGAGGGGAGGGGCTGGGCGCAGGTGACCAAAGCCCACAGGTAAGCAAAAACATGGAGACCTGGGAGGAGGAGGATCTGAAGGGGGCATGGCTGTTATATAGCAAATATAAGAGAGAGAGACAGAGACTGAGGGGCAGGGGGGCAATCAAATCAAATCTCATAGATGTATGTATACTGAAGTATGTATGGGGAATAAGAAAGAAAGAAGAAAGAAAAAATAAAACAAAAAACTAAAACATGTGTTTGGGCATGGGGGACTGGGGGGGGATAATATGATGACTGGAATATTGGTATAGAATAGTAATAAGGGAGGAAGGGGGGGAGGGAGGGGGGGAGGGGAGGAGGGAGTTATATATAATAAAAAAAATGTATACACTTGACTGAGGGAGAGATAGAAATAAGAGACAGACTTGTTGAAAGTCTCTGGAAGGAAGAAAAAAGTAAAAACAAGGGTGATGTCTACTACCAGGGCCAGCTCCAGGCACCAGCGCTGCAAGCAGGTGCTTGGGGAGGCCAACGGAAAGGGGTGGCACGTAATAAGGACGTCCGGCTCTTCAGCAGCCCCCCCCTCCCTCCTTCTCAGGGGAGGGGAGGACCTGCCGCTGCCAAGAAAGAATGAATGAGTAAAAGCTGCTGCAGCCGTGCTGCCGCGCGCGATCCCCCACCGACGCTTGGGGCAGCAAAAACCCTAGAGCTGGCCCTGTCTACTACAGACCACCAAACCAGAAAGAGGTGTATGAGGCTTTTTTTAAACAACTAACAAAATCATCCAAAGCACAGGACTTGGTGGTGATGGGGGACCTCAGCTACCCAGACATCTGTTGGGAAAATAACACAGCAGGGCACAGATTATCCAACAAGTTCTTGGAATGTACTGGACACAATATTTTATTTCAGAAGGTGGAGAAAGCTACTAGGGGGGAGGCTGTTCTAGATTTGATTTTGACAAATAGGGAGGAATTGGTTGAGAATTTGAACATGGAAGGCAACTTGGATGAAAGTGATCATGAAATGGAAGAGTTCATGATTTTAAGGAAGGAGAACAGCACAATATAGACAATGGATTTCAAAAAGGCAGACTTTAGCAAACTCAGGGAGTTGGTAGATAAAATCCCATGGGAAGCAAGTGTAAGGGGGAAAACAATTGAAGACAATTGGCAGCTTTTCAGAGAGACACTATTAATGGCACAAGAGCAAACTATCTCACTGCGTAGGAATAATAGGAAGTATGGCAAGAGACTACCTTGGCTTAACCAAGAGATCTTCAATGATCTAAAACACAAATAAATAAATAAATAAATAAATAAAATAAAAAGAGTCCTACAAAAAGTGGACACTCGGTCAAATTACAAAGGATGAATACAAACAAATACAACTATGCAGGGACAATATTAGAAAAGCAAAGGCACAAAATGAGATCAAACTAGCTAGGGACATAAAGGGTAACAAGAAAGCATTCTACAAATACATTAGAAGCAAGAGGAAGACCAAGGACTGAGTAGGCCCATTACTTAATGAGGTGGGGGAAGACAACAGAAAATGTGGAAATGGCAGAGGTGCTTAATGACTTGTTTGTTTCGGTTTTTATCAAGAAGATTGGTGGTGATTGGATGTCTAACATAGTGAATGCCTGTGAAAATGAGGTAGGATCAGAGTCTAAAATAGGGAAAGAACAAGTCAAAAATTACTTAGACGAGTTAGATGTCTTCAAATCACCAGGGCCTGATAAAATGCATCCTAGGATACTCAAGGAGCTGAATGAGGAGATATCTGAGCCATTGGTAATTATCTGTGAAAAGTCATGGAAGATGGGAGACATTCCAGAAGACTGGAAAAGGGCAAATATAGTGCCTATCTATAAAAAGGGAAATAAGGACAAAGCGGGGAATTACAGACCAGTCAGCTTAACTTCTGTACCCAGAAAAATAATGGGGCAAATAATTAAAAAATCAATTTGCAAACACCTAGAAGATAATGAGGTGATAAATAACAGTCAGCATGGATTTGTCAAGAACAAATCATGTCAAACCAATCTGATAGCTTTCTTTGACGGGGTAACAAGCCTTGTGGATAGGAGCTAAGTGGTAGATGTGGTATATCTTGACTTTAGTGAGACTTTTGATACTGTCCCACATGACCTTCTCATAAACAAATTAGGGAAATACAACCTAGATGGAGCTACTATAAGGTGGGTGCATAACTGGTTGGAAAATCGTTCCCAGAAAGTAGTTATCAGTGGTTCACAGTCATGCTGGAAGGGCATCGCAGGGGTCCCACAGGGATCGGTTCTGGGTCTGGTTTTGTTCAATATTTTCATCAATGATTTAGATAATGGCATAGAGAGTACACTTATAAAGTTTGCAGACCATACGAAGTTAGGAGGGGTTTCAAGTGCTTTGGAGGATAGGATTAAAATTCAAAATGATCTGGACAAACTGGAGAAATGGTCTGAAGTAAACAGGATTAAATTCAGTAAGAACAAATGCAAAGTACTCCACTTAGGAAGGAACAATCAGTTGCATATATACAAAATGGGAAATGACTGCCTAGGAAGGAATACTACTGAAAGGGATCTGGGGGTCATAGTGGATCACAAGCTAAATATGAGTCAGTGTAACACTGTTGGGGGAAAAAAAAAGGCAAACATGATTCTGGGATGTATTGTAAGCAAGACACGAGAAGTAATTCTCCCGCTCTACTCCACTCTGATTAGGCCTCAACTGGAGCATCGAGTCCAGTTCTGGGTGCCACATTTCAGGAAAGATGTGGACAAATTGGAGAAAGTCCAGAGATGAGCAACAAAAATGATTAAAGGTCTAGAAAACATGACCTATGAGGGAAGATTGAAAAAACTGGGTTTGTTTAGTCTGGAAAAGAGAAGACTGAGATGAGACATGATAACAGTTTTCAAATACATAAAAGGTTGTTACAAGGAAGAGGGAGAAAAATTGTTGTTGTTAACCTCTGCGGATAGGAAAAGAAGCAATGAACTTAAATTGCAGCAAGGGCAGTTTAGGTTGGACATTAGGATGAATTTCCTGTCAGAGTGGTTAAGCACTGGACTAAATTGCCTAGGGAGGTTGCGGAATCTCCATCGTTGGAGATTTTTAAAAGCAGGTTGGACAAACACCTGTCAGGGATGATGCAGATAATGCTTAGTCCTTCTTTGAGTGCAGGGGACTGGATTAGATGACCTCTCAAGGTCCCTTTCAGTTCCATGATTCTATGATGAAACATATTTTGGTTCAGAATTGTTATCCTAACAAATGGATGTATTTCAAATTTTTTATCTGGCTGTATTTATAATGAAAAAACTAACAGCTCCATTTTGTGTGGGCCTTTTGTTGAATTCTATTTAACAAATGTTCATTTAATAGACTTATTACTCTCCCACTAGTATTTAAACCCAATTACATATATAGAGTACTTAGCACTACCTTTTCAATAACTGCAGCTGTCTTTAAACAGCCAAGCACAGTAGATCTGATTCAGTGAGTATGATATTATTAACTTATATAGTAATTTAGAAATAATTATTCTAAGTGCCATCTATAGCACATGCAAATAAACACATCCTTGCCCCCAAAGAACTTACAGTTTGAACGCATAAATAATTGTAGTACATACTACAAACAATGGGTAGTAGTGCAATAATATTAAAGTAGATTTGCTTAGCTAAGCAGGTGGATTTTTGGTAGCGATCTGAAGGAGGAGAAAAGGTTCATGATGAGTTTTAACTGAAAACCTGTTACAAACAAAAGAAACTTTGGAGTGGGTGAGGGTGACAAAAAAGTAGTCAGGAGAGAAGCTTGAGCAGAGCACAGGGAGTGGGAAGGGATGTACAGGAGAAGGAAATTAGGTCAGATGTAGGTGGTAATGTCACTGGAGTGTTTTGAAAGTGAGAAGTTTAAATGTAGGAAAATAGGAGAAGTCAATAGAAACACTGAAGGTAACATGGTATGGTCAGAGTAACAATAGGAAGATGCTCCTGACAGCAGCATTTTGAACATATTAAATAAAACAGAGAGACAGTGAGGAAGACAGAAGAGAAGCAGGTTACAGTAGGTAAGCTGAGATAAGAAGCACCAGAGCATGGACCAGAGAGTGTTTTGGAAGTAATGATGGAGAAAAGGGAATAAATTATCAGAGCTAGTCAGGAAACGTTATGTCATTTCCAGTGAAAACTTGAGAAAAATTTAAAAAAATTAGTTTGTGTAAAAAAAGAGGTTCTCAATTACGATGATTTTTTGTTTCAATATAAATGCAAAAAAGATTAAAAATAACCTCTCACCAAAAATTCTATTTTATTGAAATAACATTTTTTGTTAAAAAAAAAATCAGCCAGTTTTACAAATGACAAACTTATTTCTCTGGACTGCCATAATCAATGTAACAGTAAATCAGAAGCATGTTATATTTACATTAAGGTAAAATAGTTCATAGGGAGATAAAATCAGTTCATAGGAAATAGCAATGGCTTTGTAGATGCAGCTACAAATTTGGACATGAATGTGAACAAAGCTAGCCATGTTGGCTCCCGCCCATTGAGGAAAAAAAGGCTGGATATGTGTAAGTTACATATTGAACTGGTATGGCAAAAAATATTTCCCAATAGCTATTTGAAAGATCATCTAAACATGGGGGGTGGGGGGAGACTTTAAAAAGCTACATGACAATGTGTTGCTAGCCCTGTGAACAGCTGTAGCAAATAAATGTTTCCATTCACTATCACCCTTATTTCTGTTCATGAACTGTTTGACCAGACTTCAATTTTTTACAGAATTTGTTTGCTATTCAAAATTCTTCAAGTACCATTTCATGCTAACAAATTCCAACCTGCTGATTATTTGCAAATTATTTGCTAAGTGTCTGCTATTTTTATTACCACTATGTAATTAGTCATATGGTATTGCTTCTTTTTCCTCTTTGGAAGAGCAATTAAAACAGTGGCTGGGGGAGAACTGAATCAGATTATCTTAATAGAGGCTGAGGGCAGATACAGAATTATCTCATCACATCAATATGAACTAACTGGGAAGGGCAGGTGTGGTCCCCTCTCCATCCATGAAAGGTTGGGTCATATTCTGGCTTAGTTTATATTAAAAAAAAACCAAAATATACATTTTGAAACAGTTACGGTTGTATCATGATGCATCCCACCCTCTCAACACCTTAAAAACATGGACATAAATTAAGGGAGAAGTCTCCTGCATTGCTTGCTACTTTCACATTGCCTACAACACAGTCAATAACACACTCCCATCAGGCTTTCACTTCTCTCTCCAACAGATACCAAAAAGCAATACATAGCCCAGCTTCAAATTCATGCTGTTGCACAAAGTCTTAATGGCGACCTCATGTGCTCATATCATTTATATGAGCAGACTGGCATACCTGACTGTCACACAAACCATTTTTATGGGAAGTTAATCTGCCTCTACAATGTTAAAGTCGTCATCAAGGTTTTGCATAAAAACTCTGGGAGAAAGCTCTTGGGTTAGGACACTCTGACAGACAATTGCCCCCTCAAAGTAGTATGAGCAAAGGACCATTACATTGCGGCTATGTACGTTGACCCCACTTTTTAAAATATCAGATGTATTTTATGTGCGTTTCTCCCTTTCCTTCCTGAGGGGGCAACAGGCAAAGAACTGGTAGCAAAGACTAACAGACTGGCAACATGCATTCAGCAAGGGCCTGATCCAAACATCAGGGAGCATCATGCTGCTCAGAGGAGTGCAACAGTAATAACAGGAGCAGCATGATGGAGGCAATTCAGCATTTCAGAGGTGAAAAGATCCCTGTGAAGCAACTTGGAGAACTTCAGACTTGTCAACATTTTCCCCAAGTGCCCAGTAGATTCAGCTGAAGCCAGGGCTGCACAGATGGCCACAGACTTTATTAATATTTATATCACACTCATCCTGTCTCTCCCCTTCATTCCCCAACACAGATAGGATATATGCAAGGTCCCACTGTTGTACTGCCCAATACAGACCTTTAGTTGTATTCTCATAGTGAAAGAGATCTGCAACTGGACTGTTTCACTGGTACAGTTTCGTCCCCTGTTGTCCCCGAACTTATTTTGAGTGACTTTTTAGAAAGGTAGGTAATACACAGGTAATTTGATTAAAGTAATTCTCTTCACAACAAACATCCTCTTCCATGCTAAAAAACAAATAGAGCACTTATCTAGTAGCAGCAGGGAAGAACAGAAAATGGAGATGGATGTGAATGAGGACAACATTCAAGGACTCAATGTGCTCTTTGGTGAAACTCTGCAAATGACTGTCTGGGTACGTCTACACTACGGGATTATTCCGAATTTACATAAACCGGTTTAACAAAACAGATTGTATAAAATCGAGTGTGCGCGGCCACACTAAACACATTAAATCGGTGGTGTGCGTCCACGGTCCGAGGCTAGCGTCGATTTCTGGAGCATTGCACTGTGGGTAGCTACTCCGTAGCTATCCCATAGTTCCCGCAGCCTCTCCCGCCCCTTTGAATTTCCGGGTTGAGATCCCAGTGCCTGATGCGGCAAAAATCATTGTCGCGGGTGGTTCTGGGTAAATGTCGTCAGTCACTCCTTCCGCTGGGAAAGCAACGGCAGACAAGCATTTCATGCCTTTTTTCCCTGGATTGCCCTGGAAGATGCCATAGCATGGCAATCATGGAGCCTGTTTCGCCTTTTGTGACTGTCACCATATGTGTACTAGATGCCGCTCACAGAGGCGATTCAGCAGCGCTACACAGCAGCATGCTTTTGCTTTTGCATGATAGCAGAGATGGTTATCAGCCATATTGTACCATCTACCATACCATAAATTGGTAATAAGATGATCGTGGCTACCAGTCCTTTTGCACTGTTCCATTTGCTGCTGTCATAAGTGCCCCTGGCTGCTCTTAGCCAGGGGCGCAAAAGCCAAAATTGGGAATGACTCCCTGAGTCAATCCCTCCTTTTTGGTATCTAAAAATAGAATCAGTCCTGCCTAGAATATGGGCAAGTGTACTAGAGAACCACTGTATCAGAGAACCAGAGAGCACAGCTGCTGTGTGTCAGATCCTGCAGAAATTATGAGCTGTATTCTATTCACAGGGGGTGCTCCTGCAACAACCCCACCTGTTGATTCCGTTCTTCCCTCAGCCTTCCTGGGCTACCGTAGCATTGTCCCCCCACTTGTGTGATGAAGTAATAAAGAATGCAGGAATAAGACACAGTGACTTGTTAGTGAGATATGAGTGGAAGGCAGCCTCCAGCTGCTATGATAGTCCAGACAGGACAGTAAGGAGTGTGTAGGAGAGGAGCCCAGCATCCCTCTGCTAGTTCAGGGGCACTTGAATCTTTTCTTTACACATGAAGGGTGGGGGCTGATGGAGCTCAGCCCCCTGTTGCTATGATGACAATGGTAATCAGCCATATTGTACCATCTACCAGGAAAAATTAGGACCAGGCGCCCTTGATCGACCTAACAGATGCTAGTCAGCATGGTTACCAGTCCTTTTGCACTGCCCCATGTGCCAATAGGCTGATGACGAGGACGGATACCAGTCGTATTGTACCATCAGCCAGCCATAGCGTGGGGGGAGCAAGGATGTTGGTGTTGAGTGCTGCACCATCGCGTCTATCTGCAGCATTCAGTAAAGATAGGGTGACATGTAAAAGAGTCAAGAGAGGATTGTTTTCCCTTTCACTTCTGGGGGTGGGGGAGGGTGCGTAAATTGCCGAGCTATGCCCTGACCCACCGCGGACACTGTGTTTGACCCTAGAAGCATTTGGAGCTCAGCCAAGAATGCAAATGCTTTTCAGAGACTGCAGGAACTGTGGGATAGCTTGAGTCCTCCAGTCCATGAGCGTCCATTTGATTCTTTGGCTTTCCGTTACGCTTGTCACGCAGCAGTGCGCTGAGTCCCTGCTATGGCATCTGTCTGGAGATATTTAAAAAATGATTTTGAATTTCGTCTTCTGTAACGGAGCGCTGATAGAACAGATTTGCCTGCCCTTACAGCGATCACGTCCGCATCATCCATGCTCTTTCTTTGATTTTGATTTTTAACTGCATCACCACCCGTGCTGATCAGAGCTCCACGCTGGGCAAACAGGAAATATTCAAAAGTTCGCGGGGCTTTTCCTGTCTACCTGGCCACTGCATCCGAGTTCAGATTGCTGTCCAGAGCGGTCAGTGGTGCACTGTGGGATACCGCCCGGAGGCCAATACCGTCGATCTGCGGCCACACTAACCCCAATCCGATATGGTAATACCGATATTAGCCCTACTCCTCTCTTGAACATCTATCTGTTGTGGAAAAGGGCAGTATACTGGCCTAGCTTAACAGGCTAGGCTACACTAACACTACTGCTAAAGTAAAGTCTGCTCATAAAACCTGGGGGATTAAAGACCTGGTACATCTAAAGAGGGTGTTACTACTGCTAGAGTTCTGCAATTTAATTTTTAAGCTTGTTTAAAACAATTTTTCTATTCTATTAATACCAACACATTATGTTTGTGTGATCTTGCAGAATTCTGAAAGTTGTCAGTAAACCAACTGGAGAAATATAACAAATGGCCCAACTATGAGCTTTAATGCTCAAACAATTCACTGTACAGTGAAATGTTTTAGTACTCCAAACACTCAAAAATTAGAAATGCTCACCTCATGTCACCCATGAATTACTTTAACAGTAAAATAGTTCCCCCATCCTAACATATTTGTTTAAAAAAATTGGAATAATTTTAGCAAACATTAAGCTACAACTATTCAAGCAAAAACTTAAAATATGGGGAGTGTGAATGAAAAGTTAACACAGTAAACATATGCTCCCACTTCCTCCAGACACAATTCTCTTGCTCAGATTGAATGGGAAGCTAGAGGTGGATGGCATAAGTAGGGTAAGGACAGACATTGCCTGTAGAGGAAATGGATGTACAATGATGGAAGGAGGTCATAAATCAAGAGGGGAGACATATTCAAGTAAATATTTGTTCACCCCACTATCCAGGGCGTGGCTTTGATGTGGCTGGGAACAATGGCAACAGCTTCTGGCATCTCAACTGGCAGCAGCTGAGGCAGCGTTCCATGTACCTTTGCTCTTGCAATTCCAGTTGACTTCATCATGTGGGGGCTGCTTCTTTCTCCTCTACCTCCCTTCTTCCTCATACTGGATGGGGTGGGGGAGTGAGAGGATAACATGCTGCATCTGGACCTGACCTGCCACTGCCACTGGCTGATGTGGGTGGTGCTGGGCCAAGTGGAGCATGAGGGAGGGTTGATACAGTTTTCTGCCTGGACAGGGTAACCCTTGTGGGCTCCCTGTTTCAGCCCTGCCCCTCTCTTAATCTAGTTGCTGGGTCTCCAGTGATGATGTCAGCTAGGCTAATCAC
The DNA here is from genome assembly GCF_016161935.1 of Mauremys reevesii. Lineage (NCBI taxonomy): Eukaryota > Metazoa > Chordata > Testudines > Geoemydidae > Mauremys > Mauremys reevesii. The sequence continues at coordinate 48,887,052 of NC_052630.1, read as the reverse complement.
CAGTTTTGGCATCTGGAAAGGATTTTTCTCATATGGCAAAATTGGCAAACTACTGTGCAAGGTTTTGTTTTGTTTTTTTTTACCTTCCACCTGGCATTCAAGCAGTCTGGTTTTGGAGTTTAATTATTTCACCTTTGGCAGATTCCAGTGCAGTTGGCAGGTTAGAAAGGGTCCTACTGAGAGCGCTGTAATCTAGTGGCCTACTTGGGCATTGACCCTGGTCACAGCATAGCGTGGTGAGAGGGCGTGCTGATGTGTCTCATGCTGCTTGCAACTCCACATCTTCTCTCTCCTTCTCCACATTGGAGGCAGGAGACTTAGGCTTCCAGTCAGGGTCCCTTAGCAGAGCTGAGGGTGGTGAGAGAGCGTGACCTTTACAACCACACAGGTTTATAGTACATCAGGGTATACCACTTAAGAGATCTGCAGTGGAACAACCTTATTGGGTAGTTTGAGGTGGTTACCCAAGTTAGGTAATATTTTAAATAAGGTTGCGGCCTCTTCATTTATATAATATTATGGTGCATGTCACACTGTTTCCACATCCACAGCAAATAGTTTTCACAACCAGCCAGTTCTCTCCTTCCCTCCTGTTCCCCCTTTCCAATCTACAGACCCTAAAAAAGGAGAACCAGCAATCTCACTTCAGAGATGAGGGATCCTCTGGATGAATCTTTGCCAGATCTCCTCCCTGATGCTGCTCCTCTTTATGGGGTGATGTGATGGTAGATTAGAGCAATATTATTCTGGGCACATTGGCTCACCTGACTTGCAGATAGCAACAGTCCCTCTCCCTGCAGCCTCTGAAGCAAACATGGTCCACTGGACCTTTCCAGCCCTCTCTGCCTTGATCCCTAGCTTCGTCCTCACTTTCAGATAAAATCCTATAGGGGCCCTGCCCTACTTTCACTCAAAACAAGTTTTGTTTACTCATTGAACAAATGTCAGCTATGGAGCAAAAATCTGTTTGTAAAAACATTTGTACAAAAAGAGAAGACTCCACTCATGTATATTCATGAATAGCAAACACAAAAGGGTGCTAATCATGGAAAATGAAAAGTTGGTATATACTTCATTTAAATCTTAATAGATAATTTTCACCCACTCTTCATTCAGCATCATTCTCTTTACAGTTCACTAGTTTTACACCCACATTGATGACAAAGCCAATTAAATGCTGCACAATAGATAAGTGTTCCTAAAAATGTAAATTCCTTCAAAATGTACTGTACCATCTGAGTTTGACATCTCTATGAAAATGCAAAAAAGAGAAGTTTAAAAAAAAATGAGACGAGAGATACTTGGATATCTAGTGGGAGCAATTCATAACCCTTAGGGACCACAACAGTAAGAGTTCAAGTCAATCAACCTAAGATACAAAGGTGAAAACCTAAAACGTGATTTGCATCAGAACCCAGACACTGACGAGAAAAAAGGTCACAGAGGTTATCAAGGGCATAGGTAACTCCATCCCCCCTTGGAGACTTGATAAACCAACAAGGATACCTTAAAAAAATCAATATGCCATTTTATAGGTAACTAAGGTAAAGAACACAGGGCAGGTGTAATGTGATCACAGTGGTTCAATCTCATGATCAGGCTCATTTCTGCGCTCTGCACAAGCTACATGAATTTACTGTAATTTATTATTTAAAAGGTTAAATATCAATTTTACAAAGCATAAATTGAAGTGACTATATTTTAGCCTTTGATTAGATTAGCAGATAAAATTATCAAAATCACATTTTTAAACATTCCAGAAAGCCAACTGAGTTGAACCAGAGTTGATAGACCAGATTTTCAGAAGCGTCAATGCAGATACCAAAATGATTTATTTTTTAATATGTATAAGTGTTAGCACATCCATGCATATAATCCATTTGTCCTCAGAGTGCATGAATGAGGTCTGCAATGTAAGTTTCATGATTTACACACACTCTGTGCAAAAGTGTACAAAATGTTTGCCCACACAAAACTGAATGTGCAGAGATTAGGATTTTACAAATTTAGCCTAAAACAAAATTGAAGTTCCTAAAAAGAACCTCACTTAGGATCCCAAGATATCCTATGTGGTCTATTTCCATACAGGGGACTGGAAAATCCTCTCATTTTTGCTAGCTGTTTCTACTCATCATTCTGTTGGAGGAGTGGGGCTTGCCCCAAGCAGTAGTAGTGAAGGGAACTGGCCCAAAGAAATAGAGGTTACTTACCTGTATCTGGAGGTGCTTCAAGATGTGTGGTCCCTATCTGTATGCACACACACCATTTGCTTGAGTCCAGAAATTTTTAGTAAGCAGCGTCGTCTGTTGGTCCACATATCGCAATTGTTCTGCTTGTACTTCAAACAGAAAGTATTAAGGGCAGTGTGGACAGACACCTCTTCAATTCTTTTTCTTATCACAAATCTGGCTATCATCTGCAGCAGAGGGGATGGAGGGTTGGGAGGGAAATAAAGATAGGGACCACACATCTCAAAGAACATACAGTTACAGGTAAGTAACTTCCATTACTTTGAGTGACGATCCCTATGTATATTCCACACATGGGACATTAGTAAGCAGTAGTCAAACAGGAAGTGGGTGTGAGGATGCAGATGTTATGGCCTGTCTGTAATACAGCTGTCCCCTCAGCCGTCTCTTGCCAGAACAGTAGATCAAGGCATCGTGTCCTGTGAAGGTGTGTAAGGTGCTCCAGGTATACATATTTTTAGTAAAAGTACATCTTGAAAAGATGCCATTGCAGTTGCTTACGCTCTGGTGGAATGGGTTCTCACCCCATCAAGGAGAAGAATATGAAAAGGAGCTGGGAAGAGGGTTTGTGGTGGAGAGGAAAAACAAACTTGATTATGTAAAAAGTGACAGAGTCCTGTGGCACCTTATAGACTAACAGAAGTATTGGAGCATAAGCTTTCATGGGTGAATACCCACTTTGTCAGACGCATGGGGGTATTCACGCGTCTGATGAAGTGGGTATTCACCCATGAAAGCTTATGCTCCAATACTTCTGTTAGTCTATAAAGTGCCACAGGACTCTTTGTCACTTTTTACAGATCCAGACTAACACGGCTACCCCTCTGATACTAAACTTGATTATGTAGCTTTGGTGGATGATGTCTAGTACCCACTTGTCTGTAGTTATTGTTGCCCAGCTGAAGGCAGAGTGTGTGGGGTTGGGTGGTGGCTGTGGAGATAGAAGTAGCCATATATCTGGATCTTTGAGCTCTTAGCTTCTTACGTGGGAGTTCATATGGGCATTGATGATAAAATGCCTGAGGAGGTGGTCTGGGCCTATAGGGTTGCTTGGGGCTGTGTGCCAGGATGGCCCACCTTGTAGTTGCTGCTCCCTGAGGGCTCTACTGGCTCTGGAGCCAGGGGCAGGGAGGCTCTTACCAGCTGCCAGAGCAGTCAAAAAGGTCTGGGAGCTGAGGAGCAGTCACAATCCTGGGCAGCAGCAGCAGGACATGGGGGAGCTCTGTGGCTGCCTGCTGCATGGCACCAGCCAGAGCAGAAACCACCCTGCAATGCCGAGCTCCAGCTTCCCACCTCCGACCTGGCCTGGGGAGAGGGGCAGGGGGAGAGAAGGAGGTGAAGGGAAGGTGTGGGGTTGCCCCCGGGACTGCCTCGCAGTGGGTAAAGAGCAGCAATTTGGGGGGGGAGCAACTCTGCCCCTGGGCTCAGGACTTCAGCCCCACAGGGGGATGCCGGGGCTCATGGTTTCACAGTCACAGAACTCCACAGCCCAGTTGAAACAACTCGTGGCCAGTTGAGAACAGCTGTTTTAAAGTGTACAAGACTCATTGGTCTTCTCACTAAAGAGGTTCTAGTCATCAAAAGGAAGGTTCTCGATGTTATTCTGGTCTTCCCTGAGATACCCCTAGGATTTACAGGGAATTATAGACCAGTCAGCTTAACTTTGGTACCTGAAAATATAATGGAGCAAATAGTCAGTTTGTAAGAACCTAGAAGATAAGGTGATATGTAACAGTCAAGCTGGAAGGCCATATCGAGTGAGGTCCCATCGGGATCTGTCCTGGGCCAGTTCAATTCAATATCTTCATAAATTATTTGGATAATGGCATAGAGAGTACACATATAAAGTTTGCTGACAATACCAAGCTGGAAGGGGTGGAAGCGCTTTGAAGGACAGGATTAGAATTCAAAATTATCTTGACAGACCAAGAAATAGTCTGAGTTAAACAGCATGAAATTCAAAAAGGAGAAACGCAAAGTACTACACTCAGGACGGAATAATCAGTTGCACAAATACAAAATGGGAAATGACTGCCTAGGAAAGAGTACTGCAGAAAAGGTCCAGGGGTGACAGTGGGTCACAAACTAAATATGACTGAGTCACAGTGTAATACTGTTCTAAAAAAAGCAAATATTCTGGGATATGTTGGCAGAAGTGTTGCATACAAGACAAGAAGTAATTCTTCTACTCTACTCAGCACTGATAAGGACTCAACTGGAGAATTGTGTCCAGTTCTGGAAAGATGTGTACCAAGGAGGAGCAACAAAAATGATGAAAGGTCTGGAAAACATGACCTGTGAGGAAACATTGAAAAACTGGGTTTGTTTAGCTGGAGAAGACTAAGTAGGGGGCCTGATGATAATAGTCTTTAATTATGTAAAGCTTGTTATAAAGAGAAGTGTGATAAATTGGTCTCTTTATCCACTGAGGACAGGACAAGAAAGTAATGGGATTAAATTGCAGCAAGGGAGATTTAGGTTAGCCATTACAAAAAACTTCCTAACTATATGGATGGTTAAACTTCTGAACAAATTAACTAGGGAGGTTGTGGACTCTCCATCTTCGGAGATTTTTAAGAACAAGTCAGACAAACACCTGTGAAGGATGGTCTAGATAATCCGTAGTCCTGGCCTGAGTACAGAGGGTTGGATTAGATGACCAATTAAAGTCTCTTCCAGTCCTACATTTCTATGATTCTATTCTATAATTACAATCATGACTCATGTCTCATGACTACAGCTGTGACAATGGCTCTAGAGGCAGTAACAGCAGCATCTACTGTCACTTGAAGTGACATCTTGGCCACCAAACTGCCTCCATTAGTAAGGGCTTGGAACTGGGCCCTAGCTTCCCGGGGAAGTCTGTTTTTAAAGTCTGAAAATTTGGCATAATTCAGAAAATCATATTTCGCTAACAATGCCTCATAGTTAGCAGCTCTGAATTGGAGACTAGCCGATGAGACGTTCCTACCCAAAAGGTTGAGATGTTTGCACCCTTGTCAGCTGGTGTAGTCTTAGGGCAGGTCCATACACACCGCGCAGGTCGACGCGGTGAGTTCGACTTCTCAGAGCTCGAACTATCGCGTCTAATCAAGACGCGATAGTTCAAACTCCCCGCGCGCTCCGGTCGACTCCGGAACTCCACCGCGGAGTCGACCTTGGAGCCATGGAGTTCGACCCCGCCGCGTCTGGACGGGTAAGTCAGTCGAACTAGGGTACTTCGAGTTCAGCTACGCTATTCGCGTAGCTGAACTTGCGTACCCTAGTTCGACCCCCGCCCCTTAGTGTAGACCAGGCCTTAGAGTAGTCTGGTCCTTTGTGCAGCCACTTGAACCACTAAGGAGTTGGGAACTTAATGAGCAGAAGAAACTTCTGACACTTCATCTGGCACAAAATATGATTTCTCAGCTCTCTAGGGTAGGGGTACACCAATCTGGTGGGTTCCAAAATGGTTGGTTAACTGCAAGGACCACCTTCAAAGGGCCAGAGGCCTGGAGGATGTCCAATAGGCCCTGTTGTGTGTCCTGAACCTCTTCAAGGAGATATCTGGAGCTCCATTGCCACATTCTGCAACAATTCCTGTACTGCTTTTGGTCATCAGAGAGGGAGATGATGGAGCAACCTCCTCTTTCAATGAGACTGATATACCCACCAGAACAACTGGATCCAACTTGACCTCCTCTTAAATTCTGACGGAGCCAACTGGAATGGTTAGGAGAAGACAGTTGGTATGATTCCTGCAGAGATCCACAATGCCTACTATATGGATCCCACAGGTCCCAGTAACACCAGTATGGATCAGCCAGAAGGGGAAGAGTGTAAGACATCCGATACCAGTGGTCCCTGGGGTAGCTGCATTTGGAAGCAGGCAGAGAGTTCCAATACCTTCTTTGGTCTCGTTTCCCTTGTGAGAGAAGGTGGGAGAGGGAGCTTCATCTGGAGTGTCAGTCACTTGATAAAATGATAGGCTCATGTTCTACCAGTAGTGCCAATGATACATGGGGAAGGATGTTCCAAGTTGTGGACATAGTAGGGAAAAATATTCTTCCCCACAGGGTGGTCTCCCCAGATGTAAGTATATTTCTAAATGAGCCACGCATGAGAGCAAGGGAGCTTGTGGGCAGGACAGACTGAAGACATCCTCCAGCGAGGTAAAGGCTTTGGTCTTCCTTAGTGTTTTGAGGGCTCCTGAGGAGTGGATCAGTGGATCCAGGTAATGCAAATGTCTTGTGTTCCAGAGATCTGGCATGGAGAATCAGAGGTGGATTAAGGTTTTGTGGGGCCCTGGGCCAGAACACACCTTCTGCCTGCAGCCCCACCACCGTTCCACCCACGGCCCCACAAAGTCCTGCCCCCTCACCTGGGCCCTGAGGCTTTAGCAGGGAGCCAGATCTCCTCTAGTCCCGGGAACACAACAGGGGTCAGGGCATTGGGGCTTCCTCCACTGCCCCGCATTTCTGTGGAGCCTGGGCAGGGAGCAGGCTGCTGCCCCTCCCCAGCCAGGCTCTCTCCCAGGCAGCTCTGCAGGCAGTGTTCCAGCATAGCTGGAGAGGCTTTGGCCCCACCCCTTCCTCTCCGGCTCTGAGTCTGGCCCCGTCCCTTCCTCTCTCTGCCTGGGAGGCTGCTGGGGAGCACTGGACTCTCCATGCCGTCCCAGTCATTTAGCAGGGTTGAGGCATGGGGTCTTCTCTCGCTCATGCACCCGGCGCTGCTGCCAGGAAGTGGGGTCGGGGCAGTGTAGAGACTTCCCCTGCACCACCCAGTGTTTGTCTGCTGGGGGCAGACTGCCCATTTTTCAAGGGTCTCCCAATTGGCCAGGGCCCCTGGGCACAGGTCCTGTGGGTCCAGCTGATAATCCATCACTGCGAGAACATTGGAGCCATCAGATGGGATCCCAGCATTGAACTCCTATACAGAACTGTTGGGTACCGCTCATTAGGTTTGCAGGATGGAGCTGGACCAGTATGATTGGATCCTTCTTCCTTCACGCCTGTCCTTCTAGGACAGAAGGTTTATGCAGACTTAATTCTTTAGAACCCATACGTGAGGACTCACTTGACTTTGACATGATGGGGAGGAATCCTCTCTCTTAGAAGCAGATCTGGCCAGAGATCTGTTCTTATGCCTATGTCCATGTCCCCCTCTCTTGTGGGAGGGTTTCTTAGACTTAAGAGCTTTTGCCTCAACTCTGGAGGTCATGCTCAGATGTCTGCTGCTCATAGTTTGAGGCCGTTGTACAGGGAAAGTCTCTCCAGCCTGAATCTGAATGAGATTTCATGTCCTGCTCCATGAGGTGCTTCTACAGAAAAAGCTCTTGTCTCTTATGAGTTTAGAGAGAGAAGGAGCAGCAGATGTTGCACTTGGTGGCAATAAGAGTCTCCCCAAGGCAATAAAGGCAGTGCTGGTGGCAGTTGCTGATGAAAAAGGAACTGGTGCAGGAGAGAATTCTTGAACACCGGAACTCTTGGCATAGTCCCTCTTCAAAAGGAGAAGCTCCCTGGGGCAGGAAGACCTAAACTAATTACACTAACTATAAAAACACTAAGAACCTAAACTATGTGCAACTATTTATAAATTATATTTATGGGTTCACAATAAAGAAAGATCAAAGTGGACAAGGAGGATTCTGGCTCCATCCATGCGGTGGTAAGAAGGAACTGGAGAGGTGTCAGTTCACACTACCCTTTATAGTCTGTTTGGAGTACAAGGAGAGTAACTGCACATCCCAGAGCAATGGACACTGCTTACCAAAAAAATTCTGAAGCCAGGCACATGGTACACATGCATACCCAAATGTGGAATACATATAGAGACCATCAATCGAAGAAGAACCCATAGAATCCCACCAAATACTCATGAATATCAGGATATCCACAGAGGGCCACGGTCATTCATAGAAAAGCCCTATGCTGCAAAGATCATCATACAGAACTTGCTGCAGATGGAAACTATCCCTTAGTGCTGAAGGGAAGAAGGTTTGACAGAGAGAAGGGAGAATCCACTCATATAATGCTTACCCAGTCCACCATATCTTGCACCTATTTGTCCTGTGGTTTTGGAAGAAGAAAGAATATGATGCTGCATAGAGCACCCATCCACCCTTGACCTGGATCACAAATGAGTTCCCACAGACAAATGTTCATGGGGTTGGGGAGACTTGAGTGCAGGAGAGAGAAGAAAGGATGTCATGCAGCTAGGACCCCAACTCCAAACTACTGTTACAAAATAATTCTGGAAGAGAAGCAGCCATAAAATTCCAAATTTCAACATTTGACATGAAAAATTCACGTCATACAACTCCAGGTAGGTTTGCATCCCATGGAAATGCTTTGTATTTAAATATTAACTTTTTTTAAACTGAGAATTCACACTTGAATCACTAACTTTACAGTATGACCATAAATCAAATTAAACTATCGTGTGTTACATCACTCAGAGCAAGAAAAAAAATTTAATATATTGTACTCAATTTTTCACCAGTTAAAGAAGGGATTAGAAACTATCCAATAGCATAATAATATTGCTGCAGGAGTTGATTAAATGTATTTCTAATAACGGAAAGGTTAACTTGCAATGCAGTAAGAATGGTCTAATGTTAGAGAACAGAATGTACAACCTGTAAAAATGAGATATTGACTCATCTCAGATGTAATGGTTTTTTTTAAGTGAAATGCTTTGGATTTGCACTCATTAGAAGCTGCTATATAAAAAAGTTAAATCTTGTGGGACTGCAACTAAGGTTTCAGTCTGATAGAGAGTAATCTTGTCCTATGTTCAAAGACTGTCCTCATGAATTTAACATTTTTTATATTTTATTTTTTATTTTTATGACAACAATAGGAATTAAAAGGCAAAGCATATTTAAGTTTTGTTTGGTTGAAGGAGGACCCAACAATAGCAGTCTATTCTGGGGTTCTGATACAGTTCTTATGAATTAAATAAAATATCAGCTATTTTTAATTTGTATTAACCAACGGTTCTGATGTAATTTATTAGTTCTTATGTAATTTCCACAAAATAGAAATTCATTCTGAGATACTACTCTCCCCCACTAACTCTGCTTCTGTAACTCCTTGATTCTCTCATCCTCATTTCTCCTGCCCCAGAGATAGGGCCGGCTCCAGGGGTTTTGCTGCCCCAAGCAGAAAAAAAAAAAGAAGCCGCGATCGCGATCAGCGGGAGCTCTACCGCCGCCACTTCCCAAAGCATTTAAGTCCCATGAAACTTATCATAAGTTACTTAGGCACTTTTGAAAATGTTACCCATAAAAGTTCAAGATCTGCCCTTGAATTCAAAATGTCACGCTTTTAGGGTTTTTTTTTCTTTCGGTGGCAATTCGGCGGCTGGTCCTTTGCTCTGAGAGGGACTGAGGGACCTGCAGCCGAATTGCCGCGGCCGCCCCAAGCACCTGCTTGCTGGGCTGGCGCCTGGTGCCAGCCTGCCCAGAGACCATGGTGATGCCACTGAGGTTCTTTCCTCTTGCTGTTTCCTGTCCCTCCCCACTCCACAACTTTTCTTCTTTCAAAGTCAACTTCATAAATCTTTGCAGTGTTGTTGGAGCCACACTGGCCTCAGAGTATGACACACACAAGGTGGGTGAGATAATATCTTTTATTGGACCAACTTTTGTTAGTGGAAAGTACAAGCTTTCGAGCCACCCAAAGCTCTTCTTCAAGTCTGGGGAAGGAAATCAGAATGTCTGCACTAAATACCAGTTGGGACAGACTAAATGAAGTGGGCAATTGGGGGATAGACCATTATGCATAAAAGGTTTGAAGTGGGCAATTAAGGATAGAAGGCAAGTATTGAAAAATAAGATATGGAGTGATCGCTTTATGAAAACTGTTCATGCACAGGTAATGTGGTGTTTTTGTCTTACTGTATTTTTTGTATTTTACCATACTGTGAGATGATGATCAGATCATTTTACATTGCTCACTCTGTCCTTACCTTCTCTCTCTTTCTGGGCCCTCCAATCCATAAATCTCTCAGATTTCTCTGCAGCTTTCAGACCCCTCCATCACTTTGATCTCCCTCTCATCTTTGAATTTCATGGTGTCTACATGTAACACCAACCTCTCCTCCACGTCTCAATCCTCACATGCTATTACTTTGTTCTTATTTCTGGAGAGTGAAGCCATCTCAAAAGAGTCCGAGGACCAGGGGACTTATGCTACACATTTTTTCTTCCCTCCTGAAGTTCTACCTCTACCCCTCAGCTTGTGAGCAAAAAAAATTAAACTTCACCTCCCTAGTAAGATCCACGTATGTTTAATCACATTCCAATATGGCTCCGATAGCACAGTCCCTTCCTTCTGCACCAGCATCAGTGCAGAGACTCATGCTTTCATATCTGGGAAATGCCCAATTCAATTCCTGGTGTGTCAGCCATGGTGGAGGCCTAATCATCTTTAAGAAATCTGTTGCTATAGCAAAAGGCTGACTGTTCCTTAGTTTTCCATTCAGCATTGCATTTCAGGAAATCATGAGAATTTTCTAGAAGATGACTGTCCTTTGAGTAGATACTTCTTCCTTATCAAGCTGCTGTCTCCAGGAGTGTCACCTGACTAATAAAGTGTTACTTATTTCATTTTTTATTAAAAAGGATGAATCACTTTTTGAAGACTATTCTTTGCCAATTTACAAAAATATAAAAGTTTACTTAGGAAAACAGTGTCATTAAAGTTGGCTCTAAATAAATTCAACTTTTTGTATAATTTTGGCACATTTGTAAAGAAAACTTTATTTATCATCTATTTCCTACTTCTGAACTACTTTCTGAAAGCACTGAATATTAAGTATGACTTTATGTGGGCAACAGCAGGGAGCCCCACTTTTTGAAATCATACAAAACTATAACAAGAGAACCCAAAAGTCATCATTGCAAAAACAGTTTCATGACTGGGAGATACAAAGGTGACAAGTTAATTCACGAAATTATTTACACCTACCGTATATTCCGGCGTATAAGACGACTTTCTATATTAAAAAACAACCCCCCAAAATCAGAAGTCGTCTTATACGCCGGGTATAACAGCGGGCGGCTGGGATTTAAAAGGCTCTGGGCTCCCCGCCGCAGCGGGCAGCCCAGAGCCCTCTGATTCCCAGCCGCGGCTGGGATTTAAAAGGCTCTGGGCTCCCCGCCGCAGCGGGCAGCCCAGAGCCCTCTGATTCCCAGCCGCGGCTGGGATTTAAAAGGCTCTGGGCTCCCCACCAAAGCGGGCAGCCCAGAGCCCTCTGATTCCCAGCCGCGGCTGGGATTTAAAAGGCTCTGGGCTCCCCGCCAAAGCGGGCAGCCCAGAGCCCTCTGATTCCCCACCGCGGCTGGGATTTAAAAGGATCTGGGCTCCCCGCCGCAGCGGGCAGCCCAGACCCTCTGACTCCCCGCCGCGGCTGGGATTTAAAAGACGACCTCGGAAGGGGGGGTCTTCTTATAGGGCGAGTATAGCCCAAAAACCTATATTTTAACTCTAAAATTAGGGGGTCGTCTTATACGCCCCGTCGCCCTATACGCCGGAAAATACGGTAGTTGCTGTATATCAACTTCATATCAAAAGAGCACTGAGCTGGTGGACTGATTCAGCAGAAACAAAAAACAGACGGTAGTTGCTGTATATCAACTTCATATCAAAAGAGCACTGAGCTGGTGGACTGATTCAGCAGAAACAAAAAACAGACCTAGTCATCAAGGATTGTCTTCAAAGGGTAGCAAATATCATTAGAAATCAAAACAAATTAACTAAAAAATAATACCTTACCCCTTTCCCTAATCAATCTAATCTTAGGACCTCAAGTGTGGAACCCTGCCTTTCCATGAGCAGTCTCCAACTATATCCTAAGCAACTAATTTATACTCTTTCCCCCAAGTATCTGTGTAGAGGAGGAGGAAACTGAGGTTAACATCTTTTACAATTCAGTGACCTTACACCAGGACCAATTTTGGCAAACTATAGAACCCACAGTGGAAGGAAAAACAGAGAGAATCAGTTCAGCTGCAACCATTGCAACAGTAATGAGCAACAGTTTCATTTTTTGCCATAGTTCAGTGCCTACTTATTCTTCATTCCTCCATTACACACTATAAGGAGTGAATGTGAAAAACCCTGTGCTGTACTTCTTATGCCTGAAAACTGCTTCCCTCCCCAGCTACCTCCCAGCCTTCCAAAAAGCAGATCTGCTCTGTTCTAAGTAGTAGTTCTCAGGAAGTTTGGCCAGGTATGTGAGGAAACAGCAGCATGGGGCAGATACTTGAACTTCAAGTTTGGGTCTTAGATGACCAGAAGAGGTGAGGGAGAATTGTCTTTTCCTCACTAGTTACCAGCTACCTGACTTCATTTCATGTTGCCCCTCATGGGGGTCTTTTAAGTCTCCAGCCTCCTAGCTATTTCATATTCTCCCTTTTCTAGAGGATGCCTCCAGACCCCCCACTTTCAGGTGCGTCATGCTCCCTCTATCTAGGTGCATCCTCTAGGGTTCTTTCCTGGCCACTGATGGCTCTTTGTCTGGGCACTTCTGTCAGGGCAAATTTAAATGGGGGGAAGAAACGAAAAAATGATTACAAAGGAGGCCCCTATGAGTGTGCTTGAACCAGCTATGCCTTGCTCCCTGTCAAAATTACACATTAATAATTCACTCTCCCACTACTTTACCATGCATTATGAACATGAGCACAGATACCCTAATACATTTCACTTGAGACCTCTTCCAACAACATAAGAGAAAGTTTAGTCAATATACATCTGAATCTCTTTTTAGTTATAGTCTGAATTAAGCAACCCTGTTAGCAAGGTAAGGCAATTTAGTGTGGAGGTTCAACGCATTCTTTTGCTTTGACACGCAAACTGTTAATATTAATTAAATAAGACTAAGCAGGGGAACATTTCTGTGCCACCTCCAGCTCCCAGGTTTGATGACTGAGCTGACAGAAATATGAGCTGCAGTGCTAGTGATAAAATGTAATGAAAATGTATGTTAGGTTGATATGAAAAATTCCTAAATGGCCACTGTATGATTTTGCAGAGATCTTTAAAAAAGACAAACTGGAAGTTAGTGTCATGAAACCAAGGCACCAGTAAGAACAAAGGTATGGTTTATTTATTAGAAAAACATGATCCCAATTTTCTATAAGGTCTTGCTCTTATAACACAATGAAATGTATTTCCCATTCACATTAAAATGCTAATGACCTTAAAAACAGGATGGGAAGAAAATCCACACATCTGTCAATAGAACAGCAGCACAAAAGTCCTACTGAACCACTCTCTTCATATATGGACTGAAAGAATATTCTGTCTTATTTCTTAAAGTAACATTTCCATTCCTAATCATGGCATGAGTCATCTAGCTCACAAAGGACCACAGGATGCTTAGTCCTGGGGTTGGCAGAAATTGAGATAGCTGCAAAGGGTAAGCAAGCAAGATGAGGATGCAAATAAGACATCATACACTTTTATGGAATTATATAAATAAATAATATTGCAGGCTTCAAATGTCATACAATGAATCATGAGGAAAATGATGGAGCTAATGGAGTGGGGAACAGCACTTCACAAAGAATAAAGAACAACCCCTCAGAACCCATACATGGATGAACTAACTGTTAGCCAATGAGGTGGGAAAATCCCTACAACATATAATATATGCCATAGCCAGGACCAGGTTAAAAAAAAAAGGGGGGGGGAGAATATGGAGCCAGGTATTTTTGGCCCCTGACCCTAAACAGAAATTATACAAATAAATAAATCTTAGTTCAAGATCTAAAATACAATTATTATTATTATTTGGAAATTTAAACTATTATATTTTTCCCTCATAATAATTAATAATCTGCAGAAGAAGGTACACAAGAATAGCAATGTATGTAGAACAACTGGCAGTGACTCATTTAATCTGCACATCTAGCAGGATGGATAACTTCTAGGCAAGTACTCTAAATGCAGTTTCCATGAGAACAGTGTTACATCGTAATGACATTTTAAAATGAGGATTATTTCCTTTGCAAGTATTTTGAATTTAACATATGGAAACTAATATTAAGTTTAACTTACCATTTTATTTTTCCTGCTATGCAAACCTCTATACTATTATTTACTCTATTTTTAAATAGAACTGTTTTACACAACATCAAGAGGGCAAGATCTAGAGAATACTTATTCTCTAATAGCACAGTGTTCATTAAATTCTGGAACAATCACTTGTTATTCTCAATAATAGTCACTGGAAAAAAAGGAATAAATAGTGCAACAGTAATTATTGAAGCCTGCTCCATCAAACAAGCTGCTGAAAGGACACTTACTATACATATAAAATATATTCAGGATAGATTGCTAGCATGAAGAAAAAAAATCCATAAAATTTTTAAGTTACATAAACATGATCCATAGGCACCAGGGATTGAGTCAGAAATCATTACTACTGTAAACAGTGAAGAGCTTCCTGGCATCGCTGTTAATTATGAAAGCTCTTTCTAGAGAATAATGGACTCTGATTGGAAGAAAAACCCTTTAACAGAAGCTTGCTATCTTGCTAGCCTAACAGGTGAGGAGGAATGGTAAGTTTTGGTGTACAGTGCTGTATGGATGCACCCTGTCTGCTGCTACATCTGGATAAAACAGCCTAGATAGGACAGTCAAAAAGTGTCGGACACTACTGCTGGTAGTGAAGATGCACTAGTTGTGAATGACAGGTGATTTGGGGGGCGGGGAGGGCGCTATCATAATACATCCCTGATGGACACAAATAGGAAGAAAACAATATGGGAATAAAAGGCAGAAAAAATATGAAAAAAACCCAGCATATACGGGAACTGTACATGTTCATTTTACTCTTACCTTCTTCAGCCTCATCCTCCTGTGGCGATAGTGGACCCCCTCTACTTGTTGGACTGACTGATTCATCATCTCTCTCAGACTCCCGCTGCAGACTTACAACTTCATAAATTGCATCTCCAGCATTTGTGTGGCTTTTCCCTTCAGACTAAAAATAAGGAAATGAAATGAGTTTTGATGTTAGGCTCTTGCTATTCACCAACTCCATGTTTCTTCTGGTTTCTTCAAATAGGATTAAACCAAGGACTGATACAGTAATTTGGGGGCAAGACAAAGACTCCATCCAATTTCAATGGAAATTACACATGTGGATTGAGATTAGTATATGACACTGCTGAACGTAATTTGAGGAAGATGAAAAACAGCAATGAAAACAGGTAGAACAATAATTATTGTTAAAGCTCCTTCCGCAACAACCTTTATGTATTTGAGGAATTATAACACAAACTTTACAATTTAAATTTAACAAACTGAGACAGGGAGGGGACTGCTCTAAGAAAAAATTGCAAAGAACAGACAGGAAAAATATTGTGATAATAAAAATAAGTACCAAACATTTTTGAGAAACCAAGTTTTTTAGGCATTTTGGAGAATGTTGAGAGTTGGCAGTAGGTAGCATGTTCCATATCATAAGGATTATAACACCCACTGTATAAGCAACGGGCTAAGAAAGGATCCTTAGAAGTAGATTGTGTACAGTGCATATATTCACCTGTGCTCCAGGGACCACAATATCTTCCGTTTAATCCCAGGAGCCCTTTAGGATTTGTAATCAGTGTATTTATGTTTTACCAGTAGCTGAAATTTAGTTGGAATGCCTGAGCTCAATATCCCTAGTTATAACAATTTGGGGAACAAGGCACTCTCACTGGAGGGCACTTGACACTCAAAAGTAGCTTCATACCTGACTGTGCCAGAGTTTGATAACTTTCAAGACACACTGAAAGGAATACATTTTCTCACATACTTTATTTAGCATGGATGAGGTGTGACAAACAATCTATTAAAGACCCATCAAATTCTTTTGTTGATCAAAACAACTTGTACTTCATATTTTTAAAAATGTAATGTACTTAAATCTTGAGCACTGGATAAATGAATTTTATAGGATTTTATAGAAGAAAAAAGATCAATAAAATAGCTCTTTAGTTTGTCCACATTAAATCTTGGAAGAGAAGAGAACCAGACAACAGGACTGTTCCTAGATGTCTCCTCTCCAACATGTGCCCCAGCTGCTTTGCTTCCCAGAAATCACAGAACAGTATATACATCTCTCCTTACTGCCCACTCCCACTTTAAAAAGATTCTTCTCTGATGTACTCATTATTTGAAAAGTACAGTGATTTATGTATTTTCATATGGTTGTACAATAATAAAGCCAAATAGCTGCTATTAAGTGAACTGGAGATAAAGTAAAGCCAAAAAGTACATTTTAAGACCAGTTATTTTTTTCAGCCTGCTTCATTCTTTGCAAACCTTACATAATCAGAGTTAAAATAAAGTCATTTTTCAAACAGGCTAATAATGTCAAGTCAGCCTCAAAAATCAAATGAAAGTAGTCTTACGGAGGTGGTGTTAAATTTGTCTCAGAAGCATAGTGTTAACCATGTGAGAAAAAAGGAATATCCAATAAAGGATACGTGAAAGAAAAAATTACCAAGGATTAGAATAAGATATTACTGTTTCCTCTGTCAGAAAAAAAAATAAGAGTGACATATGAAAACCTGCTGTGTAAAACCAAGGCACTGACCACTTGTCACTTATGAGCCCCTGGAACCTTTAATTTTTTTTTTTAAAGGGGGGGGTGGAGGAGGGAGGAGAGCACTAACTCCAGCTTGCTGGCCAATTTCCACCCACAATAATTAACATCTTCCACTCTAAATACCTCCTGTAGTTTCAGTTCCAGTTGGTGGAACTGTTCCATGGGGTAGTGTAAATCGGGACTGTCTGTGGTTGGACAAAATCAAGCGTTTCCCCCCTACTCTGATCAGTCCATCACACCTGTTTCTATTATAACCATTCCATGTTGGGAAAAAGCAAGGCATGGCTCCTCTTCTCTCTCTCTCCGAGTATCAGACAATTTTTCATACAGTTCTGGAAGTGCGGGGTGAAATCTGGGCTACAGTTTATAATTTAGATCCATTACCCTTGTGATTAGTAAAATACAGCAGGGAGAAATTTGGTCCATTATCAACGCATACACGTTTCACCTCCCAGGATGTCAGTATCAAGTAATTGCAAGGCCCCTGGTCAAGCAATTATGTCGACTCTGATAATCTCATCATTTATCAAAGTCTCAGACATTCCTTTTGGAGATATAGAGAGGGGTGTTATTGAGAACATTGCAGTAGTACAGCTTTAGCATTACTCTGAGGACTTGGGATAGTATTCAGAAATCTGTTTAAATGTCCTTTTCATTTTTTAAAAATGTGTTTGTCTGAAACTCAAGACACATATAAACAAACATTTAAAAAAATACATTAAGAACATCAGATTAGCCCACTGCCAACATTTCGGACTCTTCTAACCACCAAAAATGCCCCCTCAATCTACTTCCCACTGATACCCTTAAAATCACCTCAAAAAAAGGCAAAGATTTCATTGAAACATGCCCTGCTGACTCAAGTTTACTTGGACCAAGAAAGAAGCTGTATTTTAAGATACGTATCAAGCAAATGTAAATAAAAAGGATTATAGTATGCGCTCTTTAAAACTGGAAAGGGCAGCAGTCTTCCACATTTTCACATACAGTGGAATTTATAAAAAAAAAAAATTTCACTTATCTCTATTGTAAAACTGAAGAGCAGGAGTGCCAAAGAAAACAGCTTGCATGAGACTGATTTAGTCAGGTGGGCATTTAGTGTAGTCTGTGCCTTTACTTCTTAGTAAAAACATCACTAGCTGTTCAGCATTAATTGTTTTATCCCTCAGTAAGGTGACAATTGTCATTTTAGTTTAGGATCAGCAAAATTAAGTCAGTCCTATTCATTTAAGTCAACCACAGGGGTTGTGGTTCCACTGCAGTACAACACAAATTAGAAGATCAGACTCCACTTTTCAGATCTTGAGCGAATATCAATATAATGTGTAAGTCTCTAGAGAAAATGGATCAATGTTTATTGCAGGAGTATGAAACTCTACATAATTCCAGAATGAACTGAATAATAATGGGAAGCTGCAAGTAATTGGGTGTCAGCCATGAGAGAAGAACCATCGGGAGGACCTTTGGATTCTAATCTACTGAACATTATTCAATAAATCTTACACATATTTAGGCCTGGTTTACACTGAGGGGTTGAAGGGGGAGAGGGGGAGAATTGATCTAAGATACGTAACTTCAGCTACATGAATAACGTAGTTGAAGTCGACGTACTTAGATCTACACACCGCGGTGTCTTCATTGAGGTGAGTCAACTGCTGCCGCTCCCCCATCAACTCCGCCTGCACCTCTCATGCCAGTGGAGTACAGGAGTTGACAGGAGAGTGCTCAGGGGGTTGATTTATCACATCTAGACTAGACGTGATAATCGACCCCCGTTGGATCAATCGCTACCCACCGATTTGGCGGGTAGTATAGACATATCCTAAGAAGCATATGCACCCTTCCACTGCATGGCAAGGACGGATGCAAAATCATGTTAATCACACACACACAGTCCTGGGAAAGCCACACAGAGGGAATATGCAGTATGCTGCATCTTGGGTCCACCTCCCCTAGGTTGAACTACACCGTCCTTTCATACAAATAATGCCAAACAGAGTTCTGGGGGTGCTAATGAAGTGAAATATTCAGGAGGAATTATAACTTGCACAGAAATCTGTTGCATGTTATTCTGAGGAACTTAGGTGTCTTAATCATTATTATTAAAGCATTATATAACATTACAATAATCTATATTGTGATTTTAATTAATAATGATCATTTAATGCTTCAATTTATAACACTAATTCCCTCACTGCTCCTTCCACACACCAGGGGAGCAGTGTAGATGACATCACATTAAATATCACATGAAGGCGGACAATTAAATATCGTGATTGTATACAAATGCTGTAAGTCCGATTACTAAGATGGGTGAACCTGAGTGCCTGGGATTGAATGAGGATATTGAAATAAGAGGCATTACAGAAACTTGGTGGAACAATGATAATCCACATGACACTAATACTGGGGCACAAAATATGTAAGAATTCCAGTAGATTGTCACTACCTGTGAGAGAAACAGTCAAATATAGTAAAAAACTTAAATAAATCAAACTTTACTATCAAATCTCTATGGATAGAAATTCCATACATGAATAATAAGAGTATAGTAGCAGGAATATACTACCGATCACCTGACCAGGGTGGTGACAGTGATTGTGAAATACTCAGAGAATTTATAGAGGCTACAAAAACAGAAAACCCAACAATAATGAGGGATTTCAACTATCCCTGAACTGACTGGGTATGTGTCACCTCAAGACAGGGATGCAGACAGAAAAATGTCTGGATACCATAAAATGACTGCTGTGACCTTCTGTACCCCTGGAGAACACCCTGTAATCCCCCATATTCCTCATCTGTATATAATTGTGATATTACATATAAAGCATGCCTTGTAAGGTATCAAAGGAAAGGTTATGATCTGCTGAAAGTCATTTCTCTATCCATATATGTACATCATTAATGCATATGAAGTAGGGCTGTCAAGCGATTAAAAAAATTAATTGTGATTAATCGTGCTGTTAAACAATAGAATACCATTTATTTTAAATATTTCTGATGTTTACTACATTTTCAAATACATTAATTTCAATTACAACACAGAATGTGTACAGTGCTCGCTTTATATTTATTTTTATTACAAATATTTGCACTGTAAAAAAACAAAAAATTTATTTTTCAATCCACCTCATACAAGTACTGTAGTGCAATCTCTTTATCATGAAAGTTGAACTTACAAATGTAGAATTATGTACAAAAAAAATCAACATTCAAAAATAAAACAATGTAAAACTTTAGAGCCTACAAGTCCACTCAGGACTACTACTTGGTCAGCCAATCACTCAGACAAACAATGTTGGTTACAATTTGCAGGAGATAAAGCTGCCTGCTTCTTGTTTACAATGTCACCTGAAAGTGAGAACAGGCGTTTGCATGGCACTGTTGTAGCCGGCGTTGCAAGATATTTTCATGCAGATGCGTTAAAGATTCATATGTCCCTTCATGCGTCAATCACCATTCTAGAGGACATGCTTCCATGCGGATGATGAGTTCTGCTTGATAACGATCAGAAGCAGTGTGAACAGACGCATGTTCATTTTCATCATCTGAGTCAGATGCCATCACCAGAAGGTTGATTTTCTTTTTTGGTGGTTTGGGTTCTGTAGTTTCCGCATCAGAGTGTTGCTCTTTTAAGACTTCTGAAAGCATGCTGCACGCCTCGTCCCTCTCAGATTTTGGACAGCACTTCAGATTCTTAAACCCTGGGTCAAGTTCTGTAGCTATTTTTAGAAATTTCACATTGGTACCTTCTTTACATTTTGTCAAATCTGCTGTGAAAGTGTTCTTAAAATGAACATGTGCTGGCTCATCGTCCAAGACTGCCATAACATAAAATATATGCAGAATGCAGGTAAAACAGAGCAGGAGACAAACAATTCTCCCCACAAGGAGTACAGTCAAAAATTTAATTGATGCATTATTTTTTTTAATGAGCATCATCCGCATGGAAGCATGTCCTCTGGAATGCTGGCTGAAGCATGGAAGGGGCATATGAATGTTTAACGTATCTGGCATGTAAATACCTTGCAACACCAGGTACAGAAGTGCCATGCAAATGCCTGTTCTCATTTTCAGGTGACACCGTAAATAAAAAGCAGGCAACAGTATCTCCCATCAATGTAAACACACTTGTTTATCTTAAACAACGAGGAGTCCAGTGGAACCTTAAAGACTAACAGATTTATTTGGGCATAAATGACATAAATGACACTATATAAAATAATCTGAAGAATAAATGATGCTGTAATGAGCTACAGTACTAGAGTGAGCTGTTGATATTTAAATATATAAAGATGCCTGGGTTGCTTTAATGTTAGAGCTACATTATTGTAAATATACATAGACATTTACCACTGCATCAGTGAACAATTTAGAACTAGATAGGAAGCTTCCAATTTAAGCATTTATAAAATGTGTACTGCCAGGGAATACAAACTCAAATGCCTAGAGATGAATAATGGTCCTTTCATTGACTAGCATGAAAAGGAATATTTGAGATTAGGCAAAGTGCATTTGTAACCAAGTTGGACCTGTGAACTCCAAAACATTAACAAAACAAATTAAATTCATGACTTATTTATTTTGTGTGTGTGTACATATAAATAAAGCTAGATAAAAGATAACACGATAAAATTAAGACTTCCAAAGGATTGACTTTTCTTCATTTTTAAACGCTATTCTTTATCGCCATTACAGGGGTGGTGCTAGCCCACTGGAGGCCCTAAGCATGAATATTGTCGTCCCCTCCCACCCCCAAACACAAAAAGTGAATGGGGGCCCCCTTCAGCTGCTTGGGGCCCTAAGCAATTGCTTAACCTGTTTATGCCTAGAGCCGGCCCTGCACCATTATCAGTGGCCTTGGAAACATCAACAGAAACAAATTAAAAAAGGTAGACCTAATGCTCAGAAAGTCAATTTTTCCTAAAGAAATGCAATTTTATTGTTATTAGTAAACACTGCTGTACCTGTTTTAGCTTCATGTAGAAAGTTTCTGTGAAGGTTTTTCTGCTGAAATACCAGAAACGCTCATTAGCTGGGTACACGCGAACAACAGTCTCCAGCAAAAAGCGGACTGGCTCTACCACTTCAGTGACCACCATATCCACTGCCACAGTCATGTACACACGTTTATCTGGAACACAAAAATAAATTCACATTCACAAAAGCAGTCAGTCCCAAAAAGATTCAATTTCTCAAGGTACTGAGTAATATAAAAAACACCACAGAAATAGATGGCTATTTAGGTCCAAATCCCTTCCTATTAAATCCATCTATTGATTCTGCAGCACATATTTCATTTCTGTTTTAGATCTTGCATATCCACATAGAATGAAATGCACAATAGCCAATGGGATATTCTCCTTTAATACCAAATAATTCTGGTAGTCCTCTCACACAAGTAAGCATTTGCAAGAATGGAGGCAAAATGTCCCATATGAGGTGAGGCGGGGGAGGGAATGAAGAAACTGTGGACCAGAGCCATGGTCTGAGGTCAGATAACTGGAAAATTACACTGGATCAGGTCACAAATCTGAAGGTGTAATCTAATGCTGAAGGCATGAGCTGTATTAGAAGCCAGATACTCAAGTGTCAAGGCATCCCCTACATCATCCTCCATTTGTCCCAAGAACTTGAGTACAAAATGGATTAATGATGCCTATTGCCTGGTAAGTTACAAATAAGACCCCCTAAGTAAGTGATTTTACTGTTGCAGGAAACAGCTTTTAAAATAAGAGTTAGTTTTTAGTCATAAGGGATAGGATACAGAGCCTCAGGCAATAACAAATGCACTCAACTGGGATAGTTATGTGATCAGACTAAGTTCCCTTGGGATTGAAAATTCTGATCCCCAGGGGAACATGCCTGTGACCTCACACACTGCTCTTCTACTGGATTCTGACCTGGCAGCAAGAATACACGCCAGTATGAGCATTTCTTTATGTTATATGTGTTTATACAGTTCCTCGCTCAGTGAGGTTGTGATACTGACTGAGGCCTTTGGGGTTACCATGATGTTAATATTAAACTGAAATATACAGCATGGTGTCATAGAGACAAAGATGGAGAACATTTATTAAATGCGGTTAAGTATTCTTTACCATACTAAATAATTACTAAGCAAGCAAAACAGCTTGTTTAAAAAAATCATTTACCTTTAGGTGTTTCCTCATTAAGTACTAGAAAAGTAGGTGCATTGGGATTCCACATTCCAGTAATAACATATGCTCTCCCATCACAGCTCTTTCCCATGGACTCCTAAGAATAAACACATGTATTATATGCATTACAGTGGCACCTAGAACCAATATCAGGGACCCAGTTGTGCTAGGAATTATACAGTGAGATAATCCCCTGCTTCAAAGAGCTTCAGATCTAAACAGTGAAGACAGACAAAGTGGAAAAGGGAAGTAAACACAATAGCTTACAACATTTCATTTATTTTCATTTAGTTCAATAATTTTTGTTAGTATTTTATTTTGAGGGAGGGTGTTTCTGGCTTTATGTTTTACTGTTCTGGAGTGTGGGAATAGACCAACAAATGAAGAGAGAAGAGACAATGTAGGGAGTGATGAGGGGAAAGCAGGGAAAGCAGATATGGGGGCCAGGGTCAGGAAAACTGACTGTGCAGGAGTAAAAGAGCCAATCAGCAGAGGGGAGAAAGCATTCAGAGTGAAAACAAGGAAAACTCTCTGAGGAACTCAACAACATCCAAATTTCCAGGAGAAAGGGGAGGCAGAAATCTCTCGCGGTGCAGCTGTACCTGTTGCACTTGCTTTTGTGTTTGCTGCTGGCTGATAGACTTTTATGTGCCACCACTGATGTAGATTTCTTTGAGAATTAAACCTTAACTTTAGGGGCAAATGTCAGAACAACAAAACAGCGCCCCTCCTCCCCCCCCCACCGCCACCACCACACGTATGTGAATGCACTAAAATCTCTGTTGATGTCTCCATGTTTGCACTGCCATGCAGTGTCCCCCATTTCTTAAAAAAAAAAAAAATCATAATCTTGGGAGAAATAAATCTGAACACAGAGTTGTGTGTAGAGGCTATTGCCAGGTCTGTGGTCATATGCGTGTGCACACCAGACTCTTGAAGGCCTCCCCGTTTCAGAACATCCCTTCATTGCTCAGATCAAGGAGGGCCTTGCAGAACGGCCTCTCCACGGATCTTGAGGAGAGATCAGTATCTTCCATCCTACCTTAAATTTGTCAGGGTGCTGGGTAATTAATCTGAGGTGCTCATTAGAGCTGCGTGAATAATTTATTCACTGAAAAAAAAAAAAAAACCTTCTGGCAAACTGAAAGTATCTGCAAAGTCACTTTGAGTCTGCCAAATAATTTTAACCAAACAAAACATTTCCAAAACATTCAGATTTTTTCCAATCAAAATGGTTTGGTTTGACATTGTCAAAACCTTTCGATTTATCAGGCTAGTGGTGGTGCCTTTTTTATAACCCACTGCTGAAGAGTCTCCTGGAATGTACGAAAAGACGTTTACTCACCGTTGTAACTGTTGTTCTTCGAGATGTGTTGCTCATATCCATTCCAGTTAGGTGTGTGCGCGTCGCGTGCACGCTCGTCGGAAGATTTTTACCCTAGCCACACTCGGTGGGTCGGCTGGGCGCCCCCTGGAGTGGCACTGCTATAGTGCCAGATATATACCCCTGCCGTCCCATCCGCTCCTCAGTTCCTTCTTGCCGGCTACTCTGACAGTGGGGAAGGAGGGCAGGTCTGGAATGGATATGAGCAACACATCTCGAAGAACAACAGTTACAACGGTGAGTAACCGTCTTTTCTTGTTCAAGTGATTGCTCATATGCATTCCAGTTAGGTGATTCCCAAGCCTTACCTAGGCGGTGGGGTCGGAGAGAGACGTGGCAGAGTGTAATATCGCTGAGCCAAAGGCTGCATCATCTCTGGATTGTTGTACCAATGCGTAGTGGGACGCAAAGGTGTGAACTGAAGACCAGGTAGCCGCCCGACAGATTTCCTGGATGGGGACATGGGCCAGGAAGGCGGCAGAAGAGGCCTGTGCTCTTGTGGAGTGAGCAGTAAGGTGGCTAGCCTGAACGTGAGCGAGCTCGTAACATGTCTTGATACAGGATGTCACCCAAGAGGAGATCCGCTGGGACGAGACTGGCATGCCCTTCATTCGGTCCGCCACTGCGACAAAGAGCTGGGGCGAACGTCGAAAGGGTTTCGTCCATTCTATATAAAAGGCGAGAGCCCTACGGACGTCCAAAGTGTGAAGGTGCTGTTCCCAGCGCGATGAGTGTGGTTTCGGGAAGAAAACCGGGAGGAAGATGTCCTGGTTTACATGAAAGGCAGACACCACCTTGGGGAGGAAGGAGAGGTGTGGTCGGAGGTGCACCTTGTCTTTGTGGAAGATCGTATAAGGCGGTCCCACCGTCAGGGCACAAAGTTCTGAAACCCGCCTCGCCGAAGTGATAGTGACAAGGAAGGCTGTCTTCCACGAGAGATATAAAAGGGAACACGTGGCCATAGGCTCGAAAGGGGGCCCCATAAGTTTAGCTAGGACCAGGTTTAAGTCCCAGGTAGGGGACAGGCGCCGGATCTGTGGGTACAACCGTTCTAGTCCCTTAAGGAACCGGGAAACCATCTGGTTAGAAAAGACAGAATGGCCCCCCTCGCTGGGCCGGAAGGCCGAGATGGCTGCCAGGTGTACCTTCAAGGAGGAGACCGCAAGGCCCTGCTCTTTGAGGGACCAAAGGTAGTCCAATATCTTTGGGATAGACACCAGAAGAGGATTGTCGCTGCTCTGATTGCACCAGAGGGCGAAACGCTTCCACTTGGCGAGGTAAGTCGACCGAGTGGAAGGTTTCCTGCTCCCCAGAAGCACATGCTGTACTGCAGCAGAACAACTCTGCTCCGCCTGAGTCAACCACGCAGGAGCCATGCCATGAGGTGAAGGGACTGCAGGTACGGGTGGAGAAGCCTGCCGAAGTCCTGCGTTATGAGGTCCGGCCACAGCGGCAGGGGAATTGTTTCCGCCACTGACAGGTCGAACAGCAGGGTGTACCAATGCCGCCTCGGCCATGCTGGAGCAATGAGAATGAGATTGGCCCTGTCCCTCCGGAGCTTGAGCAGTACTCTGTGAATGTGGGGAAAGGGCGGAAAGGCATAAAACAGGTGTCTCGTCCACGGGAGGAGAAAAGCATCTGAGAGGGAGCCCGGGGAGCGTCCCTGGTAGGAGCAGAACACGTGGCATTTCCTGTTCTCTCTGGAGGCAAAGAGGTCTACTTGGGGAAAGCCCCACCTCCGGAAAACCGTATGGATGACATCGGGACAGATCGACCATTCGTGAGACAGGAATGACCTGCTGAGGTGATCTGCCAGGGTGTTCTGTACTCCTGGGAGAAAGGACGCTATTAAATGAATAGAGTGGGCTATGCAGAAGTCCCACAGTTGGATGGCTTCTTGACAAAGTAGGGAGGAACGCGCTCCGCCCTGCTTGTTTATGTAGAACATTGTTGTCATGTTGTCCGTGAAGACAGATACACAGCGGCCTTGTAGATGGACTCGGAACGTCTGGCACACCAGGTGAACTGCCCTCAGCTCCCTGACATCGATATGTAAGGCCAGCTTGTGGGATGACCAGAGGCCCTGAGTGTGTAAGTTGCCGAGGTGGGCACCCCACCCCAAGGACGATGTGTCTGTGGTCAGTGCTACGGAGGGATGGGGAGGGTGGAACGGGACTCCCGCGCATACCACTGCTGGGTCTAACCACCAATTGAGGGAGTCGAGGACTGAGCCAAGAATCGTGACCACCGTGTCTATATTGTCCCTGTGCGGGCGGTATATGGACGCGAGCCACGTTTGGAAACTTCGAAGCCTGAGCTTCGCGTACAGGGTCACAAAAGTGCAGGAGGCCATGTGACCTAGTAGGCTGAGGCAGGTGCGCACCAACGTTGTCGGGAAGGATTGGAAGCTTCGAATGATCGAAGCCATGGCGTGAAACCGGGGCAGAGGGAGGCAGGCTCAGGCCAGATTGGAGTCCAGAACTGCCTCAATGAATTCTATCCTCTGTGTTGGAGTCAATGTAGACTTTTAGGCGTTGACCATAAGGCCTAGCCTGCAGAAGAGGTCTGTGACCACGCTCATGTGCTGAGACACCTGCTGTTGGGAAGTCCCGTGAACCAGCCAGTCGTCGAGGTACGGGTAGACGTGTATCCGACGACGGCAGAGGGCTGCAGCGACCACAGCCATGCACTTGGTGAAGACCCACGGCGCCGTTGAGAGGCCAAAGGGGAGCACCATGAACTGGTAGTGCTGATGGTTGACGACAAAGCGAAGGTAGCGTCGATGAGGCAGGTAAATGGCAATGTGGAAGTACGCGTCCTTCATATCGAGGGCGGCATACCAGTCTCCCGGATCCAGGGAAGGGATAATGGTCCCCACGGTTACCATGCGGAACTTGAGCTTTACCATAAATTTGTTGAGCTCTCGCAGGTCTAGGATTGGTCGTAGACCTCCCTTTGCCTTGGGGATTAGGAAATAGCAGGAATAAAACCCCCTGCCCCTCATGCCTTCTGGCACCTCCTCTATGGCACCCAAATTCAAGAGAGTCTCGACCTCTTGCAAGAGGAATTGCTCGTGAGAGGGGTCCCTGAAGAGGGACGGGTAGGGTGGGTAGGAGGGAGGGGGAGAAACAAACTGGAGGTGGTATCCTGCTTCCACTGTGCGGAGGACCCAGCTGTCGGATGTTATCTGGGACCAAGCAGGGAGGAAATGGGAGAGGCGGTTGGAAAAAAATGGGGAAGGATCTGGTAGGGAAACTGGTGGGCCGCCCTCGAGCATCCCATCAAAAGTTCTGCTTCGACCCCGAAGCTGGTTTCGGGGGCGGTTGGGTTTGGTTTCCCTGGTTGCCCGACTGTCTCCGCCGATTCACCCTGCCACGACGCCTGGTGTCTGGTCGCGGCCTGGGTTGATTGTAGGGGCAGTACAGTTGGGGCCGGAAGGACCTACGTTGGGTCACCGGGGTGTGCATGCCCAACGAGCGCATCGTAATGCGGTTGTCCTTGAGGCTTTGCAGCCTTGGGTCGGTTTTCTCCGAAAAGAGACCCTGACCGTCGAAGGGCAGATCCTGAATCGTTTGTTGTAATTCAGGTGGGAGAGTCGAGGCTTGGAGCCATGATATGCGCCTCATTGTTAGGCCAGAGGCCAGGGTTCTGGCCGCCAAGTCCGCTGAGTCCAGGGAGGCCTGAAGGGCAGTTCTGGCCACTTTTTTACCCTCTTCCAAAAGGGCCGTGAACTCTGGATGGAGTCTTGTGGCAGAAGCTCGGTGAACTTGCCTACAGACACCCATGTATTAGCTGCGGCGGCAGAAGGGCCTGCTGGTTGGGCCCCACCTTAGTTTGAAGGCCGCCAGCCGATCTCTTAGATCTGGCCTAGTCCATGCGCCGCCCTCTTCTCTTTTAGCCCGGCGCTTGCTGGCCATGTCGCTCTCATTGGCGGTTGATTTGAACTACCAGGCAGAGGGGGGGGGGGGAGTGGTGCAGATACTCATAGCCCTTTGACGGGACCATGTATTTTCTTCCAGCAGTCGGTGGATGGAGTGGGGGTGGGATGGAGGATTGCCATGCCATGCCACTTTCTGGGGGGGGCCATGGGCAGGGGCATCACCACTGTCCTCCCTACACTCTACCTCCTCCTCCGATGGGCTCTATTCCTCTTTTTATCCTAGCCTTTGAAACTCCTCCTCTCCTGAAGGTCAAGGTCAGGAAGGTGAGAGAGGGATCCGAGGGGATTGCATCAGGTGAGGAGGAGGATTAGAGGCCCGGTACCAGAGGGTCCTGTGGTGGATCAGTGAGCGGCGGAGGAGCGTCTGCAGCGAGAGGAGCTTCAGGTTCCTTGGATGCCAGAGGTGCCTCTTTCGTGTCCGTGGGAGGAGGCCTGCTAATCGTGGCTTCTGGAGCTCGATGGTCGGACGGCCCCGAGCGCTGAGCTGCGAATGGGACACCTTGCGCCTCATGGTACGCCCACGGGGTCCAGAAAGCCCATTGTGGAGGGCCTTGGTCCTGGCCTTGAGGCTCGGTTTGCTGGTAAGCAGCACTGCCGGCATGGGAGGAGACGGATGGTTGTCTCGAGGCCATGGCGGTGCCGAGAAGCCGTGTGACAGTGCCGCCGATCCAGCCGTTCAGTCCCGGGACAGTACCGGGGAACGGTGCCAGTCTTGTCGGTGCCGGGAGTGAGATCGGGACCATCTACCGTGCCGGGAGGTCGACCGAGATCTCGAGTCTCTATGGTGAGAACGGCTGCGGGATGAGCGGTACCGAGAGCCGGACCAGTGCCGATAGCGTCTGTCCGGCGACCGGGATTGTGATGGTCTCCGCAAGTATGACCGGTACCGCGATGGAGAGCGGAACCGGGACTGCGAGCGGTGCCGGGATCGAGACCAGCGTGAGCGGGAACGTCTCCGAGATCGAGATCTGGAGTGACGTTTCTCCTGGCGGTCAGGGGAAGGAGGCCTCATTATGGCCGGCTTGCCAACTGACTTGACAACCCACACCGGCAGTGCCAGGGGTTGAGGCTGTGTCGGCTCCGTCAGCGCAATCAGCTCTCTTGCCATCGAGAAAGTCTCAGGAGTTGATGGGAGAGCCAGCTCGACCGCAGTGTGAACCGGGGAGCAGAGTGGTACCGGACTCGACGGCCCTTGCGGTGCCGGAGTCGACGGTGCCACGCTAGGAGAAGCTTGGAGTTGCGGTGCCAGAGTTGGTGGTGCCGGCGTAGGTACCGGAGTTCGGCCTATGGGCCTGGACGTATAGTCCTTTTTGGAGGACGAAGTCGACACCGCCTTGCGTTTCCCCGAGGGGGAGAGGGAACGGTGCCAGGGAACCGGTGCCGGCTGTTGTCGGTGCCGGGCCTCGGTGCCGGAGTCAGCTGGTGCCGAAGGCGCGCTCCTCACCGATGCAGACTGCTGGGCGGTCAGTGCCGGCGCCGCAGGGCTAAGTGCCGACTCCATTAGGAGCTGCTTTAAGCGAAAGTCCCGCTCCTTTTTTGTTCTTGGCTTGAACGACTTGCAAATGCGACACTTATCAGGAAGGTGAGACTCTCCTAAGCACTTCAGGCAAGATTCGTCAGGGTCTCCAACCGGCATCGGCTTCTGGCAGGCCGAGCACGGCTTAAACCCCGGTGCCTTGGGCATGAGCCCGCACCGGGTCTGGGGAAAAAAGGGGGCTAGTCCCCCAATTCCCCAGTGGACTATACACTAACTACAACTAAACTAGTAAACTAACTCTAACTATACTAAAGTTGAACTATATACACAACAAGGTAGAAACAAGAGCGAGAAGCTAGGGTTGTGGAGGACAGTGATGCCGCACTCCACTGTTCCAACGACTGTCACGGGCAGTAAGAAGGAACTGAGGAGCGGCTGGGACGGCAGGGGTATATATCTGGCACTATAGCGGCGCCACTCCAGGGGGCGCCCAGCCAACCCACCGAGTGTTGCTAGGGTAAAAATCTTCCAACAAGCATGCACGCGGCGCGCACACACCTAACTGGAATGCATATGAGCAATCACTCGAAGAAGAAACCTAGGTTCAATTTCTCCCTCTGCCCATTGTGGAGCAGGGACTTGAAGTTGGGCCTCTCGCATCCTGGGTGGGTGCCTTAAAAAGTTGGCTATAGAGTCATTCTCACATACTTTCCCTAGCCCAATGACTATTCATTGCAATCATGGATGACTAAAAATTGCCAGTATGAACAACAATGGAGAGAGCGAGAGACTCACATGGGAATATTCCACAACCCTATGGCTAGGGCACTCTCCTGCAATGTGGCAGACTCAAGTTGAAATTCCCTCTCCCACTTCAGGGGGAACTGAACCCTGGTCTGCTACATCCTGGGAGACTATCCTAATCAGTGGACTAAAAGTTATAAGGAGGAAATGAGCACTCCCTCACCCCCCCACCGATTTTGTGAATCTAGTCTTCCTCTGTTTGTGTTAAAATATAAGAATTGAAATGAAAGACATTGTCAGGTTGAACAAAATGTTTGACTTGACCCAGCTTGAATTTTTTTCTGATTTTTTTAATTCGCTGCAAATATTTTTTAAAAAATGGTTTTCACTTGCATCTGAACCAAAACATGTTTTTTTGGAATAGCCAGAGAATTGAAAAATCCATGATTCACCCAGTCCTAGTGCTGAATTCTCCAAATAAACAGTAAAAACACTCTTCAGAATATTTGTTATACTTAAGCAAAAAACTAAGATTATGTGATGCAGTAGTTTAATGCAATGGGTTTTATTTCTGGAGACCTGGATTCAAATCCTAGTTAAGATGACATATTAAACTATGTTTTATAGACCTGTTTCAGTAGACATTTGTCTACATTACAAAACAACCACAAAGTTTACTACAGTTTGTTGTTCCATTTCCTAATCAAAGGATAGAACTGGAAAAGCAGATTTGTTCATGTCACTACTGAGATGCACTAGCAGAGATATGTAGATAACTGGAGAAGACTGAGGGGGGACACTATCAGTAATCAAATATGTAAAAGGTTGTTATAAAAAGGGTGGTGGTAAATTGGGGATAGTTTAGGTATATTTAATTGTGCCTCAGCACAGGGCAATGGACTGGATGACCCCTTCTGGCCCTACAAATTTCTGTGATTCTGTAAGTGTACCCACTATTTGCATACTCTGTGTTTGGCTCAAGCTAGCATCATTTAGTCCCTTGCTGTCATCAGTGCGATTTATTTTATTAAGTCAAACAAACAAATGGTTGTAGCAGGAATCTCATTAGGAAAAAAAACATTCTGCAGCAGGCCAGGAAGAAAAATCCTTTAAAGTGACTGAAGGTTTTGGATGTCAGTGAAGACAACAGGTGGTAGAGATCACATCAGGGTGCATTACTCTGATCTTCACAGGGAGTAAAATATATCCTCAACATCTGAGCCAAAGCCAACCCCTTGAGATGTGCCAACATTCTGAAGTGTCTTTCACTGCACTGATGTGTCTTTTTGACTTGCTGGTATGGGACAATGTAGAATGCTTTGAAGATGTCAAAGTATCACTGGAAATTTTCAACTTGAGTCAACTCTCATTTGAGGAATATTACTTTTCCCATGAAAAAGAAAAGGAATGTCTTCCTTGCGCCTAAAAATTACTTTAACATGAAGTCTTCAGGAATTATCTTTCGCACTTTGGAAAAAGAGGGATATTTAGTCAGGATCTAGGATTCTTGCTCCTTGACTGCTAGGGGACCATCCTAAAACAATGTAATGCCATCAACATTAATTGCTTGCTATGAAACACACCAGGATCAACTTGTCCTGATCAAACATTTTCTTACCTTACATAGGAAACTGGAGGGACATAAAAGGACTAGAAGTAAATCAAGGTTATTGTACTGATGCACAACACCTTACCAGTTCAAGTTAAGCACTTCTCGAAGATGTTGAGATTTCAATATTGTAGAACACTAATCAAAACTCAAAAAATTAATATATTACAGAAACTATTAACTTATAAACCACTCGCTACGGAGTGTACAATAGAAAAGTTAAAAGTTGAAAAAGGTCAAATAGTAGTTAAGAGTAATGGCCAAAATTTTAAGTTGTAATGAAGCAAATGAGGGGCTGAATGTTTCTAAGCATCTAGAAAAAGTCAGGTCACTTATTTAGATGTCCAAGTATGAATGTAGGTACCTGATTTTAATTACCCATACTTGAAAATTTTGGCTTATATGCCTCACATAATACTAAAAGGCCAGTTACTTCTAATAGTTAGGTGTCAGCTCACCAAGCAAACTCCTCCACCGTTAAAAGCAACAGATGGCTACAGGCTGACACATCCTAATACATTGAAACCTGAACAAAAGGACAACCTTCAATGGGCAACTTTTTGTCTTAAGCAACTACTTTAGACAATGTACATATGGTTTCTAGAACCTTTTTCCTCAATGTTTAGTTAAAGTCCAAGGGCAAAATTTAGCCTCTCTTATAAATGGATACAATTCCACTTACTTCAGTGGGACTGGGTCTGCTTATGGCAGGACTGATTTTGGCTGAGAAGCTCAGTGAATATTTTTTAGTGCTCATTTTGGCCATCAAGTTAAGTTAAGATATAACTAGATCTCGTGCTGTTGCTTGGACAGCCTAGACAGAGGCCACCAAATGAGTTATGTACCTCCATGATGTTCCGTCCTGAACCAAATCGGATATATTACAAGACAGTATGACAGACATGGCAATTGCCTTCCATTTCTTTGGGAGAGCTTACTGTATTAAGTTTATGTATCATTGTGGGCCAGTGATTGTATGGGGGAGGGTAATCAGAGCCATTCATGAAATAAGAACAGTGTGGGGTGATCAAGCAAATTCAATCAAGGTCTAACACCTCCAGAGATATACCACTCCCTAAGGAGGCCCACCTACACTAGTTCAAACTGGATATTTTAGAGGTCAATGGACAAAAAGGATTTTTGGCTAAATAGCCTAAGTTTAAACTGAGTCAAGACCTTCCTTCTGATCCAGCAAACAGACAGGATCTTCTGTCTAAAGGCAGGGCCTCAATTTTTAGGGAATGGTTGGAAGGACTGGCACCGATCAGAGCTCTTGTGGAGATGGGGGAAGTGATCTCTTATAAGCTTATTAGCATGTTGGTCGGTTCCTTTCTTCTTTTAAATATGTTTTCTTGATAATCTTTTATAAGATTATAAGAAAAAATGTGCTTGCTTAGAAAAAGCTGTGTTGCAACTTAAACTATGGGCAATTATACTGTTTATAGCCACTGATGAGAAAAGCAAAGTGCAGACATGGGCCTGTTTAGTCAGTCTGCCTTGCTGGGGGAACTCTGCAGCCTGGGAAAACCCCAGTCAAGAGGGAGAGAGAGAAGCAGATCTCCACTCAAAATAGGTGATGGCTGGGGAGCCAGAAGCATGAGGATGGGTGCCCTTGCTGGACCACAAGGAGGGAATACAGGTGCAGTTGCCCTGAAATGGGACAGTTAGAACGACTTTAAGGGAAATGTGTCTGTTGACACTATCCAGCCATCGTGTTTTAGGTTTCTGGGTGGTCTTTTCCATTCTGCTTTTACAGGTCAAAAGTCAAAGATGACTTTCACAGGGAAGTTGGTAGTATTTTTGTGTGTCCTACGTGTACCTCAGTTTCCCCTCCATCGTGCACTGCTACTCAACTAGGGTAAAAGGATTAAATTTGCTCTCCAGGCAGGCTAAGATACAGGTCTGTTACACCTCACTGTATAAGTGGAATGAAAAGTTCTTAAGGATTAAGGAATTGGTGGAAATCAACCCAGATCAACAAGAGGGCTGCAGAGACAATGCAAGCTCCAATGACTCATGGATTTCCGGCCTCTCAGCAGAAAAGTTGAGCAAAGACCACAGCTGAAGAACAAAAGACAGACACTGGTGTTGAGGGGATGGTTTCCAGAGGTAGCTGGGAGCTCTCTCACTTGGGAACTGATTAACGAACAAACAGAGAGAGAACACAAGCACAAGTTTGATAATGGAGTTTGCTACAGCTTGGCTGGGGCTCTGGGCTGACTAGAATGCACTATGCTTTAACCTTAATTTTTCTATGCTAACCTAAGGACTTCTTATGCTGTGGTTCACTTGACTAAAATGCCACTGTTTTGATGCCACTACAAATACTGGGTGAGGTGCAATAGTCCCTGAAGAGGACTCTACCAGGAATCTCTGTTGGACTCACTGAACAGAGCTCACAATGTGAAGCCCCAGAGTTTCAGTCTCAGAGGTAGTGAGACATCTGTGGCCTACCCTGAAGGAAGAGAGAGACCCCTTGGGGTCAGGCACATCGGAGGATTTCCTTCAATAAATTGTTCTAAAGTTGGGGGTGTAGCCCCGATCCTGTAGATCTGGGACAGTGGTGGGCCTGCGGGGATCGAAGAGTGCTATGCCATTGGCAAAACTGATGTCAGTGAGGGTATCAGCATCCAGGTATATCCCTAAATATATTTACTTACTGTTTGTTCAAGTACATATTCTGACCACATTAAGAGTTCTGGAGTGGCAAGATATCCTTGCTGAACATCTGACCTAATTCAGAGGAAGGCAGTTTGCTTCTCATTTACAAGAATGCAGCTTGAAGAGTCATCATAAAAGAGACGGAACACTATACAGAACTTGTCAGAGATTAACATTTGACTTACTGAACATACAATCTGAATACACAATATATGTTGCTTCTAATATAGGTTTCTAGAAATTTGAGAGTATATCCAGTACATATGCCTAAAACCAAATAATTTGAAAATAAGAAGGAACAAAGGAGGGATTCTTTAAACAGCAGTGTCAGTCATGTATGATAGATTAATGTGATGCTTTAAATAAGTGACAACAAAGCTCTTGAAGATGCAAATTATCAGACCTCTGCTAAATTTAGTAATCAAGTCAGACAAAATAGAAAGCTCTACTTTATTTGCTAATTTGAGTGACCATTTTCTTTAAGCATAGATCTTTTTTATCCCCATAAAGGGACACTGTCAAGAAAAATTAAAACAAATTATTCAAATGTCAACCTTATCTTTGTATGGGAAGTCCATTTAATTCTTTTAGATATGCTTTCTTCCCCAGGATAACAATGTTTCATATGTTTGTATTTAATAAAACAAAATTCATGAACAGCTCTACAATAATAAACCAATATATGCATATAATGGAAGAAACATTTTGGTGAAGGACCAAATTTCAGCGTCAAGTTTCAAATCTGGGATTTTAAAAGACTGAATTACAATGGGCACCCTGACAGTGTCCTTTTTTAAAAAAGGAACATAAAACTGCACTCCATAACACTAATTTGTTAGACAAGATTATTACCATATCAAGTAAATGCATGTCACTGTTCTTCACATTTCGACCTGGGCTTAACAGCATCCCAAAGCATCTGCAAAAGGTTTTTAAAAATTAAAGACATTAGAAAGTCATTGAAAGTACAGCAATATCTTCTTGAGTGTGCACACAACACAGATTACCCACTATTTTCCCTTTAAGTAGAATCATTTTACAATAAATTACTGCTGGTGCTATGTTATCTCACACATTCAGAAAACGCCACCACATATACTAGACATGGCCAAGAAACGGTCTACTGAAAAGTCAAAATCAAGTATTAATTTCTGTTATGAACAACCAACCTTTTTGGAATAAGTACAAAGCTTAAAATATACAGTTTAAATGTTAAAACTGTTCAGATACACAGGAAGTATTTGAGACTGAACACGGTATTCAATATTTCACATCAAGAAAAAAAAATATATATATATATATATATATAAAATTTGACCTACTTCTATACAGCAGGACTAAATACTATTTCTAATGTTCCTTTCTACCATTTACAATAATACAGTATCAGCATTCCTTAAAAATGAAAAGGCTTTTCTGTTCATTCCCTATTTTAGTGTCATGTTCATTGCTAATCCTACATTTTAATGATAAAGGAGAAAAAACACTGAGGTTGCTTTATTCTTCTGTACTTTTTTATGGATACATCAAATGAGCTGAAGGGTTTTGTTCAAATTTGAGTAATTGATATGGGAAAGGATTAAATTATAAAATATATAAAGCTCTAAAACAGGGGTGGGCAAACTTTTTGGCCCGAGGGCCACATCTGGGTAGGGAAATTGCATGCAGGGCCATGAATGTAGGGCTGGGCCAGCAGGTTGGGGTGCGGGAGAGAGTGCGGAGTGTGGCACCGTGTGCAGGAAGGGGCGCAGGAGAGGTGCGGGTTGTACGAGGGGGCTCAGGGCAGGGGGTGCAGAAGGGGGCTGGGGTGCAGACTTTGGCCTAGTGCCACTTACCTAGAGCAGCACCAGGGTGACAATGGTGTGCACTGAGGCCAGTGCCTGCCCTGGCCCCATGTTGGTACCACATCGTTCCCGGAAGCGGCTGGCACCACATCCCTGCAGCCCCTGGGAGAGGAGGGGCAGAGGGCTCTGCGCGCTGCCCTCGCCTGTGGGTACCTCCCCCGAAGCTCCCATTGGCCACTGGTCCCAGTTCCCAGTCCATGGGAGCTGCAGGGAGCGGTGCCTGCAGGAGAGGACAGCGCACAGAGCCCTCTACCTCACCCCCGCCTTCCCCAGGGCCTGCAGGGCCAGCCACTTCTGGGAGCAGCGCGGGGCCTGCAGTGCCATGGGGGTGGCAATCCTGCAGGCCAGATCCAAAGCCCTGATGGGCCAAATCCAGCCCACGGGCCGTAGTTTTTGCCCACTCCTGCTTTAAACAGTACACACATACATGCACACCCACCCCGCTGACCATTTGAAAGAAAGTATATCCTTCTTCAATGTTTAGTACTCCAGCCCCTTCAATTAAGGTACAGGAGCTTACAAAACACATTTATACTAGCCTCCAGAGGTTCCAACTGAGATCAGGACCCCATTGTGTTAACTGTTTATATACACAATGAAAGACAGCATCTTGTCCTAACAAACCTGAAATCTAAACAGAGAAGACAAACAAAGGAAGTATTTACCATCCCCATTTTACAGTTGGGAAACTGAGGTACTGGAGGTATGTCTACACTGCACACTAAGCCCAGTCTCTAACTCAGGTTTCAACCCAACCTCCACTTCTGTCCACACACAAATCAATCTGACTCAGGTTAGCAAGCACTCAGGACCCAGGTCCCAAGACCCTGCTATGGAGATGGGTCAAAGTTGAGTCCCACTTTAACTCAGGTCCAAGCCCTGTCATTTTGCAGATCAAGCAGCAGACCCAAGTCAGAAAGTCTGTAGTGCAGTATGGACATGTTAGCAGAGCTGTGAGACCCAGGTCCTGGAACTGTAAACCCAAGTTAATAATGCAATGTGGGATTCTCAAGTGCAGGCTTGGAAACACCAAGTTCACAAGCCTGGGTTCCACAGATTCTGGCTTAGTGTGCAGTGTAGACTCCTCACTTAACAGTAACTCCTCACTTAACCCTCCTGCTTAATGTTGTTTCGAAGTTACGTCGCTGCTCCATTAGGGAACATGCTCGTTTAAAGTTGTGCAATGCTCCCTTATAACGTTGTTTGGCTGCCTGCTCTGTCCACTGCTTGTAGGATTCTGTGGAAGAGCAGTGACTTCACAAAGGAGCATTGCACAAGTTCCTCTTCTCCACCTCCTCCCCCTCCCTCCCAGCACTTCCCCTGCCACCAAACAGTTGTTTGGTGGCACTTAGGACTTTCTGGGAGGGAGGGAGGGAGGAAAGGAGCGGGGAAGCACCATGTCTCCGCTCCTCCCCCTCCCTCACAGAAAGAAGGGAGAGAGAGGGAGGAGCAGGGACGCAGCGTGCTCAAGGGAGGAGGTGGAGTGGGGGGTGGGAAGAGACGGGCCTGGAATGGAGCGGGGACAGGAAGAGGTGGGCCTGGCAGCATCCCCCAGCAAAGTTGGCACCTGTTCTTCTGGGGGGAAGCGGACACTGCTGCTGAGCAAAGTGCTTCCTAGTGTCCTTACCTACTTTATTGTCTGCAGCATGCCTGTGTGGAGGAAGCCAGGGGCTCCTCCCCATCACAGTACAGTATATAATACCTTTTGTCTGCCCCCCAAAAAATTTCCTTGGAACCTAACCCCCTGCATTTACATTAAATCTTATGGGAAAATTGGATTTGTTTAACAACGTTTCACTTAAAGTTGCATTTTTCAGGAACATAACTACAATGTTAAGTGAGGAGTTACTGTCCCATGACAGTTTAAGTAACTTGGCCAAGATCAGAAAGGAGTCTACACTGAAATCCAGTCTGGTGCTTCAGCCACAAGGCTATCTTTCTACAAAAGAATAAATTAAAATACCTCTTCCTCTAAGATCCCAAAGAAGTCTCCAGCAAAAGCTGGAAAAAACAGACTTAACATGCCTCGGGGTTTGTTTGTTTTTATTAAAGTAGAGCACTTTTTTAAAAGCAACAAAGAATCCTGTGGCACCTTATAGACTAACAGACGTTCTGCAGCATGAGCTTTCGTGGGTGAATACCCACTTCTTCAGATGCAAGACACTTGCATCTGAAGAAGTGGGTATTCACCCACGAAAGCTCATGCTGCAGAACGTCTGTTAGTCTATAAGGTGCCACAGGATTCTTTGTTGCTTTTACAGATCCAGACTAACACGGCTACCCCTCTGATACTTGACACTTTTTTAAACAATCTTTTCAGGCTTCCTTTATACAGGATAAGGAAACAAAGGCACAAAGCCAGTTTTTAAA
Source organism: Mauremys reevesii (assembly GCF_016161935.1). Lineage (NCBI taxonomy): Eukaryota > Metazoa > Chordata > Testudines > Geoemydidae > Mauremys > Mauremys reevesii. Next base: position 48,848,021 of record NC_052630.1, on the reverse strand, counting down.
AAAACCTTTGTAAGTCACCTGTAGACCTTCCCCTTGGAATTTGCTCCATCACAAATAGAGTGGTTAGCTGTATGCATATTTATAATGGACAAATGTTATGCAATACTACACAGCATTTTTTTTAAGAAACTAGATCTCACAATCAAGAAAGTATCTGAGCAGCGTTATTAGTAACAGGCTGAATTATAAAAAGCATAGACAATATTTTAGTCTTTTTTTGACAGTTTTCTTTTGCACAATAGCCTAATTTTCTCTAATGGAAGAAAGGTTTGACTGTTTCACAATGAATATTTAGGTTTTACAACAAATAGGGATTATAAGGAATAGACAGTTTAGACATTTAGTATTCATAGGATACCACAAAAGTAGTCTCATAGCTTTCAAATGATTGACAGCTAACTAATTAATATTGTGGTGAGCATGGTGTGTTATGAGTAAAGATGTAATAAACAATGCAATTACATTAGCAGAGTGAATATCATTATATTAAAAACTGTTACAAACACAGGTTTTTCCACATAAGTGATTACTACCCTATTAGCCAGGTTTGTTCCTGTTCATTTTATGCATGTGATTTTCTTTTTCTGCTTCATTATAGAAATAAGACATGGTAGTAACTTATATACAAAAATATATTTTTCTCTCTTCACATTTTATTATTATACAGCATAAAAAAGATCAATAGCAGAAACACAGACTTCAAAAGGCAGAGAGTACATAAAAGCAATAGGGTTACCAGGGAAGAGACCAGTGAAACTGAAATACAGGCACACAATTCAGAACTGCCGGTTGCCTCTTTAGGCCCCAATCCCATACCTTGTTGCATGGGGGCCATCAACTATATCTGCACAAAGCTCCACTGAAGACAATGGGATTACATGGAAGTGCGCCACTCTGCTTCCATGCAACAAGTAGTGGCATCAGGACCACCCTGAAAATAAACTGGGATCATCTTCAAATTAATACAGATTTCCACTTATACAACATGCCTTATCCATGGGTAAACCCAGTGGCTTTAACATAATATGCAGGAGATCAGAATTAAGGTTAAGGTTTAGTCCTTCAATCATGAGCACCAGCTGATGTTCTGAAACTATGACCTAATGATACTTGTCAAGATTCTAACCTCAATTACACTGGTGTGAATCAGACTCTCTGCAGAAGTGAGTGGAATTACTCTACATTTGCAACTGAGGTCGAGCCCACTGCCTCTAGAAATGAAAGAGTATTTCAATCTTTATACAAATTCTCTGGTTAGCCTCTCTGCTAAGAGTGTTAAAATATTTGATGTGAATACGTACAGAGAGAAAATCAACAACTCATTTCACTAAACAATAACCAGTCACTCTCCTCCAGAGCAAGACTGAAGCCAGTGGCCCCAAATATGACAAACTATATCACATTAACAAGATCTTGTACCATCCAATTCCTTCTTACCATCCAAATTCTATCATTTAAATTTTTCCAAATCTATCAACATCTTTTATACAGTGTAGACACCAAAACTGGACATAACAGTCCAGTAAAGTTCTCACTGATGCCATATACAGGGGTATTAACACTTTCCCATGTCTAAACCCACATTTGCTCTTCTAGCCACACCACTGCACTGCAAACTCATTTTCAGTTGGTTATCCACCATGACAGTCAGGCCCCTTTCTGAATCACTGCTTTCCAAAAATATAATCCCCTGTCCTAAAAATGTGACCCATATTCTAGATACCTAGATGCACAACCTTGCATTTAGCTGTATTAAAATCCATGTTTTTCATGTGAGCCCAGTTTACTATGCAATGCAGATCACTCTACAGAGCTTACCTATCTTTATTATATACCACTCTGCCAATGTGTCTCATCTGCAAATTTTACCACCAATAATATATTTTCTTCTAGACCATTAATAAAGGTAATAACTACCACGGGCCCAAGAACAGATCCCTCTGAGACCCCACTAGAAACTCCCCTTTTGTATTATAAGTCCCCATTTACAATTACTTTGAGATCAGTTAGCCAGTCTTTAATCTATTTAAAGTGTACTGTACTGATTTTGTAGAGTTATATTTAGTCAGCTTATGCAGTGGGAAATCACATGACTTACAGAAGTCTAAGTATATTATATCAACGCAGTTACCTTTGTCAACCAAACTGGAATCACAAAACACAATATTTAGGAAGTCTATTAGAATTACTTCAAGTAAGGGGTAATACTTGGTGTTAGAAAAATCTATATTTTTTAGGAACTCCAAGGAATTTTTACTAGTGTCAGCATGAGACCTCCAGCATATGTCCACAGATTGAAATCTCCCACAATAGTGCAATTTTTCTTTCTACATATTATAAATAGATGCTTAAAGGAGCTCTTTATCCTGTTCTCTAGCCTGATCTGGTGGTCCATAACAGATTCCCATCAGTACCCCATCTTGTAATCTGTCAGTTAGAACATTGATCCATCCATAAGCATTTCAGGTACTGCGCTTTTGAATTGTCAATTATTCTAAAGCAGGTGAACCTTTTTATAACATAGGTTTCTTACTGCACTTCCTGAAAGTAGTTAACAAGATACTCTTAACAAATCATTATTTAAGATTACCCAAGATCAAATGTTTTACAAATCTTGAAGTTTGCATGAAACTACAAAAAAAATTAAACAAATGCTTTGATGCCCCATAGCCTCCAGCTATAAAGAAATTAGAAATTAATTCTGTAGCCTCTCTAACTATCAAAACTTGGAACACCCTCTGAATGACAAAAAGAAGTGTGAACCTTTATAGGCAGAGCTTAAATTAATGTTTTTGAAGTACAGAATGAAACAAGTAATTCCTAATGTTTCCCCAAGAATATGCATGCATTTTCACTGTTTCAATAAAAAAGAAATCAGCTAGAGGCAATTTCATTTTTGTAAAAACTAAATAATTAGGCACTAATGCAACAACTATTCTTAAATTGTCACTGGTTGCTAGGAGCTGCAAGGACTCTGAGGATCACACATGAGCCAGTAATTAATTAACCTAAAATCACTTTCATCCACTACCCCCAAGAGGAAACTATTAACACATGCAGGCTTACAGAACCCAAACTGAGCTTCATTAAATTGGAATACAGGAAGACAAAAATACACACGATCATCTTGGTGTAAAGAGACTTGGCTCTTTGCTGATCAGATAGTCTGCTATAGGAGAATTTGCTGTATAAATTTCCACAATATATTATCCGCATGTACCCTCCTCACCAGGAGTTTAAATTCTGATCTTTGCAAAAAGCTGAGTTTCCATCTCAGAAAGACAAGATGAGCACTAATTACTTCCTTTCCAAAACATACTGCTGAAATTCATTAAAGTGAAGAACTCACCAGCTAGGGTCAGCTATGTATCTGCAAGGCCTCATACACAACACAAGGAGCATAATTCCTGTCGAACAAAACCTTTGTGTTGTACTCCAGACTCCAACTCTAGAGCTGAAATTCTCCATAGCTTGCTTCAAATCAAAAAAAGTATTTTTGTGACGTCTGAGCAAAATCTGTTTAACCATTTTTGAGTTATGTGGTTATAAACAAAATATTGTTTAATACTAAAATTAGAAATTAGCTTTATATTCACGATTTGGTGTTTTTACACACACAGTTTTTCAATGGAATATACATAAGTTCTTTAGGGTTGCAAATTCAAGCATTCAAAAGGTAGGGAATGCCAGATTTACAGTTGCCCATAAAACCTTAATTCTACCCTCTTGTATCCCTCCTCCACCCAGTCTGCATAATGAATAAGGCAGCGGTCCTTTGGAAAAATTAGTGTGTGATTATGTAATTAGAGACTATCATAATATGCCCCCAACTCCCACAGCAAAGAAAGGGTTGTATAATCTCCATCCATCTATTTTAAGGCTATATTTGACATACCACTTATAGATCATTACTGGGTACAGAAATGAAGTTATATGATGACAGCAAGAGTGGATTTACAGGTGAAATTATTCTATATTCTGTTTTCAATCCTATTTTTAGTTATTTTTTTTAAAAAGCTCCCGAAGAGTAGGAATGGCGTTTCAGGATACAGAAAAATCACACAATCGCGTTTAAAGGTAAGATTTTTTATTATATTTTAACGGTCTAAAGAGTTCAATTTTCATTTTATGACAATCTGGAAGAAAGTGAAAGATATGTCTTTTTCAAGTTTTTTAAATTATTATTATTATTATTTTGTGGTGAGAATCTCTTGATCACTTCAAGGTACTTTCTCCTACTAATCGCTGATTAGAATATAATACTTTCCTCAACTTTTTCACTATATACCAGACTAGTAGGTGTATTTGCATTCTTTTGGTAAGACTGCCACCTGGTGGATTTTTTTATTTTAATATTTTTAATGCTACTATTCAGAAGGAACTTCCCAATTATACCATAACAACCACCCCCATCACCACTGTAGTTAAGGGCAGTTAGTATTCTCTATTATGAAAGAACAGTTACTTACCTTACAGTAACTGGTTCTTTCAGATGTGTTAGCCACATTAATTCCACTTTTGGTGCATATATGCTCCACACACATGAAACTGGAATCTTTTGGCCAATAGCCCATTCCTGTGCCCCAGATGGTCTCACACACACACACACCCCGCCCCCAATCCTCCAGTCCAAGGATATCAAGGGCATAGCAGGTCCAAGCACCCTTCTGTTCCCTCACCAATGCAGAATCCCAAAGGAGGACAACTCCACAGTAGCAGAGAAGGAGGGTGGGTCATGGAGTCCATGCGGACAACACATCTTGAAAACTGACTGTCTGTGTGGATTTCATTCTTGTTTACTAACAAGCAATTATCTGTGTGCTAGGAGGTAGATAGTAGCTATTCTATTTAAACAATGACTGCAGGACAGACCTATCAAAAATGAGCATCTAATCAGGACGCTTCTACCGAAGTACAGTGTCTTGCAAATATGTGGACCAAGCTTCATGTAGCTGCTTTACAAATTTCAGAAATAGGGACATTCTTCTAACAGGCAGCAGAGGCTCTAAAGCTTGAGCTCTAGGTGGCTGTAACCTGGTTTGCTCCCAATATGTTCTTATACACTTGGAGACCCATTTTTATAATCTCTGTGAGGATTAAGATCAGGCAATATCCTATCAGCAAAGGCTACCAGCAGTTTAAGGTGTGTTCATGAATGATTCTGACCTGTTAAGGTAAAATGGTAATCCCCCCTGGGGTTGAGTAATGCTTGGGGAAGAAAACTGGGAGATGAATTAATTAGTTCATAGGCAACTGCTTGGCCCATGCTGAGGCCATCATGATCATCAATCCAGCATCTTGCCTCAGCTTCCTCTAGACCCTCTGTATCATGGAGATGGTTGGTAGAAGGTATACATGGGTCCCAGTGTCCAGGGGACAAGAAAACCATCTGACAGAGAGCAAACGATCTAATTATGGGTATCCTCATTTGCAGAAGATGCTCTGAAACATTATGTCCTTGACTGACCACCTATGGTTGTCCGAGAACTGTCTACTGAAGTAATCTGCTAGCAAGTTCTCAATCCTTGGAAGATGTGGGGACCAGGAATGATAGAGCGATCAACATACAAAATCAAGAGCCAAATGGCTTCCTGACAAAGTGGAGAGGACCTGAATCTTCCATGTCTACTGACATAATCCATAGGCAGGATGTTGTCTGTCAGCATCTGAACTGTGAATCCCTGGAGTAAAGGTAGAAACGCCATGCATGCCAGGCAGATGACTTTGAGTTCCAGGATGTTTACGTGCAGACTAGCTTCTTGAGGGGACCTTAAAGCTTGAGTTTTAAGGTGATCTAGCCAGCACCATCACCAATCTATCCAGTGAAGGTGATCTTGAATCAGGCCCACAGCTAAATCATTTGGGGTCCATATATGCTCTAGAGACAGCACCAATGCATCAAGTACTAAGGTGACTGTGCCACAGCAAGGTCAGTCCACAGGTTTCATGGTGTAGACGATGAGGGTAATATTTGCTTGGGCTAACTCAAAATGTGTTGAAATGCAAGAAGGGAGCAGGATTCACACTAGCTAAAGTTAAGTTGTTAGCATGAGCGAATAGTGATATTAACAGAAGTGACAAGGCACAACCTTGGGTCATAAAGTAAATATGTTTTTGTTTTAATTGGATTTAGCAAGTGTTGTAGGGGAATTTTTGGATGTTTTGGAACATTGGTAGCCACAGAATTTGAAATGATGCAAATAGTAATTGGAATGATGTTTTATATTAATAGCCAATAAAGAAGAAGATATTTGAGTTTTCGGGTATGGAAGATTTAATGTGGTAGAGGAAGCACAGATATAGTACAAGGTAGGTTTAATGCTAAGGTGTTGTTATAATTTATTATAAAAGGGTATTATGCTAATTTTAGATTAGCATGCTCATCCACCATCAAGGTGTCATACAAAAAAAGTCTATACACCAGTTCTTCTAGTCCAGGGACTGATCACCCCAAAATGCACCATTTATTCTTGGAATGTGAATATAAATGCAGCGTAGTTATATTTTAATTCCTGTTTGCTTTAAGTAATTTTTTAAATTAAATAACGTCTTTAATTCGATCACTCATTCTGTCAGTCACAGTCCTCCACTAAATTAAATTATCTATAACCACCCTGGAGGCTCAACCCTTAAAGTGTTCAGTATGGTTTTATTCCTTATGTTTAAACTCTTAATCAAACAAGGATACAGTTGGCACCAAGAGACATGTGTCAGGCTGCCCTTTGATTGGTGAGCCAGAGACAAATCAGACACTGGTGCCTAGCAAGTTGAGACGTAAGAATCAGCAGGTGAGGGTGACTTAGGCCTGGTCTACAAGGTGGGGGGGGGAAATCGGTCTAAATTATGCAACTTCAGCTACGTGAATAACGTAGCTGAAGTTGACATACTTAGATCAACTTACTGTGGTGTCTTCACCATTGCGAGTTGACTGCTGCCTCTCCCCCGTCGACTCTGCCTGCGCCTCTCGCCGAGCTGGAGTACAGGAGTCAACAGGAGAGCACTCGGGGGTCAATTTATCGCATCTAGATTAGACACGATAAATCAATCCCCGCTGGATCGATAGCTGCCCGCCGATCCGGCCGGTAGTGAAGACATACCCTTACACCTTAGCTCATATCTGGAGCGGTGCTCCTTCCTTCCCTTCTCTGAGGTCATAGACAGCAAAATGAAGGCAGAGAACTGGGGCCTCTTGGTCAATGAAACACAGGAGCTCAGGTGGAATCTCAACTCACTGTGGCACTCATGAGGAGGAACTGACAGGAGGACTAAGCTCGAGCTACATCCTTCCACAGTTGCTTGTACATAGCACTCCAGGGGGAGCAATTTTAGGTGGGCCTCTAGCTTTTTTAGTCCATTTAGAGAAGGAGAAATATATTGATCACTTAGGAATATGTCCCTCTCCTAAACAAAAGAGGACCAGGTACATATACACTGCAAAATACATAAATAAATAAAAACCCTGCAGCAGCGAGTCTCGAAGCCTGAGTCTAACTGACACTTCAGGGCTAAAACTAGCAGTGTAGATGTTCCCACTTCGGCTGGAGCTTAGGCTCTGAAACCCAGCAAGAAGAGTGGGTCTCAGAGCCTGTGGGAACATCTACACTGCTACTTTTAGCCATGTAGCACAAGCCCCACGAGCCAGAGTCACTGAGACTTGCTGCTGTGCGGAGGAGGAGGAAGCAAGTAGACAGTGTAAGGATTCTGTCTCATTGCCACAGGTGGTAAGATGGAATGGAAGGACTGTTGGACCACTCCACTCTTTACACCTTCAGGCAAAGGAGGAGGAGTGCAAGAAAATGTAGCATGCAGGAACACCACCACCAGACATTGGTGGCCAAAAGAATCCAATCTCACACATCAAAAGTGGACCAATCACATAAAAAACATCAGTTTCCAAGGAAGAGTCTTAGCACCTAAGAGCACTGTCAAATATTCTCATACAATACTTAGGCTTGCTTCTACATATTACTAATTATTAGGGCTGTCAATTAATTGCAGTTAACTCACGCGATTAACTAAAAAAAATTAATTGTGATTAATCGCAGTTTTAATCGCACTATTAAACAATAGAATACCAACTGAAATTTATTAAATATTTTGGATGTTTTTCTACATTTTCATATATACTGTATTCTGTGTTGCAACTGAAATCAAAGTGTATATTATTTTTGATGACAAGTATTTGCACTGTAAAAATTATAAACAAAAGAAATGGTATTTTTCATTTCACCTCATACAAGTACTGTAGTGCAATCGCTTTGTCCTGAAAGTGCAATTTACAAATGTAGATTTTTTTTTTTACATAACTGAACTCAAAAACCAAACAATATAAAACTTCAGAGCCTACAACCACCATTCCAAAGGATATGCTTCCATGCTGATGACACTCATTAAAAAAAATAATGCGTTAATTAAATTTATGACTGAACTTCTTGGGGGAGAACACTATGTCCCCTTCTATGTTTTCCCTGCATTCTGCCAAATATTTCATATTATAGCAGTCTCGCATGATGACCCAGCACATGTCATTCATTTTAAGAACACTTTCACTGCAGATTTCACAAAATGCAAAGAAGGTACCAATGTGAGATTTCTAAAGATAGCTACAGCATTCGACCCAAGGTTTAAGAATCTGAAGTGCCTTCCAAAATCTGAGGGACGAGGTGTGGAGCATGCCTTCAGAAGTCTTAAAAGAGCAACACCGATGCAGAGACTACAGAACCCGAACCACCAAAAAAGAAAAACAACCTTCTGCTGGTGGCATCTGTGATAAATGAAGGGGGAAGTGGGGAGCATAGCTCCCTTTTATGGATACCCAGGCAGCCAGCAGCTATGAAATCCCTCTTAGGGTATGGCTACACTTGCGAGTTGCAGCGCTGGTGGAGGCTTTCCAGCGCTGCAATTAGTAAGTGGCCACACCTGCAGGGCACTTCCAGCGCTGCAACTCCCTGGCTGCAGACCTCACTCAGCATGGGGAATAAGGATTGCAGCGCTGGTGCTGCAGCGCTGGTCATCAAGTGTGGCCACACACCAGCGCTGTTATTGGCCTCCAGGGTATAAGGGTGTATCCCAGAATGCTTTTAACTAAATTACTCCCTTTGTTTTGTTATGCAGCCTCTCTTCGTTTTGTTGTGAACCTCCGGAGCTCCTCCGTTGCTACCGGAGCTGCTCTACCGGAGCCGCTTATCAGCTCCTGTTTGCTGTGATCAATCTGTGAACAATCAAATGAGATCCTCCTCCCTGCGTGATTCACAGGGTTGAGTGTTTGCATTTTGCTTGACCAGCAGCGAGAAAAGGAGTCATTCACAGGGGTTGAGTGTTTGCTTTGCTTGAGAGAAACGGGGGGAGGGGGCAGAGGGGGGAAAGAGAGTATGTTGGATGCAGGCTGTTTGCAGTTAACAGTAAGGGGGTGGGAAAATTTTCTGATTTTGCACAGTGTCAGTTCCAAAAATCCACTCTCTCTTCCCCCCCCCCCCCCGGTCCCTGTCACACTGCCCCACACCCCCCTCTTTTGAAAAGCACGTTGCTGCCACTTGAATGCTGGGATAGCTGCCCATAATTCATCACTCCCAACAGTGCTGCAAATGTGGCCACACTGCAGCGCTGGTAGCTGTGAGTGTGGCCACACACCAGCGCTGGCCCTGCACAGCTGGACGACCAGCGCTGCAACTACCAGCGCTGCAGATTTGTAAGTGTAGCCATACCCTTAGTAGCGGTTCTCTAATCACTCTAACTCTAAAGCATTAAAAAGTCTCACTGCTATGCATAGGTAAAAGGAAATGACTGGGCACCTGGCCAAAAGAGCCAATGAGAAGGCTAGAACTTTTTAAAATTGAAACAAGACTTCAGTTTTGTCAGTCTGTTGTTGCTCTCCAGGGGAGAGGCAGACGGGGCAGAGCTATGCTGTAAAATGCTTGGGCCAGGTATGAAAAATCATCAGTATGATACCTAGAAACTACTCTATTAAAGACCCAGATATGTAAGTAGATCAGGAAATGTCTAGGAAGACACGATTAGGTTTATCCCTTTTATTTCTTTATGGCTTGTGGATTTCTCTGTGCTAACCCCAAGTGCTTTTATTTTGCTTGTAATCTTTAAGCTGGGCCTCAAGGAAGCTATTTTTGGTGCTTAATCCCTGTAATTGCTCTTTTAAATATATAGCAATAGCCTGAGTTCCCAGATGTATTTTCTTCCCTTTTTTAAAAATAAAATTTACCTTTTTTAAGAACAGAATTGGATTTTTGTGTCTTAAGAGGTTTGTGCACATGTTTAATTAGCTGGTGGCAACAGCTGATTTCCACCTCCCCACTTCTCAGCTCTTCCCCGGAGGGGGTTATCCCACAGAAAGGAATTCCCAAGTGCACCTTCCTGGGCTCTCAAAGAGGTTCTGCACTTGGGTGGTGGCAGCATCTACCAATCCAAGGTCAGAGAAAAGCGGTAACCTTGGAAGTTTAATACAAGCATGGAGTAGCTTTAGTATTCATTTTTAGAATCCTTGTGGGCCCCACCTTCTGCACTCGAAGTGCCAGAGTGGGGAATTAGCCTTGACAGCATCTGACTCAGATAATGAAAATGAACATGTGTCAGTTCGCACTACTTCGGATTGTTATTGAGCAGAACCCGCCACCCGCATGTCCCCTGGAATGGTGATTGAGGCTTGAAGGGACATATGAATCTTTAGCACATCTGGCACGGAAATATCTTGTGATGCCGGCTACAACAGTGCCATGCAAATGCCTATTCTCGCTTTCAGGTAACATTGTAAATAAGAAGTGGGCAGCATTATCTCCTGCAAATTTAACCAAACTTGTTTGTCTGAGTGATTAGCTGAACAAGAAGTAGGACTGAGTGGACTTGAAGGCTGTAAAATTTCATTGTTTTATTTTTTAATGCCGTTATTTTTTGTACATAATTCTACATTTGTAAGTCCACCTGTCATGCTAAAGAGATTGCACTGAAGTACTTGTATTAGGTGAGTTGAAAAATACTATTTCTTTTGGTTTTTTTTACAGTGCAAATACTTGCAATCAAAAATATAAAGTGAGCACTGTACACTTTGTATTGTGTTCTAATTGAAATCAATACATTTGAAAATGCAGAAAACATCCAAAAACATTTAAATTGTATTCTATTATTGTTTAACAGTGCGATTAATCATGATTAATTTTTTTACTTGCTTGACAGCCCTACTAATTATACCATTACTTGAATACATTCAGTACATATTATTTCCTAAATAATTGTATTAAATGTTCACTAAAAATTATAAAATTAGAAGACATATCACAAATTCAAGAATCAAAACTTTGTATGAATGGAGCAAGATCATAGGACTTTGCACAGACATCATAATTCAGACAAAACTGGAGGAAGATGGGCCTAGCCATCCAGCAGGAGACATGTTGTTGTAAAATGTCAAGCTGAAAAGAATAAAAACTTTCTAAAACTAATTTAGAATCAAACCACAAATTGGCAGGCTTCACACCTGTTACAGCTGCAGAGAAACAGGAACCAGAAGAAATGGAACAGAAAGCTCAAAAGTTCATCAGAAAGCTGGTTTTCTTTAAGACAAAAAAACAGCACCAGCATTCAAACACCAATACATACTTTGTGCACTAATCAAACCTTTAACCAAGAACAAAGAAAAACAATCCTTGGGAACAGAAAGAATCAAACAGGGGCTTTAAGAAACCTTGGCCAGATCTGAACAGTAGGACACTTCCAGGGAAGAAAACAAATGGAAAACCTACAGATTCAAGAATTTCAATTAATGGGCCACATCAGGGCATTAATGCCAACTCAGTTTGCTGGATCTGAAATTAAGGTATTAGAAAAGGATTCATATCCCACTAGCAATCCAGTGAGACACTAACTCTCCACTGTTTCTATTTTTAAGATGTTAGTATAGCAAATGTGGCTTTAGCAGATATGGCTGCCAAAATTTCAATAGGAACATACTAGACACAAAAGGCTACAATGGATGTACTACATTTTGTCCGACATATTCGAAACATTAAGCAACATCAAAAGCAGTTAAAGTGCATAAGCAACAAAGAATTGTAGGCAAACCCAAAAATGCAACCAAGAGGTGAAGCAGAACGAAAAGCCCTGTCTGAGTATTATGAGAGAGATTTTCAGAAAATATCTGCCACCCTTCCTTAGGTACCAAAGTAAGTGGCCAAATCCTCAACCAACGTGTAGATTTAAAAAATAAAATAAAATGGGCCTCCAAGTATTTGGTCCTGTGCTGAGCCAACACTTGTTGGATTCACTCCATAGAAGTGAACACAGGCCTTAACACTGAAATAATTCCAAAAGTGATAGATCAGCTATAAGGTATTTGGCCACTAGTAACCAATTAACCTATTTTTTTCTATTCCTTTGGATATTTAAGAAGAAACACTTGGTCATACACACCAGTTAGCTCATTAGATCTCCAAGTCTGATGTTAGTACATATGTATTATTAGTACACAATGTATTCAGTTCCACTGAATCACAGGTATTTTGTGAGAGCGATGATAAGCACATTAGAGACCATTTTCTTACACTTAACCTGTTTTACTTTATATCATGCTTACCTTTCAATGGCCAATTCTTTGTTTGAGAGTTGCTGGACTGTGATCACAACTTTCTTATCAATTCCCTGTTTCAGTTTGAAATAAAATTTCTCTCTGTCCTTTGGTACAGGGCTAAAAAGAAAGAATTAGTTCCATTTGAACAGATATAGCACAATATAAGTGGATAACTATTAGAAATATGACGTGGTGATAGCTAGAGCCTCATCAAATTATTTTCATTTTATTTTTTGGCCATTTCATTTTATTTTATTGTGGGAGGCCCAGAGGGAGGGGTGTCTGGGCCCGCCCCTAAAGGGAGTGGGAGGCCTTGGGAGGGGTGTTGTAGAGTGAGATCACCCTATTCTCACCCCACAGTGGTGCCATCTGTCCCATGGAGTTGGGCTTGGCTCCCCACTCCAGGGGTTATGACCTGGTGCACAAAATTGCAGAGCTGCTGGGGTTTGGCCTGGCTAACCCATGGAATATGAGCAGCAGGAGCCACCAACATGGAGTAAATTTTTTGTTTTATTTCATTTTATGTTGTGTTATTTCATATTTGTGAAAACCCACAGGGCTCTAGTGATAGCCACCCACTTAGTTCCTCCAGTGCCACCCGTGTCTGCAATCATTTGATATCTCCTCTTCTCCTTTATTCGTCCTTTAATCAGCAAATGAATAGCTTGGTACTGAACAAAAGAAATCTTTGCCCCACCCTTAGGGGCCTAAATTTCTGTATGTTTCATTTTCATGTTTGCAGATATTATTATGTGCATTTTTATCTACTATAGTTTAAGACTGCTTCTCAATCAGTAGCTATCTTAAGTTACAGTTTGAGAATATTACGCGCCCATAGTTGGGCACCATGCAAAATATAAAAGCAGAAACAAGTATTACACAAAATAAAAATTCCCATTACTACCCCTTTCCATCCAAAATTCTCACATATCTGTATGTCTTAAATCATACCCAAAAAGGACTGTGTGTTAAGAGAAGGCTGCCCATGCTTAGTGAAATTTGCTTCCTTTCCCACCTCCACAATGCTTCAAGACATTTTTCTAAGATTTTCTTCTGTATCTTCAATATACTGATTCAAATTTATGGCTTATGAAAACTAAATTAGAAGAGTTAAATAACTGTACTGAAAGAAACCCTAGAAAACATTGGTACAAATTTTCAGCAAGCTAGGCCTCAACTATCTTTCCAAGTTCCATAGGCACAGCTGAGTATGTCCACCAAGAACTAGGATTTTAAATACTTACAAAACTTGATTAATATTGTTTTTCTATGCTGCTTTTTATTTTTTAATCAGATTAGGCTTTTCCAAAAAATGTATTTAAGACAAACAAAGCAATAACCTCATAAAGAAAAAAATAGCATACAGCAAAAAATTAACCAAAACTAGTTTCTTCACTACATGCTGGTTAGCCACACATCCCTCAAAACAGCTGCACATGTTTTATGGAAGCTTCTAATTTTTCTCTGTTTTTCAAATTACCTAAAATTTCCTTTACCATCATCTTCTTTAACCTCTAAGGAGACACTGAAAGTGAACACATCACTATCTGGGGTAGGAAGAACAGAGTCCTTAACATGGTCTGAGGCTTGTTTGGAAGACCGTCTGAACGCTGTTGAGAAACTATATAAAATTCTGCTGACCTGAAAAAGGGAGGGAAAAAAAGAATAAGAGCACTGATGCCATCTATTCCTCTTCCTATGGAGAACATGCACAGTTGTGATGTATTCCCTCAAGGGATCATTTCTCAGTAAGCATATTTTTTTAAATTCTTAAAAGGAAATAATTTTACCTTTATTTTCTCCTCCTCCCTCGCTCAATTCAAATGTTTAATAAGAATATCTGTTGAGATACCATGGTTTTAGTGTAACAGAAGTGTGTTCACTTCTGATTCAATATCTCAAAAATTATTAAGTCAGCAAGTTTCGCCTACACCAGTGGTTTTCAACCTGTGGTCCGCAGACTATGTCTAAAGGGTCCATGAAAGGTGACTATGAAAATAAAGTTTCAGATCCCAGAAAGGTCATTCCATTTTTCTGATCAAAAATATGTGAATCCTCCCACCTACAGGTCAAAACCCAAAAGTGTTGTCATTACTATTAAAAACAACAGTTTAGCACCCTTTCTCATGCTGCATCAAACGCCGTGCAGAGCATGTGAAACATTTATAGTTGAATTCTATTCAGTCAGTTTTCAGCTTAAGACTACTATGGTAGAGATCTGTGGACCACAGGTTTAATTTCCAAAGGGGTCCGCACCTTCATTCAAAAATTTTTAAGGGTGCACAAATGAAAAAATGTTGAAAAACCACTGGCCCACACAGTTCACAAATGTGATTTTGTTGCTAAATGACCTGCAGATTTTGTTATTGTAATTATTTTTACATTTAAAAATCTCTACAGCTTAGTGTTTGTACCTGCCAGGTCCTAAACTCACATTCGCTTTACTTTTTTCTTTTTTCTGTTTCCATCCTCAAGACCCAATATTGTGCTGATCATCATTAACTCAAGGAAAGCAGAAGTCTGCTCTTTCCAATGTCCCAATGCTCTTCTTTAACCATCTAGAGGAATCCTTACTGAAGGCTTTAAGATGTTCCTTTATAACTCCGGGGCCCAAGTACACTATCTCCTTGGTACTCTCAAACCAGACTCAAAGCAGCAGCAAAGGATTTTCTCCCAAATCTCCCCATTACATTGTAGTGCAATACATTGTAAGCTAGGACTATGTTTGGACAGGACCCACTGCAAGATATAAACTTTGGTAAAAGGTATTAAAGTAACTTCCTAAATTATTTTAATATTCAAGAACACATAGCTGCACATCTTGTGAAATCTACTGCACACACACCAAAGTACTGAGGTTGATTTTACATGACAGTATGTGATAGTATATATTTAAAGACTGGAGACATTCATAGAAAATACCTTTATTATATTAGGTAACAAGTCACTGTGGTAGTATTTTATACTTACTGCCTCTTTAATCTCACAGGAGAAAACATGAATCTGGAACTCCTCTGTTCCACAGTAGCTTTCAGTAAATGCGAAGCAGTCACTCTCTGCAGTTCCATTTTGTCCACGTGCACAGAACAATATCTTATAGATTGGGAAAGAGGCTATCTCCGTATTGCTGGTTTGGTCTATTATTCTGCAGGGGTGAAGTGACAAACATGAAGTTAGTCAAATAAACTAGAACCAAATAAAGATACCCACCAGCTTCTTTCTGTAATTGAATGAGCTATTATGCAAAGTATAACTACTATTCAATGTAAGCACCCAACATTAAAATACAATTAAGAAATATAAGCAATAAAAATGTTCAGTTTCAACTACATTTGTTTCAGTACAATTTATATCAAAATAAAATAGGAAGCATATATTACCCTAAATTATATAGGACCAGTATTCATCATAAAAATCCCTGCTCTGCAGTTCATCACTAGAGTCAAAGGGTTTCGTTAACTAGGAACCACAGAAATTGTGAAAATGCACTTTATATAGATACAGGCCCAGAAGTTCAGCAAAGGGAGATTCTGTAAACTTCCTGTCTGAGAAAGCAACAAAGAATCCTGTGGCAAGTCTTGCATCCGAAGAAGTGGGTATTCACCCACGAAAGCTCATGCTGCAAAACGTCTGTTAGTCTATAAGGTGCCACAGGATTCTTTGTTGCTTTTACAGATCCAGACTAACACGGCTACCCCTCTGATACCTGTCTGAGAAGTTATTAGTAGTCTGAAATGTAGGCTGTTATGCTGTAGACTGCTGAAATGTCAAATAATGGTGAAAAATGACCTTAATATCTTCTCCAAAAATATCAATAAAAGGCACATGACCCCCATTTGAGGTCAACTTCTGATCAAGATTTCCTTTACCCTGTCCTGCAAGCTATTTTAAGGGCCTGATATTTTATTTTTGTATAAAATTGGGGCGTACTACCTCCTGACAACCATCAATATGAAAAAATCCAGCCAAAAGTAATAAACCTCAAGGCAACTCCAGCTCCTGCATTTCATAAAGAAATGTTTCTGCCCAAGGAAGGTCTTGGAAGTGCCCTGAAGAAACTGGTGATAATTCCCCTGTCTTATCATACCCAAGCACCAGCTCCTTTCGAAAAGTCAGTCTAGGGCTAGAAAAAATACCCATATTCAAAGGTGTTTAGAATAAAATCACTTGAAGCTAACTTTAGCTGGAATGTGTGAAAGGCTTCCTTTCTAGAATTTGGCAAAAGTTACCAACACTGCAGGTATGCTATTCCAAGTGATTTCTATACATCTTATAAATTGAATTTCTCCAAACACTAGACTATGCTGATGCCTCAAGCTTTCCAACATTGCTAACATAATTTGCTATCTCAGTCCACATTTAAACTAATACTTTATGTAAAAGGTGACTTTTCTGATTTAGGGAATAATCTGCTATAATATGCATTGCATTAATACACATTTTTATTTAAACAGAAAAGTAGGTCTCTAAGTTTTTCATGAAGTGGGTCAAAGCAGCCACAGATCAGCAAAATACACAAGTACCAATGATGTGTATATTTTTTCTGTTAGAAATGAACCCTCATTCTCTCCATTTCCCTTGATTTCTCTCTTGCATGACACCTGCAAGTCTGATGCTTTAGCAAAGTCACATCATTTCCAATTATATATTAGCCTGGAAGCATTTCCAAGGCGCCACCCTTGTGGTTTCCGCCAAGAACAGTAACAAATATTTTATTGTGCAGGAAAACCAGATTACTGAAAGAACCTATTTAATGAAGGTAATTTTATTTATTTTTGCTTTAAGAAATGGGTGCCAGGGAAACTAACTACAGTAACAATGAAAAGCAGAGTCAGTAAGGGAAAGCTAACAAAGAGGTGGGTCTTTTCCAAAGGAGGCAAACTTGTCTAATACACATAATTTCATTATGGAAAAAACATTGAGCATCTTCACTTTATGTATCAGGACCTACAATATGCACTTGTATCTTATAATGTATTTACAGAATTAAGCTCAAGCACAACATCTATAAAATCAGTATAAAGCAGATAAAACTATCATTTAAATCAATGGGATCTGTGCCCACTTACTTCAGTTCTGAATTTGGGTCACAGTACCAAGATCAAATGTATGATTACCCTCTTAAAAAGTTATTGTCATAGATTGAAATTATGAACTGAAAGAATGGCACTAGTAATAGCCCTACACAATGGTCAGCAATAGAATCTTCGCAGCTGCCCTTTTGCAAGTACACATTACTTTTGCAGTCTTCAAAAATACTCCATTTAGTGAGCATACAGGACTTTTTGGGACTATTACTGTAAGGCTAACTGCTTGCAAGACCTTTATAGAGTTTGCAATTACAAACACTGTATATAGGAAAATGCTAATAATTTGAGCATGCTTTTGGTTACAGAAATAAAGCACGCTCAAGAACTTCTCAAAGGTGATGTTCACTGATTTCAACTTTAGGTATGTTTATTCTGTATGGACAGGCTGAATATTTCTCATTGTGATCTGTGATCTCAGTGTGATCTGTTGAACACAATCTAGAATATTTCAAATTTGCTACAAATTAAAAGAAGATAGCGATTTTGTCTCATATAATGCATCAGGGAAATTAAATTTATATGACCTAGTCCTACCATCATCATACAATAAAACTAGTTTAATATTAAAGGGTTCAAGATTCTAAATTCAACTTATGCATTTTTCTCACTGGATGTTTTACCTATTGGTTTAAATATCCTTAATTTTTATTCATTTTATCATATTCTTCAGCAAACGGAGTTTGTGACAAATTATGCTTCTGGACAGACCTATGCAGTTCAACTTCACTGGAAGCCCAGTGTTTGAAACTCAGGTCAGAATCTGAACCCTTTGTGTCTGCCTAAGTAATGAAGTACCATTGTAGTTCACCTTACAGAGCCTTCTGGGATATTCGGAACATAGAGAGTCACAGGAAAAGAGGACTGGCATGAGGATTTCAAAGCTTCCATAGCATGTAGAGCTTCTGACTCACTACGAGGAGCGGAAACCTTCATAGAACCTAGATACATCAATTTGTTAAATAATACACTGTCCTCTTCTGGGAGTTCATTAGGGGAACAGGGTCTAGGTGCCGAGATTTCTGAAAATGAAGAAAATATAAGATAACAATAAAACTCTCAGCCATTGCATTAAATTAGTGCAAGTTAAAAGCTGAAAGCCTACATTTGTAAAACTAAAAAACTATCACTGTATCTGAACAGGCTCCCTAAAGCACTACCCTAGACATTGATCACATGGACCCAAAAGTGCAGTGATACTGAATTATGGCCATTTCATATTTGTGAAGCTTTTGCAGTAATAAATGAGTGTGGGGTAGTCAGGTTAAAAACCAATCAATCAAGACATTTTAAGACCATCTCCATATTTAGTGTCAATCTCTCCCTACTGATTACAGGTATAGCTTACTGAATGAGTGAGAGTAGCCTAAGGTTGATTCATCAATCTGAGCACTCTGCAAGCATCCCCACATGGGCCACAATGTGGAGATAATTGGTTAATGACTGGATGATTGAGCAATTAGCAAGGTAATTCAGCTAGTCAGCTGAGGACAGTTAAAAGACAGACAGGAGTGGGAGAGAGGAAGGCTAGAGGGGGGCCAGAGAAGCTCAAAATCTCAGGGCTTGGCTACACTGGAGAGTTGCAGTGCTGGTGGTGGGTTTACAGCGCTGCAACTTACTCACCGTCCACACTTGCAAGGCACATACAGCGCTGCATCTCCCTGGCTGCAGCACTGGCTGTACTCCTGCTCTGCCTCAGGTATAACTATTGCAGCGCTGGTGATGCAGCGCTGCTTCGCCAGTGTGGCCACCAAAAGCGCTGTAATTGGCCTCCAGAATTTTCCCATAATGCTTTTAACTAAAGAACTCTCTTTGTTTTGTTGTGAACTCGGGGCTCCCGGAGCTGCTTATCTAAAAAACAAACACAGCTCCTGTTTGCTGTGAATGAGGCAGGCAGGGGGATGAATGTCTACAGCTAGTGTTTGCTTGAGGATGTCTGTTACAGCTGTCCCCCTGCTGCATTCCTTTTTTTTCCTCTCCTTTCTGTTTGTTCTGTGTGGCCGCCCCTCCCAGCCTTGAGCTAACAAAAGTCACAGCCTGGCCCTGCTCATGGAAATGGCTTGTGTAGACTAACTGGAGCCATTGCTCTGCTCAGGGAGGGGGCCTTTTTGCTCCTTTGTCTAGCTTCTTTGTTCGGACCCGGCTCGGTGTAGGGGGCGCTGCCCAAAAAATGCAAGACCTAAAGTGGCCCAAATAGCTGAGCATATGAGTCATGCCTATGGCTCAGAAACTTGCCCAGGCATGTCTGTGCTCACCTGAAGTCTCCTCTCCTCCCCTCTAACAAGGGGAACCAATCAAAGTTACTGGTGGGAAGCTGCCTGAGTTTGCCTTTATAACCAGACATTTTCTGATCAGACCTCGGAGAAGGTCCTTGCTTTGCCACCTGGTCTGATCAGCTAGGGGTCTTTGGGGGGCCCTCTCCCTGCTCTCGTTTGTTTTTGAGCGTACCCCCGTTTTTAAACTCCCCTCCCACGAACAACGAATTTTGCCTGGAGATCTCCTGATTATTGTGAGCGAATCGAGTCCTCTCTGCGTCCTCTGATGCTGAAACTGCTGTTCCTGCTACTGCTTTGGGGATTGGTAAGAACTCCCTCTTGCAAACTCCCCCTGTCCTAGCTGCTGGCTTTCTTTCCCCAGCAGGCAGACCCAAGCTAACTCCTTGGTCTGTATCTGTAATCTGCTTCTAGCTCTGCAGCGCCTTTGCTGCTAGAAATAAGCCTGCTTGCAGCCGCCCCACTGCTGCAGCCACCACTAGTTAACCCCCCCACACACACACACTTGGAGCTGTATCCTGGGCACACACCACTCTGCCCTCTGGAACTACCCCTAGTATAAGGTGCACCCATTAGGTTAGGTTTAGCCTTTAGTCTAGATAAATTGTAATTTCATTTTGCATAGCTGTGGTTAAGTTAGGTTTAGAAAATTGTTTGCATTGTACTCTGTAAGTTAGGCTTAGAGAATTGTTGCATTGTGTTTTGTTACTTGCTAATTTGTGTAGTCTTGGTTAAGTTAGATCATAGATAAGATTTTGCTTTGTTCTGTATAATTGTGATTGTCTGTCTTCTCACTGTCAGCCCCCCCTCCCCCCCCGGGCTTCCTCTGTGTCTCCCTGACTTGTTGCAGTTTTTGCTGCTTAAACTTACAGCCTGTTTGTTCTCTGTGTCTCTCTGAGTTTAAATCTCCCTCCGCAGCGCCTCTGCCTTTGCTCTCTGCTCCGCCTCATGCTCTCTCTCTTTTAATTCCTTCCCTCACGTGTTCACACTGCTCTTACTGCTGCCAAACCTCAATTGTATTGCTAAAGTCTAGCATAAAACCCCATTGGTTACTTTTTCTCTCTGATACACCTCACATTCTACATTTACACCACTGTGACACATTTTTACCTAGGATTGTTGCTACTTAACATATTTTATCCATAACTGTTAGCTGGTTATATGCTGCTGTAACACACCCTTTACATAGAAATTGTTAGCTACCTGTTACATTTATATTTCTGTGTTAATTGGTTACCCACTGTATTGTATCCTACTGTATTGTACCCCACTATTGAAACCCCCTATACTGTTCACCAAAAGAAACCCCTCCCCAATTGTCTACCTTAACAAGCCCCATACCCCTGACTATTGAATTTTCCCTGTTTTTGCATTTTCTTAATAAAGTTTATTTTGCACCCCACCAGTGCAGTAATTGTCCCCCACGATCCCCTACCTGCTGGCAGGATCAGAGGAGAGAAACAGCACGGCGGGGGGGGGGAGGGAGGGAGTCCCTCGGAGCAGCTGCTTATCTGGTCTGCAGGCTATTTGCATTTAAGAGTGAATGAGGGGTCGGGGAAATGGTCAGAATTTGCAAGGCAGGGAGCTGACACAGTGTCAGCTCCAAAAATCCCCTCTCTCTCTCTCTCCCCCACGCTCCCTGTCACACTCCACCCCACCCCCCTCTTTTGAAAAGCACGTTGCAGCCACTTGAACGCTGGGATAGCTGCCCATAATGCACCACTCCCAACACCGCTGCAAATGTGGCCACACTGCAGCGCTGGTAGCTGTCAGTGTGGCCACACTCCAGCGCTTTCCCTACACAGCTGTACGAAGACAGCTGTAACTCCCAGCGCTGCACACGTGCAAGCGTAGCCAAGCCCTCAGAAACATGAGGTTTTCTCCCCACCTTCCCCCGGTCTGGGGATTCCTGAGACTAGTATCAGACCTCTGCATAGTCAGACTCATCTCAATTTTTCCTTTGCTCAGTTTCATACCATAACTTCATTACCTACCCAAAAATATCTTAACCAGTACCTGTCGTGGAAGGGTCCAGAATTAGATGTAAAGAAGGTTGGTTTGTCTGACTGGCTGACACATCCTCAGCTGACTGTCTACAAGCATCATTGGAGTCTTTACAGTCAGTAGTATAACTTATTTGGCCTTTTTCAGAATCTCTCAGTATCTCTTCCATGGCTTTCTCCAGCTGTTCATCTCCATTTGAAAATATCTGTACGAAGGACAAGACACAAAAAAAAGACTTAAAAACTGACTGCTACTTTTACCTTAAGAGATATTACACAAATATTTGAAAAGTATTTTAAAATTTGATTTACTTTTTTAATGACATTTTGCCAAATAACACTTCTTCAACTAATTATACCAGATACCCATGTTACTCATGTGGCTAAAGCCATGAATTCACCCAAGGCTAATCCATGTTCATTAAACCAACAAATAAAATGTGCACAATGGAAGTATATATCTGATTACCAAAGGTTCCAACATCCAGTATTACAATGCAGCATCCAGTATAACTGCTCAGGTAATGACAATTTATATTTCCTCAAATCTTTGACTATATACATTACAGATTTCACCTCTCCAAGTACTTTATATAGTATTAAAATAGCATCCATGAGTCATGAATGTGTGCTATACTCAGGTATTTTATTAAGAGGCTCACACAAAAAATAAAAAGAACAGGAGTACTTGTGGCACCTTAGAGACTAACAAATTTATTTCAGCATAAGCTTTCGTGGGCTACAGCTCACTTCTTCAGATGCATAGAATGGAACACACAGACAGGAGATATTTATACATACAGAGAACATGAAAAGTACACATACTTCGCGTACTTCCACCTTTTCATGTTCTCTGTATGTATAAATATCTCCTGTCTGTGTGTTCCATTCTATGCATCCGAACAAGTGAGCTGTAGCCCACGAAAGCTTATGCTGAAATAAATTTGTTAGTCTCTAAGGTGCCACAAGTACTCCTGTTCTTTTTGTGGATACAGACTAACACAGCTGCTACTCTGAAACAAAAAATAAAGTGTAATTAGGTATATCCTTCTCCCCTCATTTTTAATATATAACTGTAATGAATGGCAAAATTAATTTGGAGGTTTTGTTCCTTATTCTATTTTCATTTATCTTTATTTTTAAAAATAACTGAGAATTAGAAACAGAGCTTTCTCCAGGTGTTCAGACAATAGTAAAAATGTTGTTCAATTCAGTTTCTATATCGAGAAAAAAGGGAAACTACCTAACCATAACAAAACACATCTAGTCAATTGGGACAACTACCTGGGAGAGACATTTTCATATCTGCCTTCTCCTCAGGACAGTTCAACTTTGAGCTCCACTGAAAGTTAATTTAAAATTAATTTCCTCAACATAATTTTCTCTATTCTTTGAGTGGGAGCACAGTGCTCTGTCAGTCAAGTATTGACAAGTTTTCTACCTTGTCACACATTTTGGATGAAGAGAATAATATTCCTACTGAGCTTTCCCTCCCCCCACATCTGTCAGTTACTTGCCAACTAAAGTGAAGAATAATTCACATTCAAATAAGCTCTTATAAGGGAGTGGTTTCGGACAATGCACTAGAAGCTTAAAGATGATAACATTACAGTAAGGAAACTACTTTTATGTTTCTCCCATATAAACAGCCATTGCCCCCATGAGACAAGTGCTTATAGGAAACAGCAAGCAGTAAAAAGACATCCATCAAATCGAAGGGAAAGAAAAACTGAAGTCTTCCAATATCTGATAGCTGCATTGGATGAGTTTGCATCTTATACGGGCTAGTACAGTGGTTTTCAAACTGTGGGTCGGGACCCCAAGGTGGGTCGCAACCCTGTTTTAATGGAGTCTCCAGGGCTGCCTTACACTTGCTGGGGCCCAGGACCAAAGTCTGAGGGCTTCAGCCCTGGATGGCGGGGCTCAGGTTACAAGCCCCCTGCCTAGGGCTGAAGCCCTTGAGCTTCGGCTTTGCCCCCACTCACCTGAGGGGTGGGGCACGGGCTTCGGCTTTGGCCCCCACCCACCCAGGGCGGCAGGGCTCGGGCAGGCTCAGGCTTTGGTCCCTGCTCCTGGGGTCAGGTCATAATTTTTGTTGTCAGAAGGGGGTCATGGTGCAATGAAGTTTGAGAACCCCTAGCCTAGTAGAACAGAGCACTGAAAACCAAGTACACTGAAACCCAACACATCTCCTCAAAGATTCTCTGCGTTGCTGAGTCCATAAAGTAGTCCTGCTAGTGTGTGCGCGCACTCATGTGGGAGGAGTCTTATTGTATAACTGATAGTCATGCAATTTTTAGGCCTATCTTGACTTAACTATTCACTTTTTTAGATCCTCCATATAAAGACAAATTTGCATCAGACTTTCCCCAGGGCTTTGTTCTATGCAAGTAAAACTTCACTTCCTTGACCACATCCAAAACATTTCAGTGCTTCTCATGGTCTGAGGTGGCTTGGGGTAGAAAGAGGGCAAAGAAAAACTGACTCAGGTGGAAGGTTGTGTTTTTCCCAGGAAATTTTTAAAATCCTACACCCAACCACCCAGCAAACCACTGTTTAATGGACTTGGTGAGTACTTGCAAAACTAGATGTAAAGACCTTAAAATAAGGGGCTCTCCTGGCTCTGCATGCTTTCTTAAAAGCAGTGTTTCAGACTTGTTCAAGAGACAGCTACAGATGCACCAGTTCCTGTGTCTGAAATTAAGGAGTTCTTCTGGTACCTGACTGGACAGTCCTGATGGTGATTTTAAACCAGCAGCCTGCCATACATCTTCAAATATTCTGAGGCCACTATTTCATTAGATATTCTGGAATTGGGAAGGCAGTTTTGCCCTCTCCCCATCATTTTATCTTAAGGACAGTTGGGTGGCCAGGTTTGTAATATTTAAGGTGCAGTAAATGCGATCCAGCAGCAAAACCTCACCCTACAGAACCGACAACCTAAATCATTGGATTGGGACTTGGCTAATGCAGAGCACCAGAAAACTGGTGAAAATCTTGAAATCCTAGCTCCGGCTTCCAAGGCTATTGTGTGTACAAATACATGGAGCTGAGAGCAGCTCCTTTGATCGTAGTGCTCTAACCACTTCTAGCACTGGAGAAACCCACTGAGTAAAGGAAGTCTCCAGCTTCCCTTCAACCTTTGACAAAACCCCTCTCCCTACCAAAACTACTGCTAAATTCGAGTGAAAATGTGGGGTTGAAGAGAAAAACCTGTCTGGGCAGAGAGCTTAGGAACAGAAACTAGGCTGAAAGTATAGTGTAGTTATAATAAGCATGTCAGCAATGGAAGCTGGGTCATTTTCTACAAATTTCCCACCTGTGCCTACAGCACTATAGCTGCATCAAAGTTCACTATGCTGAAAACCCTGGTAAGACAAGGTCCCACAGCCAGAGCCATCTGTAACACTATCAACCAAAAACGCTTAGAGAAAGTCTGACATGACATTAAAAGTGGCTCCAGTTGCAGGAGTCTTGCCTGCATTAAGCGTTCTGTTATCAACAGTGGGAAGTGTTTAGAAAGTGTCCTTAATGGATAGCAGTGTTTCTCAACCTGAACTTAAAAAAAAAAAAAATCGGGACCCTCCCCCATAGTAAGATTTGAAAAACTGTGACCCCCTAGCTTAAATATAATTAAGTAAATTATGAATAATACTCAGGGCCAGCACCATGGGGTGGCAAGCAGGGCAACTGCCCAGGGCTCAACACTTCAGGAAGCTAAGTTACAGGACCGAACCCCGCTACCAGGAACTCTAGCATGTAACTTAGCTTTATGGGGCCCCAGGCAATTGCCCTGCTTGCCACCCCCTAATGCTGGCCTTGCACTTGTGACCTCCCTAAACTCATTCCGCGACCCCTACGAGCCATGTCCCCCAGGTTAAGAAACACTGGTATAGACAATGCTAAGGAAGGCAGATCAATAGGGCAAAAGGCAGTGCAGTCTATACATCCATAGCTTAATCCTGATCTCGTATACAAACAGCAAAACAGCATTCCGAGTCTTTGAATCATAAAGCCACATTATTTCCTATCTCTCAATTGAAGTTTTTTAATTTATAAGAATAACTGGTTTCTTTTGTTGATTGTATAAATCATAAGGATGCACAGATGGCTAATAAGTCTTGACACTTCAAGTTATTACATAAGTGACTGGACTGAAACCTTCATTAGACAAACCGATTTGCTCACTCAGGTCTGTTCATTTTGCAAATATATACAGTACAGCAAGAACAAAGGTAAAGAATTTTAAGAATCTCCCGAAACACCAAAGTCAATTAACTTAAATAAATTATAATATAAATCACAACTTTTTGGGGTGAGAGATTCTTATTATGCATTTAAAACAAAACAAAAAAAGTGTACTTTTAGTTGAGGTTTCTCATCTTTTGCATGGGGATCCTCAGGTTGCTGATGAACCAAGACAAATTCTTCACTGTTTAATGTGGACACAGATTCAGATGATTGACTAAATTTATCAAATGAAGACCGGACTTCCATTTCCGGACTGCAATCCCTTCCTGCTGCACCAACCTAATAAAACAATGTAGAAACACAGTCAGCTCTGAAACCATACACAGTTATCCTTTTCTAATTGATAAATATATTTAATAGCAGTTGCAGAAGAAGAATAGTGCCTAACAAAATAACAGAATATTTTAAATTATATAAACATAACAGTTAATGGGAACTCAGAGTTTTTATTTTTGGTCTCCCAAACCATTATTTTAGATAACAAGACCCTATAAGAGACATTCATTTTCCTTCCCTTCCTGACCATTTAGAGGGAGGGTGAAAAAACAATCTAAAAATATACTAATTAAAAAGGAGAAGGGATTAAAATACTCCATTCTGAATGGTGATTTTCATTATTTCAAAGCCCCAACCACAAAATACAATTGCTTGGCATGCTCTATGGTGGCTCTACAGCCAAAACAAGTTTTTGGCTCTTCCCTAAAGAATGGTGGCTTTATTGTGCCCATATCAACACATGCAACTCCAGCAAAGATCAAGAACATAAATACGACCTTGAAAATTTCACCTCCTCTGGGCTTATAGACATTATAAAAAGAAATCTTGGAATCACTGCACAACTCCATTCTATCCAGGGACTGATTTATACAGATTTTATACAGTACATTCTTGTCAGAAGGCCGTGCTTCCAGCAAAGCCACTGTCCTCTGGTTGCAAATACTGTGGTAGAGATTACCAGCTGGGGTTAAAGTTTTAGCTATACGTGTGCTCTTTCAAACACCCACATATTTAAGAAATATTTTCAGAAGAATGATGTAATGTGAGCTCCACCCAAAGACTAGTTTAGAGATTCACTGTTGCAATAAGCTTTGTTCCAGAGTTTAAAAATCTCTGCTAAAATTGTTCTCTCCCTTACTGGTAAAGGAATAATTCCTTCCAGCACCACGTTGGAAATGCATGAGAATAAAGACACAGGGAGGAAAGTGCAGTGAAGTGATTATTACACTAACTACAACAATTAATGTCAGTACAATGCTTTGAAAATTTAACATGCTATAGAAGTGCTTGGAGCTCACTTACTATATTACTCTATTATAGAGAAATTCCTGTTAAAATGAATTGGAGTGGAAGCGCTTCAATGCACTTCAGGGGATTTGAACTGCTCTGATTTTCACTGAAGATTCACTTTAGAATAAAATTTCATTGCCTTCTTCTTTGAATGCAGCAATTAGTCACCATGACAAATATGCTCAACCCTTATCTACATTAGAACGCCTATTGTTGCTAGCACCCATAGTTGCACCATTGCTGCAAGACAAAATATTTTAATATAGACAAGGCTTGGCTGAAAAGCTGGGAGGAGAAATTGCCACTACACCCACGATGGTGAGGAACCATAAGTATGCCTCTCAATATTTTTGATGCTGCTCCCTTAGGAAGTAGATAGGGCTTTTGTAAAGGGCCACATGCAAACACTGCTGATAAAGGCCCCAAAGCTACAGGGAATAAGATGAGGCCTTAACCCTACTCCAAATATATTTGGTGGGGAGGTAAGAGAATATTTTGCCAAGTAGGCCCTCATTTCATTACAGTGAAACTCCACTTAGTGAAGTTTTGCATACGCTTGGTGAAGGGAAATGGGGGGAAGACAGGGCTACACTATAAGAGGATTGTGCTACATTGATTATTATGCTGATTATTAAGTAATCGGAATTCTACCAGCAAATCAAGTCATTCTGGAACACAAATGTCCAGTAAAAACAAACTGTCTCCTCAAGAAATTATGTTATCCTGCAAGATTGTTTTCCTTAGACAACGTTGTCTATTTGATTAACTTCAATGTTATTTGTTATATGTACTGAGGTACAATGTAGGAGCCCCAGTTCTGCTGTACAAAACACAAAACAAAGAGACACATCTTCCCCACAGAACTTGCAATCTAAGTATAAGACAAGAGACAACAGGTGGATAAAGGCAGGGGAGCACAAGAAATGAGGTAATACTGATCAGCAGGGATCCTAGAAATCCATTTGCCACGGGAAAACATGGAATTTGCATTTTTGCAAAGAACTTTAGTTTTTACATTTTGTGAAAAAAATAAACACATATATTAACTGTTAACTAAATTTTACTGAAAGTACCAGTGTGCGCAACCTCCCATTCTTGTAGATTTTTGAATGCACTTTAAAATGTACGTAGCTAAACATACACCAATAAACTGCTTCCGGCATACAGAGTTTTGTTCAATGTCATATAGGGGTTCCTGTTTTAATGCATTTCAAATTTCACTTCAGCCTCAAGACATGAGTAATTAAAGTTATGAAAAGACGCCAAAAACTTTAAACCCCTAAAACCATGTCACTGAGTTTGGCAAGGACAACATTTAAAGATAATGTGCAGCTCTGTACTGTATGCAGCAAAGTTGTAGATTACATTTGAAGGCAGACAAATACAAACTGCAATTCTATTAATTTTATTATAATGATTAATGGCACTGGTAGGCTTCAAGCTTGCTTAAAATGGTAAATATATCAATAAAACACTGTGTTCAACTGACAGGGTGGATAAAAGTCAATTTAAAAAAAAACCAATTTTTTAATTTAAATTGGATTTTTTTGATAAAATGCTTTTTGAGGAAAAAAATTATCTAAAGATAGTTTTAATTAAGATACATTCTAGCTCAAAGATATATCATCATGGAATAGGGATGATACATTCTAATTCTATAGTATTAGACAATATATTCATGTAATGGTTAAGAAAAGTTTTGTAAATGAGTTCCAATAGTTAATGGATTAGGGACCCAATTTTATGGGGTTTCAGGGGCTTCTGTATAGCTTATTTAGATTAATCTTTCTATCTACCCAATGGGACTCAGTGCTCAGTCTAGAACATACCATCAGAGATACTTAGTTTTGCAGTTTTCAAACTATGGATTTGTGTCTCCAGAGATAACATGCTTGTTAACAGCAAAGAATGTTTTTTAAATAAATAAAGAGAGGTGAGAAATAACTGCCATCAAGCCTATTGTCCCTCTGCAAATTTGTGTACACAGAGTCAATCCCTTACCTCTCTCTAAAAGTGCAAAGTTTCAAAAAGTTCAATGAATAGAAGATTGTTGGGGGCAGAATAGATCTAGACAAGGAGAAGAAAAGTCTGGAGATAAATGTGAGAAGGGAGGGACTGACCGTAGAAACAACAGCTAAACTGTTTGAGCAGCATATTCCAGAAGTCTTGAGGTCTTTCTGAGCGTAGCCTTCATTGATTTGAGATCAACTATACCATTCTCTCACTGGAAGGGAAAACCTATAATGGCAACAGGCCATAAAAGAGACCCAGTTTGGGAATATTTTAATGAAGTTCCTCTACCTGTGGGTAAGACAGGCACGTGTGCATAATGCAAACAGTGCAACAAAGCAATGCAAGACCTGGTTGCCCGAATGCGTCATGAGAAGTGTTCCTTCTCAGGAGGAAGCTGCATTGAAGATGATGAAAGGAACATGTCTGAACATGCAGGATCTTCAGGTTGGTAAACTTTTTATTTCATACTTTTCTTAACGGACTGCCTGTCTTCCTTCTGGACTATTCTTGAATTCTCATGTTTGAGCAAAAAATATAGTTGATACCCTATGGTACTATCATTTTAGATGCAGTTGTGATAAAAAATAAATAGCTGAAATAGGCAGATCCTTCCTTTTACAATTTCACCTTTAAAGTAGTACTGAGTGTCAGTGAATGCAATGAGCAATACTAAATGAGCAGTATGGTGGTAATAATTAAATAATGACACTGACTTATTTTGTTTAGGAGAATCCATCCTAAACATACAGGATTCTGAAGACTATCCATCTTCCAGATCGCCATCATTTTCTATAGTTTCAGAGTTATCTGCCAAGGATAGTGTTTCAGTCACACTGTGTATGTCACATAGCCACAGTGTATCACTTGTAGCAAAAAGAAAAAAAAAATCTCTATCATCCAGAAACAATCATAGATAAATTTGTGATAAGAACCAGCAGATTACAAAAAGAGGTAATTGATGAAAGAACTGCCCGATTTATTTACGCAAAAAACTCTTTCTGTATGATTGAGAACCCACACTTCATTAACATGGTTCAGTCATTAAGACCAGGATACAGAGCACCCAACAGAATAGATGTCGCAGGCAAATTGCTGGATAATGCATATAAAAGAGAAATTGAGCAGTGTGCAAAAGGTCTAGAGGATAAAATTGTTAACCTAAGTCTTGATGGGTGGAGCAATGTCCACAATGATCCTGTTGTATGTGCTTGTGTGACAACAGGAGAAGGGAATAACTTCCTTACAGAAACAATTGATATATCAGGAAATGCACACACAGAAGAATACTTAAAAGAAGTAAAGCTATAACAAACTGTGAAAAAAATTCACGTCTAGTATGCAGCTTGGTCACAGACAATGCTGCAAACGTATCCAAGATGAGAAGAAATTTATTTATAAGAGAGAGTCTCAAACTAATAACGTATGGCTGTGATGCTCCTTTGATGCACCTCCTAGCCAAAGACTTCAGTGTTCCAGAAATAAAGGCTAATGTTGTTGAAATTGGAAAATACTTCCCTAACAACCACTTTGCAGGAGCTGCTCTGAAAAAAGTGGGAGGAAACAAGGTAACTCTCCCACAAGACCTGCGATGGAACTCAGTAGTGGACTGTTTTGAGCACTATATCAAGAACTGGCCTAATCTGATGACCGTTTGTGAACAAAATCAGATGGCACTGTTACAGCCAAAGTTCTCAACATTGGGCTTAAGAGAAATGCTGAACACATGCTGAGTACCCTGAAGCCTATTTCTGTAGCCTTCAACAAAATGCAGGGAAATAGCTCTTTTATTGCTGACGCTGTTGAAATCTGGAAGGAACTGAGTGAGATCTTAAAAAGAGCAATATGCAACGACAGAGTTAAACTACAAGCATTAAAAAAACAAATGAGACAAGCACTATCTCCAGCACATTTTCTTGCAAATATTCTCAATACTCAGTACCAAGGTTAAACCTTAACTGCTGAAGAAGAGGAGTTGGCTATGACATGGACATCCAGCAACCATCCTGTGACGTTGCACTCCATATGATTTTATGAAAATATGCTAATGAGTGTGAATATAATGTAACTGGAATACGCTTCATACAAAGAGTCTCTTGTAAGGGTATCATTACAAAGCTTATAATCTACTAAGTGTGGTCATCCTATTTGTATATATGTATCATTCTTGTATCTGAAACTAGAAATATGAAATATAACTGAGGTCCTATTGTAATTATGCAAAGTGAGGGCCATTAAGGGTGGTTTGGAATCTTGATGGCTCCCATCAACTAGGCCAATTCGTTGTAAATGGCTCTGTTTACTTGCAAGCTTTCCTGTGAGTCAGGCTAGGAAGAATGAAGGCTTGAGGTCTCACAGGACATGTGACCATGTCACCTGGTACTGGAATCCATCTTAAACCTGGTGCTTTTCCATTTAGGAGGAGGGGTGATGACCCAGAGAGACAAAAGATTCCCGCCTTGTGCCAAAGCTATATAAGGAGGTGGAACAGAACAAAGTGGGTTCCAATCATGAGAAATCCCCTATTTACCACCTGAGCTGAAGCTAACAAGAACTGTATCAGGGGAAAGGAGTGGGACCAGATTAGGAAGGAGTCCAGTTTGTGAAAGAAGCTTATTGGAATATCTCTGAGGGTGAGATTTTATCTGTATTCAGTTTCTTGATGTATTAGGATTAGACTTGCATGTTTTGTTTTATTTTGTGTGGTAACTTACTTTGTTCTGCCTGTTATTACTTGGAACCACTTAAATACTACTTTTTATATTTAATAAAATCACTTTTGCTTATTAATTAACCCAGAGTAAGTAATTAATACTTGGGGGAGCAAACAGCTGTGCATCTCTCTCTATCAGTGTTATAGAGGGCGGACAATTTATGAGTTTACCCTGTATAAGCTTTATACAGAGTAAAACGGATTCATTTGGGGTTTGGATCCCATTGGGAACTGGGTGTCTGGGTGCTGGAGACAGGAGCACTTCTTAAGCTGTTTTCAGTTAAGTCTGCAGCTTTGGGGCACATGGTTCAGACCTTGGCTCTGTGTTGGAACAGACTGGCATGTCTGGCTCAACAAGGCAGGGTTCTGGAGGCCCAAACTGGCAGAGAAAACAGGCAACAGTCCCAAGGGAGTCTCTGTCACCGAACCCATCACACATCCCTCCATAATGCCAACTATAATAAACTTCAGAGCTAAAGGTTAACCATTCAAGAAATATATGTTTGCTGATGATGTTTTAAAGAATGTCACACCAGTGAACTGGTGGAAGTCACTTGAGCACTTGGATTCAGAGACTATTGAAGTGATAATCTCACTTAAAAGCAGTGGCTTCTTCTGCCCATGTAGAAAAGAATATTTTCTTCCTTTGGACCAATTCATTCCAAACTGAGAAATGGTTTAGGACCTGAAAAAGCAGGAAAACTTGTTTTTCTTTTCCAGATTATGAACAAACAGGAAAATGAAGGTGAAGATGACTAAATTAGCTGCAGAAGCCAATATTTTAAGTTTCTCATGTTGACCTGGCTGACATAGTCCATTTAATTTTTGTTGTTTTTTCTTTAAAAAAAAATTCATTTAACTATTTTAGTTAAAAACAATTTTAACAAAAACAAACCTGATTTTAAAAAACTTGAATGTTTAACTAAATTCAAAAATTCATATGCTTGTTTTGTTAAAATATTTGCTGTTGAAGAAAAAAAATCCAGAATATAACACGTTATAGTGTTAGTTAAATAAAACAAAAAACCATTTAAACATCTGTCAGGTGATGTTCTCCTCCTAATAGAGCATGGCAAGAAAATCCTCCATATGTTAATGATTAACCTGTTGAATTGGAGATAGTTTACCTCCCAATGACTTCATAAATATCTGCTTCAATTACCTTTGGTAAATGAAATAACCAATCATTCGTTTTCTAATATAGCTGTAAAACTAATCTGAAAAGTTTTCAAAATAAATCACTTTAAAAATGTAG
Organism: Mauremys reevesii; assembly: GCF_016161935.1. NCBI lineage: Eukaryota > Metazoa > Chordata > Testudines > Geoemydidae > Mauremys > Mauremys reevesii. Next base: position 48,814,568 of record NC_052630.1, on the reverse strand, counting down.
TGTGTGTATCTTCTAAAAATGAAACCTACACCTATCTCTGAGTTGTGAAGAATATGTATTAAGGTTATAACAACCAACAAGAATGCATTTTTATGTAGAAATCCATGATTAAATAGAGTCTTTCTGACTAGTGATTTAAATCAAATCCACCCTATCAACTGATACACCTATATTGTGGCTAGGGAAACTAAAGTTCAGCATTTCATTTTAATCATGGAAAAACACAGATTTTTATGTATTTTTTTAGTCAGAGAATTTTGGTTTTTTATCATGGAAAACTAGGATCCTGCTGATCAGTAGGATAGGTACTGGTCTCAGCACAGTTGCTGTCTAGCCATTGTCAAGGTTTTTTTTTAGACATCCTGGCAAAGGACAGTTTTAACAAAGTACATCTGCAAATGTTTACAGAATGCTCCTCCCAGGCATATGGGGGCAGTATGGAATAAAGCACAAAAGTGCTTGTCTGAAAATTTTACCAGTGGGCAACAAAGACTGGTTTCATTGGCAAGATATGGGAGTCAACATCTCACTAGTGAAAGAGAATATAAGCAGCATGGCGTTAGGGTACAAAGGGCCTTAAAAGTGAAGACAAGTAGTTTACGTTTCATGAGACGGAGAAAGAGAAGCCAATGGATGCAAAGAGAGGATGACATGGTTAAAGTGACGAGGGAAATAACCTTTGTGGCTTTTTTTTAAATAAACGTCAGTGGTGGAAGATTGCATTTACCAAGTCCAGAGGACATGTTGTAGTAATTGAAATGCAAGATGACAGCATGAACAAGCATTTTGGAACTGCATGGATAGATAAGAAAAGGTCACATCCAGGGCCATCCCTAGGCAGCTGCATGCTGCTTACGCAGCAGCACCAGCTCCGGCAGCCAGTCCTATCCCCCAGCCCCAGGCTGCGCTCACTGCAAGGGGCAGGGCCGTCCGTAGCAGGGTGTGGGGCCCGGGACAACTCCCTCCACCCTGCCTCTTAGTCTTCCTCCCTGCTCCACCGCCATCCTGTCCCCATTGCTGGGGGAAGAGGTGGAATGGACACAGCCCAGAGGATTAGCAGGGGGCCTACGCCAGCAGCAGGGGTCAGGCCTGACCTTGCACTCACCATCAGGAAGCAGAGCAACCCAACTCCAGCCCGCTCCCCTCTGCCAGCTCCCAACCACGTCGCTCCGCTTCCCGCTGCAAGTGAGTGCAGGTGGCAGTCCTTCCCCCTCCCCCAAGCGACACGCCTGGGGCCGAGATGGGGGAAGCGGAGTGGGCTGGGGCCGGAACGCTCCACTTCCTGCTACCAGTGAGCGTGAGGGGAGGTCCTTTCCCCACCCTCCCCAACCCGAGTGACACAGCTAGAGCAGGGGGAGTGAAGTGGGCTGGGGCCAGGTTATTCCGCTTCCCGCTGCTGGTGCCAGGCCCCCTACTAATCCCCTGGGCACTCTGGACCTGTGGGGCCCCCCAAAGCGGCACCCCCCAGCTCCTGCCTCCCCAGACCCTCCATGGGAGGGAGTGGGGGGGGAGCAGGTGCTTGGGCTGCATAGGGCACCATAATTGGTAGGGACAGCCCTGGTCATATCTTAGATATGTTATGCAAAAAGACTCAAAGATTTTGACACAGCCTGATTGCAAGAGTAATTTCAGATTAAAATCTAGGCCTTGTGTCTTTTCAAGATACCCTCTTTTAGATGCTAAAGAGCTTTGATCTATTATCATATGGCAAACAGCAACTTTATAGCAGCATTTGTATTCTAATATAGAATTTCTGCTTTGTCACAAGAGTAACTTTAGCAGTTTCATCTCAGAGACAGATGGACAATCATTCAGCACTTTTTAGCACCACAATATAGAACAGAAATGGGTGTCAGTACTTTTGTCTTGTGCTGTGAGGACAGATGGGACTGAGCTACAACAGTAAAAATGGCTTCCCCAGAGTACCAGCGGCAGAATGAACATGCTACTCAATTAGTACCTTTTCTGATGCTGAAATGCATGAATGAACCACAGAAGTGATAGGATTTCTCATCTCTTTAGCCCATTCTAGTCATGTGCTATTTAGATAGCAAAGGTTTTGTACACAAAAGTTAGTATGACACCATCCACAAGCCAAATTAGCTTCCCATACCGTGTTTTGTGGAGAAAGTGGATAAGGAAAACTTATTTACTTATTCCCCTAATACAAGAACTAGGGGTCACCAAATGAAATTAATAGGCAGCAGGTTTAAAACAAATAAAAGGAAGTTCTTCTTCATGCAGCGCACAGTCAACTTGTGGAACTCCTTACTTGAGGAGGTTGTGAAGGCTAGGACTATAACAGCATTTAAAAGGGAACTGGATAAATTCATAGTGGTTAAGTCCATAAATGGGTATTAGCTAGGATGGGTAAGGAATGGTGTCCCTAGCCTCTGTTTGTCAGAGGATGGAGATGGATGGCAGGAGAGAGATCACTTGATCACTGCCTGTTAGGTTCACTCCCTCTGGGGCACCTGGCATTGGCCACTGTCAGTAGACAGGATACTGGGCTAGATGGACCTTTGGTCTGACCCGGTACGGCCGTTCTTATATATAAATTAGCCACCAGTCACATTCCAGAGCAAATAGCACAAGTATTAGAATGACTGCCTAAAGACATGATATACACTCCAAAAACATACACCAAATCTAAAAAAGTTACCCCAATTTTTTTTTTAATGGACTGCCTATAAGAAAAAATATACACATATACTATATAATAAATATTTGGATGTTGATACATCATACATCTGAACACTTATGAAGTGACACAATAATCTAGTAAAACCTGTCAAGTGATCCATACAGATTAAAAGATCTTTATGAGGCAACTGACTATCTTTTGGCGCAGTGGCCACACACAGACAGTAATGTAATGATGTAACATGCTTTTTTATTACCAAAAGAAAACAGGCATTTCCTTACTGAATTTCTAGTCGCTTCTAGACAACAGAAGTTTGAGGACTCTCTCTTTGGTAGCTAGTTTTACTCTTGTATATATTAGCACCTTCCCCTCTCTCTCTCTCTCTCTCTCTCTCACTACCAGCAGTTTTGAATTTAAATTCTGCCACTTCTAAATCGTAGCAATTTAAAATGTCAGAAACGTTAATGTGTTTGGTTTCATGGAACAAGGTCAAAGTTATGATGTGGCAGGCAGACAGACAGGTTTATATATTCTAAACTAAATCTAAATATCACAAGTTCAAGTTTGGCAGGTTATAACCCACAATACAAACACAGTGCTGCTCTAGAAACTCTCTTCCCTGGAACATATATGGCTGCAGTAACAATGGGGAAGCAGCTTCCTAGGAGAGAGGCACTCCTAGAGCCCAGGAAGTATTGGTTTCCACTTTTGGGTAGTGGAAGATGATGGATGTCTGCAACTGGACTCAAAAATCTAAGAGAAGAATTCGCTATTATTTTATGCTTTCCCCAACCTCCATTTTTTAGGTCCACTTTCCATATGAATAACCCAAATTACACCTATGAATGAGGACAATTCTTGTTGATTAACATCCTCCTTACTAAATTCTGAATAAGAGCACTTACGCGGACCACAGTCTTGTTAAATTCACTGTTGTTGCTATCAAAGTTACTGACAGCAGCAGAGGCACTGGAACAGTCTGACTGCAGACTCAGAAACACAACAGTATACCACTTTACATTTGGAAAGTTCTCTCCACATCTGTACAGATTAGAGCTTTATATTTACTGTAAAAATTTAAATTCTACATAAGATACTGGCTCGGGCAGCCACACTCACTCCCATAGGCAAGGCCGGTTCCAGGGTTTTTGCTGCCCCAAACAGGGAAAAAAAAAAAAGCCGTGATCACGATCTGCAGCTCTACCACCGCCACTTCAGTCTTCGGCGACAATTTGGCGGCAGGTCCTTCGCTCCGAGAGGAAGTGAGGAACCCACCACCGAATTGCCGCCGAAGAGCCGGACATGCCGCCCCTTCCCCATGGCCGTCCCAAGCACCTGCTTGCTGGGCTGGTGTCTGGAGCCGGCCCTGCCCATAGGCAAATTTATTTTATCAAGCCTTGATCAGAGATACAGTACACATGCTGGTGTAGAAACTCCTAGAAAAAAAAAACAGTGCATTTTTTGTTTAAACTATTTAGCATTACAAACTAGTAATATACTTCCTAGGAATGCAGACAACATTGCCCAAATGGATTTTTTGCCAAACAGGTCACATTTTCAACTCCAAAACTGAGTCCTATTTTTAAATTTGAAGAGGATTACATATTTTGGACTTCTCAAAAATTAAATATGTCCCATTTTATCTAGTTTTAAAAGAGAAAGACCACATGCAACAATCTACATTAGGAAAGTCTTAAGAATTGTGTTGACACTGTAGAAGATAGGATGGTTAAGGCAATGGGCAGGACTGAGGAGATCTCAATTAAATTGCTGCCTGTCTCCTCCACAGATTTCCTGTGTGATTTGGGGCCAGTCACCTAATCTCTCAAGGCCTCAGTTTCCAATTCTTGCTCATATGCAGCTTCCAATTCTCCAATCCTTTTTCTGTGTTGTGCACTTAGAGCATAAGCTCTTTGGGAAAGGGACTGTCTCTTACTATGCATTTGTACAGTGCCTAGCACAACGGGGCCCTGATGTTGACTGTATTACAATAGTGCCTTATGGCTCCAAACAGCTTTTCATGTTAGTGCTATGAACTAAAAAGAAAACCACAGCAGAATGAGAAGAAATTAACCTCATTGCTTCTTTCTTGAAATAGAAATGATTCAATATAAAACATTAACAGTTTCTAACAGGAAGTAAGTTTCCTGTGCTCTGAGAGCAACCAAAAGCAAGCTCCTAATGTGCATGTTTCTCATCAAAGCTAACAAGGGCAGGACAGGCAAACTCTTGCTTAGTAAAGTTGACCTATTTTGTATTCAAGTAGACCATGTAAACTGAATAGTTTTGCTAACTGATCACAAAATGGAAGTGTAATAAAAAGAAAACGAAAAAGAAGAGTTTCTTACCAGTAACTGTGATTCTTGAAGAGTGGCCTTGTACTTATATGTATTCTTGGGAAAGGTACCCCCTGGCATCTGAATTCCAAGAACTTTCTGAAAAGCTATGTCTGTTGGGGCTACATGAGCTCCATCTTCTGCTGCTGAACAATTGGCACCTGAGATCATAAGGGAAGTGCAGTCCTTAACTGCTTCAGTTTCCTCACCTAAACCTCAGAGTGCAATGTATTTAGGAATTGACAGGCAAAGGGGAGGGTGGGTGGAGAGTGTGAATACAGCAGCAACTCCCAAGGAACCACAGTTACCAGTAACCTCTTACTTGTTCAAGGGCCTCTGTGCACTTCCACTCAAAAAGGAGATTAATGAGCGGAACTGGCCAGATGAGAAGGTGGTCTGAGGAGTTCTTAGTTAAACCAGAAACGAACATTGCTCTCCTCAATCCAGCATCAGAGCAGGATATTAAGTCCAGAGGCTAATGTACAGTAAATGCACTTACTGACCACCACACAGCTATTCTGCATATTTCTATAATAGGGATATGTTTAACTCAAGCCATGAAAGCAACTGTAGCTCTAGTTAAGTGAGCCCTAAGACCTGCAGATATGAGAATTTTAGGTATGTCATAAAAGTTTCAATACAGGACCTTATCCACTTAATCCCTCTTGCACTTTTCCCCAGGAACTACAATAAATCTAGTGAGAGAAGATGGAGAACACTAATGCAGAATCAGACGACAGGCCCTTCTCACAATCTCATACCAAAAAAAAATCTCTTCCATTCTGAGTAACAATTCTAAGTTGAAAACTTCTTAGATTGTAGTAGAGGACTGCTTGAACTTGAACATGCATCTGTGAAAGTCAGTATCCTATGACTCATGTTGCCTGGTACAGAGACTCTGGATTGTGGGGGAAAACTAGACTGTCCCTTTGGGATAGAAGATGCTAATGAAACAGCTCTAGAATACCAGTAGATCATTGCTACTTTGGCCAATGACAGCAAGCCTCTGTCTTGAGTCACCTTTTGAATTACCAATTCCCCTCATTTCTATGGAGTTAAGGTTTTGTTTTTGTTTTTTAATATATTGTTTTTGCAGCTAGTTTATAGTTGAACCACCCACCTTTTATGAAATCACTTCATGTGCTCTGTAAATAATTTCCCCATACAACAAGGTATTGTTTTCACCTGCATTATACTACGGGATAATACCAGGAGTTTAAATATCTTTAAAGATCCCTCTCCTGGAGGAGGGACGATTGGTCAATTACAATTATAACAGATCTATAAAGCACACAATCTCTAAAAAAAAAGTTTTAAACTTTCTAAAAAATAGCGCTGTCGATTAATCGCAGTTAATTCACATGTCTAACTCCAAAATATTTTCATGATTAAAAAAATTAAAGTGTATATTATTTTTATTACAAATATTTGCACTGTAAAAATGATAAAAGAAATGGAAACTGCACTCAAAAACAAAACAATATAAAACTTCAAGGCCTACAACCACCATTCCCAAGGACATGCTTCCATGCTGATGAGCCTCATTAAAAAAAAGTGCTAATTAAATGTGACTTAACTCCTTGGGGGAGACTTGTATGTCCCCTGCTCTGTTTTACCCACATTCTCCTACAAATTCATTTTATAGCAGTCTCAGATGATAAGCCAGCACATGTTGTTCATTTTAAGAACAATTTCACTGCAGATTTCCCAAAACACAAAGAAGGTACCAATGTGAGATTTCTAAAGATAACTACAGCACTCTACCCAAGGTTTAAGTATCTGAAGAGCCATCTAAAATCCAAGAGGGACAAGGTGAGGAGCATACTTTCAGAAGTCTTAAAAGAGCAACATTCCGATGCAGAAACTACAGAACCTGAACCACCAAAAAAGAAAATCAGCCTTCTGCTGGTGGCATCTGACTGAGATAATAATGAAAAATGCGTCAGTCTGCACTGCTTTGGATTGTTATCAAGCAGAACCAGCATGAAGGAACATATGAATCTTTAATACATCTGGGAGGTAAATATCTTGCGATGCCAGCTACAACAGTGCCATGTAAATGCCTGTTCTCACTTTCAGGTGACATTATAAACAAGAAGTGGGCAGCATTATCTCCTGCAAATGTAAACAAACTTGTTTGTCTGAGTGATTGGCTTCACAAGTAGTAGGACTGAGTGGACTTGCAGGCTGTAAAATTTTACATTGTTTTATTTTTCAATGCAGTTATTTTTTGTACATGATTCTATGTTTGTAAGTCCAACTGTCATGATAAAGAGATTGCACTAAAGTACTTGTATTAGGTGAACTGAAAAAATACTATTTCTTTTGGTTTTTTTACGGTGCAAATACTTGCAGTCAAAATAAATATAAAGTAAGCACTGTACACTTTGTATTCTGTGTTCTAATTGAAATCAATATATTTGAAAATGTAGAAAACATCCAAAAATATTTAAATAAATAGTTTTCTATTGCTTAACAGTGCAATTAATCGTTTGACAGCCCTACTAAAAATATGTATTTTCTAACAGAGGGAAAGGAGAGAAATGATTATTAAATGGTAGTAGCAGATACCTGTTTCCATTGTTACCTGACTTTGCTAAATACAGTATTATCTTTTTTCTCTTCACCCTTCCCCCGATTTAGTTCAGATCTCTGGATATCCTAAATGTTGTCATATCCTGCTCTTCCTTTCCCCTCTAGCAGCTTGTTATAGCTAAAGCTCAGCTTTCAAGAACTACATTAAAAAGAGAAAATATTGTCTATGGCAGTGGTTCACAACCAGGGGGCAATGAACAGGTTTCAGGGGGGCCACCAAGCAGGGCGAGCATCAGACTCACTGGGGCTTGGGGCTGGAGCCTCTCTGCCCTGCTGCTAGGGCTGAGGCCAAAGACAAAGTCTGAGCAACTAAGCTTTGTGGGGCCCTCTATGGCATAGGGACTAACACTGGAGCTGGTTTTTATAGGAAGAAAAAAAGAGTTATGGCACAGGTGAGCCATTGAGTTTTTATAGCATGTTGGGGGAGGGAGGAGGGGTATACCTTGGAAACAAAAAGGCTGAGAACCCCTGGTCTATGGGATGTACGTTTAAGGCTATGTATCTATTGGGTTCCCGGGAAATGGGGCGGGCGCAAGCCCGCCCCATGCTAACGGATTCCCGCCCCCAGCCTAAGGGGAGGAACCACAGGGCCACGGAAACCCACTAATTGCGGGGGACAACTAATAAAAGAACAGGGACAGGAGTGAGGTCAAAGGGTCATAAGGAGGGAGCCTGATGGGGACACCGAGCAGAGAACCCCAGACAGTGCCCACTGCTCCTCGAAGGCGTCAAGGGAGCCAGCGGACGCCGCCCAGAGGAACTCCGCCCGGAGACATGAGCGGACGAGGGACTGGAAACAAGCCCCACAGTCGCAGGAGTCTCCGTCGGCCAACCTCCTCTCCCTGGTCGCGTGGATGGCCTTTTTAGCCAGGGCGAGGAGGAGGTTGACCAGGAGGTCCCGCGACTTTGTGGGGCCACGGATAGGGAGTGCATGGATAAGGTGGTGAGGGGAAAAGTGCAGCCAGAAACGTAACAGAATATCGGTGAGGAGCCGGTATAGGGGCTGCAACCTGGCGCACTCTAGGTAAACATGCGCCAGGGTCTCCCTCACGCCGCAGAAGGGGCAGGTGTCCGGGACAGGGGTGAACCGCGCCAAGTACACGCCCGTGCTCACGGCCCCATGAAGGAGCCGCCAGCTGATATCCCCGGCGGGCCTCGGGACCAGGGTGGAGTACAGGCTGGCCCACCGGGGCTCCTCACCCTCCACAGGTGGCAAAAGGTCCCGCCACTTGGTGTCGGGGCGGGACACGAGGGTGAGGAAGTGAACGGTATGGAGCACGAGCGCGTAGAGCTGCTTCCTTGGCGCGGTTCGAAAACGGACCGGCTGCAGATCGTGCAGCCGGCTTGCCGAGAAGGGGCGGGGGGGCCGGTCGGGCCTACGGGGCAGGGGCCCGATGAAGAGGTCCGGAGGGCTCGGGGTAGGGGGTGGGCGGGGCGTGCCCTCACGCAGGACCTGGTCGAGGTAGGCCCGAGCAGCGGGCGGCAAAGCGGCCCGCACCTCCTGAAGTACGCGCCGAGGAGTACACGGTCTGGAGAGCCCCATCCGCCGAGCGAGCGTCAGGGGACCCAGCCAGTCTCCCCGGTCGTAGTCCAGGAGGTCTCCGACCCTGGTAGCTTCCGCCAGGACCAACCTCTGGCGCACCGCAGGGGACTCCGCCACCTGCACACGGAGCTGGGGGTTGTGTAGCAGGGGCTCCGCGAGGAGATCTGCTCCCTCGGTGGCCGCCACGGACCTGGTCGCAGAGAACAGCTTCCAGGTCCGGAGGAGGTCCTGGTAGAAGACCGGCAGCCCGGAGAGGTCTCGCGGAAGACCCCTCGGATCGAGATAAAGGAGCTGCCGGTCGTATCGGAGCCCTCGGAAGCGGCGCAGGAAGGCGTGCGCCAGGGCTCTCCACGCCGGACTACCCGCACCATAAAGGAGCCTCTGCAGTGCCTGGAGGCGGAAGACGTGGACCTGAGTGCGGAGGCACTTCAGGCCCTGCCCGCCCTCCTCCAGGGGTAGGTGGAGTACCCCTGCGGGGACCCAGTGCAGTCCTGGCCAAAAGAACTCCAGCACCACCCTCCGGAGGTCGGTCAGGAACACCGGGGCCGGGACCAGGGTGTTGAGCCGGTACCAGAGCATGGACAGGACCAGTTGATTGAGCACCAGTGCCCTCCCTCGGAGGGAAAGGCACCGGAGGAGTCCTGTCCATTTCCGGAGCCTCTCCGCCACCCTGCCCTGTAAACCGTGCCAGTTCTCCGGCGGAGAAGGATGCGTGGCAGAAAGGTAAACGCCGAGATAGAGCAGCAGACCCGCGCTCCACCGGATGGCCTGAAGCGCGGGTGGGAGGGAGCCCGCCTGCCACCCGTCCCCGACCACCAGGCCAGAGCTCTTGACCCAGTTGACCCGGGCGGAGGAGGCCGCCAAGTACACGGCCTGGCAGGCCTCCACCTGCGCCAACTCGCCCGGGTCCTGGACCACGAGGAGCACATCGTCGGCGTACGCCGACAGGACCAGCCGCAGCTCCAGCTCCCGAAGCACCAACCCCGTCAGCCTCCTGCGGAGGAGACAGAGGAAGGGCTCGATCGCCAGGGCGTACAGCTGGCCCGAGAGGGGGCACCCCTGCCGCACTCCCCACCCGAAGCTGACCAGCTCGGTCAGGGTCCAGTTGAGCCTGACCAGACACTCTGCGGAGGCGTACAGCACCCGGAGAAACCCCACAAACTGGGACCCGAAGCCGAACGCCTGCAGAGTGCCCAGAAGATACCCGTGGTTCACCCTGTCGAACGCCTTCTCCTGATCCAGGGACAAGAGGGCGAACGACAGACCATCCCTACACCCTAATTCCAGAAGGTCCCGGACCAGATACAAGTTATCAAAGATCGTGCGGCCCGGGACGGTGTAGGTCTGGTCCAGGTGGACCACGTCCGCCAGCACGGACCCTAGCCGAATCGAAATGGCCTTCGCAACGATTGTATAGTCCGTGCTGAGGAGCGAGATGGGACGCCAATTCCGTAAATCGCGGAGGTCCCCCCTCTTCGGCAATAAAGCGAGCACGGCTCGCCTGCACGAAAGAGGGAGGACCCCGCCCCGCAAGGACTCGGCCCAGACGGTGACTAGGTCCGGGCCGAGGACGTCCCAGAACACGCGGTAGAACTCCACGGTCAGCCCGTCCATGCCCGGGGATTTATTGGTGGGCATGCGACGGAGGGCTTCCGAGAACTCGGCCAGAGTGAGAGGCAGCTCTAGCCGGTCCCGGTCGCCTGCGCTGACCGTCGGGAGTCCGTCCCACAGCACTTTGCAAGCGGCAGGATCTGTCAGATCCGGGGAGAAAAGGCGCGCGTAGAAGGTCTGGGCCCTCTCGCACATCTCCGCCGGATCCGTGAGGGGGGAGCCATCCTCCGCCAGGAGGCAGGTGACGTGCTTCTTGGCACCTCTCCATTTCTCCAGGGCGTAGAAGAAGCGGGAGCCGCGATCCATCTCCCGAAGGAGGCGGATGCGGGATCGAACAAAGGCGCCCCGGGCCCGATGGTCTTCGAGGACCCGGAGCTCCTCCCGCTTCTCCCGGCACGCTCCGCAAAGGGATGGATCCTCGGGGCTGGTGGCCAGACGCCTCTCCAGCTCCAAGACCTCCCGCTCCAACTGCCCTATCGCCGCATCCCTCCGTCGGCTGGCGCCCCGGGTGTAGTCACGGCAGAAGAGCCGGGCGCGCACCTTCCCCACATCCCACCACCGCCGCGCCGAGGGAAAGGCGCACCGCTGCCCTCGCCAGGCCAGCCAGAACTCCCGGAAGGACGCCACGAAGCCCCCATCCTCCAGCAAGCTGTTGTTGAAGTGCCAATAGGCCGGCCCAGGCCTCTCCGCGCAGAGAGAGGCCGTCACGGTGACGAGGTGGTGGTCCGAAAAAGGGGCCGGCCGGATGCTGGAGGACTGGGCCCGTGAGAGATGGAACCGGGACAGATAGATGCGGTCCAACCGGGAGTGGCACGACCGATGGGCTTCCACCCGGACATAGGTGTACGTGGAGCCGTCGTCCGGGTGGTGGTCGCGCCAGACGTCCACCAGGGAGTGATGGGCGACGATCTCCCTGAGGATGTCCGCGGCGGCCGGGCTCTGCTCAGTCCCCGAGCGGTCCCGCTCCTCGAGGACGGTGTTAAAGTCCCCGCCCAGGACCAGGCACTCGCGAGGATCCAGGGAGCCGAGGAAGGCGGACGCCTGTCGATAGAATCGCAGCCGCTCCGGGGCCGATGTCGGGGCATAGACGTTGATGAGGTTGACCACAAGCCCCGCCATGCGGACCCGGAGGTGCAGCAGGCGGCCCAGCACAGCCTCGGCGACCCCCAGCACCTCTGGTCGTAGGTCGGGGGAGAACAGGGTAGCCACTCCAGCCTGACGGGTGGTGAGATGGCTGAAGTAGACCCCGTCCCCCCACTCCAGCTGCCAGCTAGCTTCGGCGGCCGGATCCGTGTGGGTCTCCTGCAGGAAAACCACGGAGTACCCCCCCTCCCGAAGGAAGGAGAACACCTGGCTCCTGCGGAAACCCACCCTACAGCTCCGGGTGTTTAGTGTGGCGAAGGTGATGACTGCCATGAGGAGGGCTGGGGGGGATCCACGTCAGCAGGGGCGCTCACGGCCCCCGTTGGGCCGCGCAGCAAACCGTGGCCCACCCCGAAGGCGAGCAGGGAGTCACGGAAGCCACGCGCCCGGTGGTAAGCCGCGACATTCTGCTTCCCGGTCCCCTTGCCCTCCCCTATGAGGGCCCGCGTGGCCAGGAGGATCCGGTGGAAGTCCCCCCAACGCTGGAGAGCAAGCACGACCTTGTTGCGGGAGCCCCGGACGTCCTCCAAGAACTCCCGCAACTCCTCTCGCAGTGTATGGGGGGGCGGGGTCACTGGCCTCCGGGGGTCCACCAGTGGGGCCTCTGGCGCAGCCCCGTGGCCCGCTGGGATGGGTAAACAAGGGGCGGACCCGCGACGTGGCGCCCGATGGACCGGCGCCACCTGGTCCGCCCCGGACCTTGGCTCAATGGGGGGGGGGCGGAGGGAAGAGCGCAGCCCCTAGTGGGTCCGGACTGAGGAACGCAAAGGCCGCTCCCTGGGAGTCATCCTCCGGGAAAGGGAAGGAGACAGCTCCAGGGGCGGCAATAACAGTACAGGAGGCGGAGGGGGCAGGGCTGGGGTCAGGAGCAGTGTTGGGGGGGAGGGACAGTGATGGGACCCTGGGCCGCAGGAGCAGGACCATCGGTAAGCGGCTCCTCGCGGCCAGGCACAGGGGTTGGAGGGGTAGGGAGGGGGTCCCCAGTGACACCGGGCTCGGGCTCAATGGTAGGCAGAGCAGCCGCGGCACGGGGAGATGTGGAATCCTCAGGGGGGCCCCCACCCGGGAAGGAACTCGATCGCCCTGCACCACCGAGGGACACCCCCAGTAGCTTGTCTCCCGCCCATGAGGCACCGGCCGTCGCCTCAACAGGCTCGGCGGCCAGCAGCAGGGTGCCATCCGCAGCCGGGCAGGTCGAGGAGTCCAGGGGACCCTCGGAGGCGGGAGCGGACGTAGCAGGAGGGATGGGGGAGCATGGGGAAGGGGGAGCTGGGGTGAGGTCGGCCAGGTCGAGGCCCATTCGTAGAGGGTCGTCCTCCCCCTGGGTGACCGGGGTCAGACCCAGGGCCTCGATCTCCGCAAAGATGGAGGGGAGCTCACCACCCACCACCCCAGAGGCCTCCCCACTTGCGCCCGAGGCGACGCTCACCTCGGGTATTGCGGGGGGCACAGGTGGCAAGGGAACAGGAGGGGCTGCATCGGGGGCCCCCGCAGGGAGGGACTGCGGAGGAGGAATGGTGGTACCCTCCGGTGCTGCCATGTCTTCCCTAGCCGTCATCGGCAGATGGGGTGTCCCCGTGGGCACGGCGGAAGGCTCGGTGCCTGCGGCCCCCTTTCTGGTCTTACGGGGGGCTTCCACGGCAGATGGCACGAGTTGAGCCCGAGCCTTCCGCTTACCCCGCTTACCCTCCACCCGGGTCCAGCCCTCCATGGCATCACCTGCGGGCTGGTCAACAGGGATTGGGTCAGGGGGCAGAGAAGACAGTTTGGGGGCAGGGAGAGGCACTGGTGGAACAACAGGAGGGAGGGATGAGTCCCCCTGGGGAGAGCCCTCTCCCACGCCCGGCAGTACCCCTGCCGCACCCTCCTCCACAGGTCCCGCCAGCGTGCAGGCAGCGGAGGCGGGGCTCTCCCGCCCATCTGGGCGCCCCGGAGAACGGACCCCTGAGGCCCGAGTGGGAGCAGTGATGGACCGAGGGGGAGGAGGGGCGGCTCTGGGTACCGGGTGGTCAGGGGCACCGGCGATGGCGGGGCCGGCACCCTGCCGGAGCTCGGGGGTCCCGGGCGCTCCTCCGTGCTGGGCCAAGGGGCAGTCCCTCCGGACGTGCCCCGTCGCCCGGCAGAGGTAGCACCAGGCCTCCCCCGTGGCGTAATGCACCCGGTACTGGGCCCCCTGATAGGGGACCAGGAAGGACCCCTCGAGCGCCTCTCCGCCACGTGCCGCCGGCAGCAGCTGAAGCTGCACCTGCCAGCGGAACGAGAGGACGTGACGGAGGGCGGGGTCCTTGCAGCCCAAGGGGAGAGGGCTCACCACGGAGATGGGCTTCCCCAAAGTAGAGAGGGCGGGTAACAGGGCGACATTGGGCAGGAAGGGAGGGACGGAGGTCAGGACCACTCGGACACCCAGGTCCTCCAGCGGCTCCAGGGGGCGAACCGCCCCACCGCCAGGCCCTTCTCCACCGCCTCCTGGGCGGCGGCCTCCGAGGCAAGGAAGAAGACCACCTTGCCGTACATTTTGGAGGCCGCCACAATGGCCGTGGGCCCCACCACCCTCGCCAACGCCCGCACGTAGGTCTCCACGTGGGGCGAGGCAGGCACCAGGAGGCAACGGACGCCGTGCTTCCTGGTCAAGTTGGGGAAGGGGCCCCGGCCGCTGTAGATGGTAGCGGAGGCGGCGGTCGGGGGAGACGATGTAGCGGCGGGGCCGCCGCCACATGGGCGTATGCTCTGGGGGCCGAGGGAGGGGCACCCGCAGAGCTGGTGGAGGGGACAGCGGGGAGGGGCGCGGCGGTGGCGGGCAGCGGCAGCGTGGCAGGCTCCGCCATGGAGGCTTAGTCTTTCTAGCAGGGCCCTTTCCCTTCTTTTGCCCTGGCCCTTTCCGCCGGCTGGGGCTCCCAGAGGCGGAAGAAGGCGAGGGCGTGGCAGCAGAGGGCACCCGTCGGTCGCCGCTGCCGGCGCCTCAGCGGGAGCGGTGGCAGGTGGTCCGGCAGCGGCGGTTGAGGTCGAGACCGGGAGGCGTTTGGGGGGAGCAGGCGAGGGAGGGGGGACAGACGTCGTCCCGGGAGTCCCACCCGCCGCGTCCCCCTCCATGCTGAGTGGGGAGGGAGGGAAAACACCCGAGGAAGGGGGGGGGGGAACAGGCCAACCACTCCTCCCCGCTAGGCTGTGGGCAGGGAGGAGGGTGCCAACAATGGGGAGGGGGGGCAGATATGGGGACTATCGAGGACTTCAGGGGTCAGTCACCGACAGAGGATTGAAATCTGGCTCCTCTAGCTGCACTAGGGGAGGGGGCGGGGGAAACAAGAGCAATGGGGGGTGCAGTGCAGGAGGGGCAACTTAAACAGGGGAGAGGCACAAGTGCACTGATGGGGCTATGGGCGCACAAGGGGAGGGGCTAATCAGGGTGAGGGGCCGCGGAGGGAGGGGAGCAACCAGGCTGGGAGTGGGGCAGAGGGACCAAGGGGCTGGCTTCAGGACAAAGCTGCAAAGGGAGATGGGCGGGGTCGGCAAACAAACTGAAGCTGGGTGGGGCAGGGGGAAGGCTACAAGGGGCGAACGGGGCAGGCAACAAGGGGCCAAGCTAGGGGGCCTGTTGCAGAGGGGAAGGGGCCAGTCCAGGGGAAGGGGGGGGGGGTGCGTGCACCCACGAGCACTTGTGCAAAGTCTGTGGCTGGCTGGCTGCTGCTGGAGGCCCAAACGGTGGCAATAGGGCGTGGCAGGCCAGGCGAGCAACTGAGTCCCAGAGGCAGGAATCGAGGCAGATGGTAAGCGGCCTGCGGGGGTGGTGGAGGGGGCAGCGGTGGTGGTGGGGGTTGGGGGGGGGACACAGATAGACCAGGGGGCAGGCTCCACGCCACACCCCCTGTGTCCCCGCAAACACAGTCTAAACCCCCACCACTAGAGCACAGTTAGAGAGATACTCAGTCTTTAAGGCCCCCTCCACAGTGGTCTTCAGAGGCCTGTGCGCTCCCCAGCAGCCGGTGGTCTTCTCAGTCCCTTTCCTCCTCCTACTCCAGGCTCCAGCAGCTCCCCAGGACAAACACAGCTCCAGCAGCAGCAGCAGCAGCTCCTCCTTCTCCAGCAGCCTCGGTGGTCAGGCAGGAAGGACCCCCCACAGGTGGTAGCTGTAGTGGTGGTGGTGGGGGGGGGGTCCTGGCTTCTCCCTCCAGAGAGGTGGGGGGAGTGGGGGCTGGCCAGCAAGCCCCCCCCCCACCCACCCACCCACCCCTCACTCACCCGCTCAGCAGTAGTGGCAGCAGCAGCAGTCCAGGAAGGAGTACTCCAGCCAGCAGCAGCAGCCCAGGAAGGGAGAAGGAGCTCCAGCCAGCAAGGTAGCCAGAGAAAGGGAGAGCACTCCAGCCAGCAGGGCAGCCCGAGCAGGCCCGGAAGTAGGGTGGACCTCTGCTCCTGCCCTGAAGGGATAAAAACAGCCCTGGTGGAAGGTTGTGGCTGGGGGCTGCTAAGCTGGGCTGATTGGGAAGTGGCTGCATCTGGGCCACGCCCCAATCAGGCCACAGCTCGCCTGTATAAAAAGGCTGTGAGCCAGGAGCCCAAACAGTCTCCCCCTGCATACAGAGAGAGAAGAACCTGGCTACAGGGATCTAGAGACAGAGTACCTGAGTGGAACAGGGCTAGGGAAAGGCAGAGGAGCTGGGGAGCTCCAGCCTGGAAAGCCCCAGGCTGTGGCCTAGCATAAGGCCAACAGGTACTGGGGGTTGCAGAGGGCAGCCCAGGGGTAGGCCAAGGCAGCAGGTCCAAACCCAACCTTGCCAGTGATGAGTAGGATGATACTGCAGTTTGCCCCAGGGCATGGGGCTAGATGATGACTGGCAGTAGCCTTATACTGAAGTGAGGTGGGACTAGTGAGTAGGGGTTCCCCAGGGATAGGAGACCCTAAGACTGAGGGGAGCAGCACCCCAGGTACAAGGGCACTGGGTCTAGGAGGGACACGGGGGCCAGAGGACAAGCAGATCACTAGCCTGCAGAGGGTGCTCCGGAGCTGGAACGAACTAATTCCTGGAAGTCACCAGCAGGAGGTGCTGGAGGGGTGAGTCCGCTTTTCTACAGGCTACATTAATAAAAGACATACGTGTGTGGATATATAGATATCTTAATGTTTTAAAACCAAAAAAAGTGCCACTATGTAAATCTTTTACTGTGTCCTGATTAAGCCCTTTTAAATGGGACCTGCAAAGGAGGAAAGGAAGAGTCCCCTCTTCATGATCTATAACAGAAGTCTAAAAGATCATTTTCATGTCCCTAAACTGTTTTTCTGTTTCTTGATTTGATTTTTTTATGGTTGAAATTTAAAAGTTATTTGCACAGAGATATCAAAGAATCACTCCCATTCATTTAATCATTTATTTTTACTGACTCAGTTTGAAATTCTGTTTTGCTTTAAATAGGTGTTAACAAAAACACCTGAAACCTACCAAATAAGTTGACAATTACCCTAAAAGTCCTCCAACAAAACCAGGAGCTGAAGTCAAACACTCCTAGTATTTCTAAAAAAGGTTAAAACAAAAAAAGCTGAGAGAAAATAAAGTTCACACAAAACACACACACACATCATGTTCCACACGACACACACAGTAAAGTACCAAAATAGGGTATAACCCTTAAAATCCTTTGTAGGATGTTTAATAACTCAGGAGCTTCTAGAGAAGCACTGTATGGCTCTGTAGAATTTAAGAGTGACTGGTCTTCTCTTCTTACCCCTGAAACAAGTAATATTTTCCTAGTCATCTTTTAAAGCTATAAATAGACACACATACTGTTGCATCTGAAGCTTGTAATTATGTAGTACATCACTCAAAAAAGAATACAATATTTTCCACACTATTTTTTCCACTATCTCCCCCCTCCCGACATACCCATATTCAACCTACATAACAGCACAACAGATACCATTTATGAAAAAAGATACTATTTTATGGAAGAATTAAATTGATCAACAAAAAGGCTCAGCCAGCCAATTTGACTCTAGCTTTTGGCAACCTATATCTAAAACCATACCAATTTTCTGTTTAAAACAGAGAAAAGTAATGTGCTGGATAATGAAACAGAAAAGGTGACACACAAAAACAGACTTTTCGTAATGACTAAGCTGACCCTTTTTAATGTGGTTTGATTTTTTGAGTCACCCTGCTGTATTTATACGTGCAGTATTATTCAAATTTTTAGTTTGCTAAAGTGATGTGCGCCACATACTAATTTGCTGCTGTGAAGCTACGTATTGTCAGCTTACTGTTCGGTGTTAAACTCAGTATGTCTGAGGACTGAGGCCATGTCTACACTATGGGCATTATAGTTGCATAAATACACCATTGAAACTATGCCAGTGTATCACCATAAAAATCATAAAATAAAAATCAATTAGAGGCAAAAAGGCATCCTTTAAAAATTGGAAGTTAAGAAGAAAATAAAAGGGAACAAACTCTGGCAAGTCAAATTAGGCAGGCCAAAAAGAATTTGAAGAGCAATTAGCCAAAAACACAAGAACAAAAAAAAAAATGTAAGTACATCAGAAGCAGGAAGTCTGCCAAACAATCAGTGGGGCCACTGCACAATCAAGGTGCTAAAGGAGCACTCAATGAAGATATGGCTGTTGTGGAGAAACTAGACTAATTCTTTGCATCAGTCTTCATTGCAGAAGATGTGAGGGAGATTCCCACACCTGAACCATTCTTTTTAGGTGACAAATCTGAGGAACTGTCAGATTGAGGTGTCAATAGAGGTTCTGGAAGAAAGTGATCAACTAAACAGTAATAAGTCACCAGGACAAGAGGGTATTCACCCAAGAGTTCTGAAGGAACTTAAATTTGAAAATGCAGAACTACTAATTGTGGTATGTAACCTATTATTTAAATCAGCTTCTATACCAGATAACTAGATGATATAACACCATTGTTTTAGAAAAGCTCCAAAGACCACCCTGGCAATTACACGCCAGTAAGCCTAACTTCAGTACCAAGCAAATTAGAAGAAACTATAGTAAAGAACAGAATTATCAGACACATAGGGTATGGCTACACTGGCGATTTGCAGCGCTGGAAAGCCTCCACCAGCGCTGCAATTAGTAAGTGGCCACACCTGCAGGGCACTTCCAGCGCTGCAACTCCCTGGCTGCAGCGCTGGCCGTATACCTCACTCAGCATGGGGAATAAGGATTCCAGCGCTGGTGCTGCAGCGCTGGTCATCAAGTGTGGCCACACACCAGCGCTGTGATTGGCCTCCAGGGAATAAGGTGTATCCCAGAATGCTTTTATAAATTACTCTCTTTGTTTTGTTATGCAACCTCTCTTTGTTTTGTTGTGAACGAGCTCCGATCGGTACCTGGCTGTAAACAATCAAATGAGAGGCAGGGAGAGTGAATGAAACAGAACGAAGCCGATCGGAGCTCCGTTTGAACTGCTTATCTATAAAAACAAACACTGATCACAGCAAACAGGAACTATCTGTACCTGGCTGTGAACGATCAAATGAGAGGCAGGGGAAACAGTGTTGGATGCAGGCTGTTAGGGTTTGCAAACATTTTGTGATTTTTCCAATCTTTCTCTTCCCCGCTCCCTGTCACAGTACACCACAGGGAGTGAGTGAAACAGGGGGCAGTCCGTGTTGGAGGCAGGCTGTTTGCAATTAGAATTAAGACTAAGGGCTCATGAACATTTTGTGATTTTTCCAATCCAGGAAGCTAACACACAGCGTTGGCTCCAAAAATCCCCTCTCTCTTTCCCCCCGCTCCCTGTCACAGTACACCACCCTCCACCCCCCTCTTTTGAAAAGCACGTTGGTGCACTTGAATGCTGGGATAGCTGCCCATAATGCAGCACTCCCAACAGCGCTGCAAATGCTCCAAATGTGGCCACACACCAGCGCTGGTAGCTGTGAGTGTGGCCACACACCAGCGCTGCTCCTACACAGCTGGATGACCAGCGCTGCAAACTACCAGCGCTGCAAACCGTAAGTGTAGCCATACCCATAGATGAACATGATATGTTGGGGAACAGTCCACAAGGCCTTTGTAAAGAGAAATCATGCCTCACCAATCTATTAGAATTCTCTGAGGGTGTCAACACACATGTGGACAAGGGTGATCCAGTGGATAGAGTGCATGGATTATCAGAAAGCATTTGACAAGCTCCCTCACCAAAGGCTCTTAAGCAAAGTAGGCATGGGTTAAGAGAGAGAGTCCTCTCCAGTGCTGGATTAAAGCATAAAATAACTAAGCTACAGCTCAGGGTGTCGCAATAGGAGGAGTCTCTAAAAAAGAAAAAAATGACACTTTCAAATTTTATCAAAATCAGTTGATAAATAAAGGAGATATGGGGAAGATTCTCTACATATATACATTTTCATTAAAATGTGACAAATATACACACATGGCTACACAAATACCTTTACACCCTACCCTTATCCTTCACTAATTGTTCATTATTGACAGGTGGGAGACCAGGGTTGAGGGGTGGGGGAAATAGATAATTGCACTTGTAAAATTAGAATTTCTACTAGTAAGTCTGTTATCAGTCGCCTAAGGCAGTGTTTTGTTGGACAGCTGCTACTGGTAAAATTCTGACCGTGCCTTCATAATTTATTTAAATAAATCTCACTTCTGATAAAAATTGGGCAAAATGTAAGGCAGTGTCATGAAGCAATCCTGCCAAGCTCATACTCGTATGGGACTCATCCTAGGAGTAACATCATGGATAGCGTCCCCCTCAGCTGATAATAGCCGGAAGGCCGCCATCTTTTGTTTACGGTCCAGCATGCTCAGTTGTATAGTGTCTTTGTTCCTGTTTTTGGTTTTCTGAAGTGTTAATGTGTACTTCTTTTGATCTGTACATATGTACAATTGTATATTTTAGTGCACATGCCGCTTTCAGCTTCATGCGCTGCCCATACTTCACATGACTGAGTTTGCAGGTGAATGTTTTATGGACTTGGATTGAGTGGATCTTGAGGACGACAAATTTGTGTTGGCTTCCCTCAGTCAGTTTCGGGAACCTTCACAGTAAATATCAGAGTTCTGACGAAAGGATAAACAGAGAGTTTTGAGAGAAGTGAAGGTAGATATATATATATCACAAAATATTCTGAGTACTTTGAGTTATTTCAAACTATGTGCATATATGATTTATAAACTATTAAAGCCTATAATATTCATTATATTTGCTTGAATACAGGCAAGTTTTTCTCACTTTCTCAATGCTTGTCTAGAAATTACCAGTCTCTCTTTCTGGTAAATTTTCTCTCTCTCATATGCATATAGCTTGTCTCACTCTGTGTCCCCAAGGTGTTTACTCAAGATTAATTAGTAGTCCTGGGGAAGACAGGGTAGTGAAGTGAATGTGAAGAGAGATGTCTGCCTAGAAAAAAGACTGGGATTTTCTGCTAGGCAGGTTTGGAGCACACAAGATAATAATTTATTATAGGCAGTATGCTATGTAAAAATTCTTATATAGATTTATAAATCACGTATCATATGCATAATACATACTATTTTTATAGTATGGCAAAAGAAAAACCCCAACCATTCACTGTTTTGTATTGAAAATAAAATCTGAATAAACATTTGTACATTTTTATGTATAGTCTGGATAAACTTTGTATTTTCCTAACAATCAAACTTTTTTCGTTTTATTCATATGAAAAGAAGGATAATTTTCCTTATTCATGGTATAAAAAAGTATATCCTCTCCTTGTCCTGTGAGAACATAGACAAAATAACACTAACTTAACAGAAATATCCTGGTATAACACTATATAATTTTTTTACTGGTTTCAATAAAAACTTACTATATTTAGTACCAATATTTGGGAATTCAGCATAACCGTCTGTAAAAACAAATCAATTTATTGGAAAAAATACAACCTGCATACAATTTTCTGACAGTTTGCTTATTACCTGGCTGTAATTCATACCAGTATAATTAATAGTTGAGCTTTAAGGTTGTGGGTTATCTGCATCCTATATCCTCTATTGCCTCTTTTATCCTCTAAGAGTTTCACTGCATATTCAGACAAGAAATTCCACAATTTAGATGCCCCAACAGAGAAGAAAAATTTCCTGAGAACTCTTCTAGTAAAATGGTATTATTTACCATATTGTTTTTTGGATTTTGGATTTTTTTATATTGTATTGTTTACAATGTCCTTTCTGTGAAATTAATAAATTATTTTACACTTGACGTAGCTTGGGGCCTCTGAATGTCATAATCCATCCCTAGTCCTCTCATATAGTGTCCCCCAGGGTCTGTCCTGGGACCAGTGCTGTTCAACATATTTACCTCCTTTCCAGATCATTTGTCAACAGTGAGGTGGCAAAATTTACAGACAATACAAAAGTCATTCAAGATAGTTAAGTCCAAAGTAGACTACGGAGAGATACAAAGGGATCTCATAAAACTGGGTGACTGGATAAGAAAATGGCAGATGAAATTCAATCTTGATAAATGCAATGTAATATATGTTAGAAAACATAATCCCAACTATACATACAAAATGATGGGGTCTAAACTAGCTGTTACCACTTAAAGAGGAGATCTTGGAGTTATTGTGGATAGTTCTCTGAAAATATCCGCTCAGTGTGCAGCAGCAGTCAAAAAAGCTAACAGAACATTAAGAACAATTATAAAAGGTATAGATAAGATGACAGAAAATATGATGTCTCTATATGAATCCATGGTACACCCACACCTTGACTACTGCATGCAGTTTTGGTCCTGTCCCGCCCCAGTCTCAAAAAAGATCTAGTAGAATTGAAAAAGGTACAGAAAAGGGCAACAAAAATTATTAGGGGTATGGAACAGCTCCCGTACGAGGCACGATTAAAAATACTGGGACTTTTCATCTTGGAAAAGAGATGACTAAGAGGGGATGACAGAGGTATATAAAATCTTGACTGGTGTGGAGAAAGTGAATGTTATTTTTTCCTTCACATAACACAAACCTGGAGTCACCTGCTGAAATTAATAGGCAACAGGTTTAAAACAAACAAAAGGAAATACTTCTTCATACAATGCATAGTCAACCTGTGGAACTCATTGCCAGAGGATGTTGTGAAGGCCAAGACTATAACAGGGTTCAAAAAAGAACCAGATAAGTTCTTGGAGGGTAGATCCACCAATGGCTATTAGCCAAGATGGTCAGGGATGCAACACCATTCTCTGTGTCCCTAGCCTCAGTTTGCCAGAAGCTGGGAGTAGACAACAGAGGATGGATCACTCGATGACTGCCTGTTCTGTTCATTCCCTCTGAAGCACTGGTCACTGTCAGAAGACAGGATACAGGGCTAGATGGACCATTGGTGTGACCCAATATGGCTGTTCTTATGTAGACACAGCCTTCAGCAATGGAAGGGGTTTTTCTGTCACTGTGGGTACACCATCTCCCTGAGCAACGGTAGCTAGATCAATGGAAGCATTCTTCCATTATCCTACCTGCATCTACACTGTGAGTTACATCTGTAGAGGTACTGTGCTAAGAGGTGTGGATTTTTCACACCCTGAGTGCCATAGCTATGCCAACCTAAATTTTGCACGCAGACCAGACCTATTCCTTAAA
This sequence comes from Mauremys reevesii, assembly GCF_016161935.1. NCBI lineage: Eukaryota > Metazoa > Chordata > Testudines > Geoemydidae > Mauremys > Mauremys reevesii. The sequence continues at coordinate 48,791,134 of NC_052630.1, read as the reverse complement.
AGTGCGAATGTTTTCAGGCCCAACATTTGAACCTAGTTTTTTTGTTCATGAACACATCAAACAGCTTAAAATTTATAAGAGATATATGTGTATGATGTACAGTCACCACTAAACACACCTTATGTCTTTAGTACATATCTGCATCTTAATTTTTAAATGCCTCTGGCAGGTTCACGTGTGTTTAAGTAACATAGCTGATAGTCTATATGGAAGGAAGATAGTACACTAATAGGGCTAAATCCTGGACCTTCTGAAGTCAATGAGATTGTTTCCACTGACTTCAACAGAGCCAGGATGTCACCCCTTGCCTTCATCTTCTCATTTCTGTGGAAACTTTCGCTATAAAGATGCAGAACAAAAATTACATCTGCTCAGTATCAGTTGATTAAGCCCCCAGTGCCTTAAATCCAGCAATACTAGAAAATGTTAAATATCTCTGAGAAACCAGTAAACTTTTAGTATTTTCTTGATTTGCTAGTACTGTTGCATGGGATAGAATAAAAACTTTTCATGAACAGAGAGGAGACAGATGTATATTATCAATATACTTCTACAATCATGAAATCTTAGCTCTTCATAGCTTCCAAGAAAGCAGTGTTAAGGATGAAGTCCTTGTTTAAAAAAATAAATAAATAAATAAATCACCTACCACACACAGAAGTTATTTGACTTATTTTGGAAAAATGGACATTTCTGTGAAAGTAAAACTACCCTCCATGGAAAGAGCACAGTTATGGGTCTGTTCGTGGAGAGCAAAGAACGATTGTTTTTGGTGAAGTTGTTGTATTGGGTGCCTAAATAAAAAAGTGATGGCCACATTACAAATGCCATAGACCAGCAGTTCTCAACCAAGGCCCAAGCCCCCCTGGGGGGCCACAAGCTGATTTCAGGGAGTCCGCCAAGCAAGGCCAGCATTAGACTCTCTGGGGTCCAACGAAGAAAGCCGAAGCCCAACATCTGGGGCTGAAGTTGAAGCTTGAGCAATTTACCTTCACTAGGTCCTGTGTGGCGTGGGGCCTCAGGTAACTGCCCTGCTTGCTACCTCCTAATGCTGGCCCTGGCTATTATATGCAGAAGAAACAGTTGTAGCACAGGTGGGCAAGGGAATTTTTATAACATGGGGGGGGGGGCCCTCAGAAAGAAAAAGCTTGAGAACCCCTGCCATAGATTAACTTTAAAGTCTCTGCAACTTGTAACCCAAAATCAACCACTTAAGGAAAATGGCATCACTACAAAGTCACATAAGCCAAGATTTATTCTCCTTCTGCAAGATTTTGCAACCAGTGCTTTGCACTAGATCATATTATGAATACCAATGTATTTATAAGAAAGTAGAGGAAAAAATGTTTTGCTTCCTCGGGCTTCGTGTATGTACTGAGTCCCTGAACCACTTAGATAACACAAGAATTCATAGTCTAGAACAGGGGTCAGCAACCTTTCAGAAGTGGTGGGCCGAGTCTTCATTTATTCACTCTAAGGTTTCGCGTGCCAGTAATACATGAACCCAGAAGGTCTCTTTCTATAAGTCTATAATATATAACTAAACTATTGTTGTATGTAAAAGTAAATAAGGTTTTTAAAATGTTTAAGCAGCTTCATTTAAAATTACAGTAAAATGCAGAGCCCCCCGGACTGGTAGCCAGGACCCGGGCAGTGTGAGTGCCACTGAAAATCAGCTCATGTGCCACCTTTGGCACACGTGCCATAGGTTGCCTACCCCGGTCTAGAGTCATTCAGGGAAAAATACTGTCCTAACTAGCCTTAACCAACTAAGCTGGGGAAAGAAGGGTCCCAGAACAGCGCCAGCCATGTTGCTGGCACAGAATCAATCTGCCAGCTCAGTGCAGCATAGCTCAAGATGACAAGGAGCACACACACATGCACAACCACACAACGGAGCAACACATCCCCAGCCTCGTTTCTGCACACAGTCCATTGCAGAATGGGAGGAGGAAGTAGTTAAGAAGTCCTAAACACACAGCCAGTGTGCCAATCAGGACCACTAACTGAAACACTAGTCTAGGTTTTTCAAATGAAATCAGTCCATAAGTAGCTCCCCACCCCCTTTTTTTTTTTTTTTAAACATTCAGAAAGTCAAGCTGGGTCCTTTCCTTTTCACACATCCTCAATAATAAATATTATGCAGGCCAAACTATGCCCTCTGCATTAGTTGCAAAAGTGTTGTGACAGATTTGTAACCGGAATTTAATAGACAATTCTACTGATACTGCACAAGTTATAGAATCCCAGCTCACACTCAGCTGTGTGTACAGTGCTAGGCATTAAAAACAGAGTAAAAAAAATAAATGTTTACTTTTAACAGAGAGAGGCCTGCATCTATTTAGAATCTGATTTAGTGTTTGTCTGTAGGGTGACACTCGAGAATTAATCCTAAATATAAAAGTCTGAATTTAAAGTGGATTAGTTAAAACCATATTAAATCCATGTATGGATGCTCTCATTCAGAATTAAAATGACCTTCACCTGGTTGAGTTCATTCACTTTAAAAAGGAATTAAGCTAAACACATTGAAAGCCACTTGAATTCCAAATACACCTCTACCCCGATATAACGCTGTCCTCGGGAGCCAAAAAAATCTTACGGCGTTATAGGTAAACCGCGTTATATCGAAATTTGCTTTGATCTGCCGGAGTGCGCAGCCCAGCCTTCCCCCGGAGCCCTGCTTTACAGCATTATATCCGAATTCATGTTATATCGGGCCGCGTAATATCAGGGTAGAGGTGTACAAGGATCCTCAGAGGGATTTTACTAACCCACTTTATATTTACACCTTTAGTTAATTCAGATTAATTTTCCTGAGGTTTCCATGTGTAAATAAGCCATTAGTTACACTGGTGCAGACCCGTGTGTGGACACACATCAGATTACAACTGGTTACAATACTTAAATTTATGCCTATACATTTAGCAGTGCAAGCTAAACTAATGTAAGTTAGGTTTAAGTTGACTGAAGGATGTCCACCCATAGTTTTCCCACCAGTTTACATCTTTTTTTTTTCATTACATATTGTGACGCTGTACCCCATAATGCTTTATGGGAATATGACTATTCATCTTATTTGTACACATATATCATTTTTGTACTTGAAGTTAAGAATATTGACTGTATACTTGCTTGATTTCTAGTACATCTATACTACCCACCGCATTGGCGGGTAGTGTTCGATGTATCGGGGATCAATTAATCGTGTCTTATCTGGATGCAATAAATCGATCCACGAATTGACGCCCGTACTCCAACTCAGCAGGAGGAGTAAGCGGAGTTGACGGGGGAGCCACGGCAGTCGACTCACCACTGTGAGGACGGCCAGGTAAGCGAACTAAGATACTTCGACTCCAGCTACGCGAGTAGCATAGCTGAAGTTACGCATCTCAGGGTATGGCTACAGGGTATGGAAAGCCTCCACCAGCGCTGCAATTAGTAAGTGGCCACACCTGCAGGGCACTTCCAGCGCTGCAACTCCCTGGCTGCAGCGCTGGCCGTACACCTCACTCGGCATGGGGAATAAGGATTCCAGCGCTGGTGCTGCAGCGCTGGTCAACAAGTATGGCCACACACCAGCGCTGTGATTGGCCTCCAGGGTATAAGGTGTATCCCAGAATGCTTTTATAAATTACTCTCTTTGTTTTGTTACGCAGCCTCTCTTTGTTTTGTTGTGAACGAGCTCCGATCGGAGCTCCGAACAAACAGAGCTCCTGTTTGCTGTGATCATCTGTACCTGGCTGTAAACAATCAAATGAGAGGCAGGCAGGGAGAGTGAATGAAACAGAACGGAGCCGATCGGAGCTCCGTTGAACTGCTTATCTAAAAAAACAAACACTGATCACAGCAAACAGGAGCTATCTGTACCTGGCTGTGAACGATCAAATGAGAGGCAGGGGAAACAGCGTTGGATGCAGGGTTCGCAAACATTTTGTGATTTGTCCAATCTCTCTCTTCCCCGCTCCCTGTCACAGTACACCACAGGGAGTGAGTGAAACAGCGGGGAGTCCGTGTTGGAGGCAGGCTGTTTGCAATTAAGAGTTAAGACTAAGGGCTTGGCTACACTTACAAGTTGCAGCGCTGGTGGAGGCTTTCCAGCACTGCAATTACACCCCGTCCACACTTGCAGGGCACAACCAGCGCTGCAACTCCCTGGTTGCAGCGCTGGCTGAAAACCCATCCCGGCAGGGGTATAAGGAGTGCAGCGCTGGTGGATCCAGCGCTGCTCAGCAGGTGTGGACACTCACCAGCGCTTTACCTGTCCTCCAGGGAATAAGGAGCTATCCCAGAATTCCTGTTCAGCCACTCTGCTCATCAGTTTGCACTCTACTGCTCTTGCCTCAGGTGACCAGCCCTTTAAATGCCCCAGGAATTTTAAAAATCTCCTTCCTGTTTGCTGCAGCCAGGTGTGGAGTGCAATCAGTTAATCTTTCCAGGTGACCATGCCTCCACGTGGCAAACGAGCCCCAGCATGGAGCAATGGCGAGCTGTTGGACCTCATCAGTGCTTGGGGGGAGGAATCAGTGCAGGCACAGCTGCGCTCCGGCCGTAGGAATTACGATATCTTTGAGCAGATATCAAGGTCCTTGCTGGATAGGGGCCATGATCGGGACGCACTGCAATGCAGAGTGAAAGTTAAGGAGCTGCGGAGTGCCTATTACAAAGCCCGCGAGTGTAATCGCCGATCCGGATCTGCCCCACGACCTGCCGTTTTACAGGAGATGGGCGAGATACTTGGGGGTGACCCCACTGCCAATCCCAGGATAACGATGGACACTTCTGAGCAGGCTGGGGACAGGAGGAGGAGGCGGAGGCGGCGGCGGAGGAGGAGGAGGCGGGGAAACCACGAGTGAAGCTACTGGGATGGGGGAAGACACCCCAGAGTGGGCATGCAGCCAGGATCTCTTCTCAAGCCAGGAGGAAAGTACCCAATCGCAGCAGCCAGCAGTTGCAGAACGACAAGCAGAGGAGGCGGGTTAACGGTAGCGGCTTTTATTTTCTGGGTGGAAATGTTTCTGGAGAGGAAGGGGGGTTATGGCTGCATGCATGCCAGCCTCTAGATGTGGAATAGCCCGTTGATGTGGTCTATCACGTCGCGGTAATCTGCTTCAGTTATCTCAGCAAAAGTTTCAGCCAGAGCGTGGGCAATATGCCTGCGCAGGTTTATAGGGAGAGCCACTGTGTTTCTTGTCCCAGTCACGCTGGCCAGCGTCCGCGCCACTGTTCCGCGAGTGGGGATCATTTCTGAACACAGGAAGCGCGTAGGGTCCCGGGCGGAATCCACATTGCTGTAAAAGAGCCTCCCGCTGTCCCCTAGTGACTCGCAGCAGGGAGATATCTTGCAGGATTAACTCCTGTGAAAAATGTTGGGAGACTCTTTAGTGAAGAGATAGGTAGATAGTGAAGATCACCCCTGCAGCTGCATCTTCACTCAACCCCTCTATCACTCCAGATTACCCGAAGCAACCAGCCCCCCTCTATCAATCAAGCCCCACTTCTCCTTCTATAAGCACCCCTCACTCACCATTTCGTGGCTTCTGTCGTGTTATGCGTGTGGGAAAAGAATGTTAAAGTGCAAACTCCCTCAGTGTAACAATTCATGTCTGGAGATAGTGGATACAATGCTGCCCCTGTTAAATGTTTCATTTCTACAGTGACCTTGACTCCTGGAGTGGGCAGATGTTCCACAGCACAGAGGCTACAAAATTTGAGAAGAAATACCTGAAAGAGCAAAGAGGAGATGCTGAAGACTGTTCTTCAGCACTCTGCTGCAGAGAGAAAGGAACTGAAGGAGTGGCGAGAGAAGGAAAGCATGATCCGCCAGAGACATTGGCGTAGAAACGCTGTGGCAAAGAAGAAAAGCACAAACCAGCTGCTAGAGATCCTGTCGAGCCAAGCGGACTGTCTCAAGGCAATCTTAGCCATGCAGGCAGAGCAGTCTCGTGCTGCCCCACAGCCCCCCCCGTCCCAAAGCTTTTTTCCTTGTGCCCCAATGTCAGCTCAAACCGCCTTTCCCCAGCATTCAGTTTCTTACCACCACCAGCTGCCTCCAACACCTGTTCTTTCACCAACCAGCCCTGATACCTACCACCCTTACCCTCTGCACTCAACCCCCACAACCATGCAGTATATGCACCCTGAAGTGCAGGAATCGTTAAACAGCACTCCAGACAGGACATATGCAAACTTGTGACTGTACAGTTCACCAACCCACACCCCTTCCCTCTTGTGTTCATGAAATGTTGTGTGTCTGTCTGTCTGTCAAGGAATTTTTTTTCTTTACAATAAAACAATTCTTGGCTTTGAAAACAGTCTTTATTATAGCAGATAGTGAAAGATACCTTAGCCCAGTAAAGAAAGAGGCACTGCAAATCATTTTAGGGATAATAGAATAACAGTGTAAACAGTGCAATTCACTCCCATGCAAGTCAGCAAACATTACTGTTGGCTTTCAGCCTCAAATTCTTCCCTCAAGGCATCCCTAATCCTTGAAGCCCTGTGCTGGGCCTCTCTATTAGCCCTGCTCTCTGGCTGTGCATATTCAGCCTCCAGGACTTGAACCTCGGTGGTCCATGCCTCACTGAATGTTTCACCCTTCCCTTCACAAATATTATGGAGGGTACAGCAAGCGGATATAACCGCGGGGATGCTGCTTTCCCCCAAGTCTAGCTTCCCATACAAGCAACGCCAGCGTGCCTTTAAACGGCCAAAAGCACACTCCACAGTCATTTGGCACCGCCTCAGCCTGTAGTTGAACCGGTCCTTGCTCCTGTCAAGCTTCCCTGTATAGGGTTTCATGAGCCAAGGCAGTAACAGGTGTGGGGTCTCCAAGGATCACAATGGGCATTTCGACGTCCCCTACTGTGATCTTCCTGTCTGGGAAAAAGTCCCTGCCTGCATCTTCCTGAACAGGCCACTGTTCCGAAAGATGCGTGCATCATGCACCTTTCCAGGCCAGCCTGTGTAAATGTCAATGAAACGCCCGCGGTGATCCACAAGCGCCTGGAGAACCATAGAGAAATACCCCTTTCGATTAACGTGCTCTGATGCCAGGTGGGGCCAGAATAGGAATATCGTCCCATCTATTGCCCCTCCACAGTTAGGAAACCCATTTGTGCAAAGCCCTCCACCATGTCCTGCACGCTCCCCAGAGTCACGGTCTTTCTTAGCAGGATGCGATTAATTGCCTTGCAAACTTGCATCAAAACAATTCCAACGGTCGACTTTCCCACTCCAAACTGGTTCCCGACCGACCGGTAGCTGTCTGGATTTGCCAGCTTCCAGATTGCAAGAGCCACCCGCTTTTCCACTGTCAGGGCAGCTCTCAATCTTGTGTCCTTGCGCGCAGAGTGAGGCGAGCTCAGCACACAGTCCCATGAAAGTGGCTTTTCTCATACGAAAGTTCTGCAGCCACTGCTCGTCATCCCAGACTTCCATGACGATGTGATCCCACCACTCAGTGCTTGTTTCCGAGCCCAAAGCGGCGTTCAACGGTGCTGAGCATTTCTGTGAATGCCACAAGCACTTTGGTGTCACACGTGGCAGGAGAATCGATATCGATATCATCGTCAGACTCCTCGCTGTCACTTTGGAGCTGAAGGAATAGCTCGACTGCCAAACGTGTTGTGCTGGCGACACTCATCAGCACAGTCCTCAGCAGCTCGGGCTCCATTTCCCACAGAGTAAAACAGAAAGACACTCACAATGGCGCCAAACGTTGCCGGAAAGACAGAATGCTGGGATGTGAAGCGATGCACCACGGGGCGTTGGAACAGGAAGCAGAATGACCCACACACTTCCTTCCCCTTCCCACAATACTCAGCGCCAAAACGGCGCCAAAACGGGACGAGGTGTTCTGTGGGATAGCTGCCCACAATGCACCTCTCAATACAGCACTGGAAAGTGCTGCAAGTGTGGCCACACTGCAGCGCTGGTAGCTGTCAGTGTGGCCACACTCCAGCGCTGGCCCCTACACAGCTGCATGACCAGCGCTGTAACTCCCAGCGCTGCAACTTATAAGTGTAGCCATACCCTAAGGGGTCAGAAACATGTTCTGATTTTTCAATGCAGGAAGCTAAACACACAGTGTTGGCTCCAAAAATCCCCTCTCTCTTTCCCCCCGCTCCCTGTCACACTAGACCCCACTCCACCCCCCTCTTTTGAAAAGCACATTGTGGGCACTTGAACGCTGGGATAGCTGCCCATAATGCATCACTCCCAACAGCGCTGCAAATACTGCAAATGTGGCCACACACCAGCGCTGGTAGCTGTGAGTGTGGCCACACACCAGCGCTGGCCCTGCACAGCTGGACGACCAGCGCTGCAAACTACCAGCGCTGCACACCGTAAGTGTAGCCATATCCTTAGTTCGAACCTCCCTGCTAGTGTAGCCCAGGCCTAAGGAAGCTTTGTAAGGCATTTGGTCAGCTTCTTTAGAAAGAAATTTGCAAAGTTAAGTGCCCAATCAAGAAGCACTTGAGGAACAATGGATCTTGGAATGCTCCAATCTACATAAGGAGTCTACTTGAGGACACTCAAGGTAGCATATGAACCATGTCTGCTACCTGTAGTTCTGAGTCATGCATGGACATCTGACTTGCCCATGTGATTCCAAAACTCCATCTTGGAGCTGGATTTTGTATAGGAGAGAGGAGGGGGTCTCCACCCACAAGAGAAAGTCTATTTAAATGCCAGGAGACCCTTTCCATTTTATCTTCAGCTGGCTAAAGAGAGAGCCTCTTCACCCCCAAAGATACCTGAAAGTAACTGGAACAAAGGACAGTAACTACAGGGGGGTGAGTGATTGCTGGACCCAGACTAGCAGGAGACTAGTCTGTAAAAGGAAGCTTACTGGACTGGTGAGGTGTTATTTGTATTAAGTTTCTTAGACATAGGACTTGCGTGTTCTATTTTATTTTACTTGGTAATTCCCTTTGTTCTGTCTGTTACTACTTGAAACCACTTAAATCCTACTTTCTGTATTTAATGAAATCACTTTTTACTTATTAATTAACCCAGAGTATGTGTTAATACCTGGGGGGGGGGGGCAAACAGCTGTGCATATCTCTCTATCAGCATTATAGAGGGCAAACAATTTATGAGTTTACCCTGTATAAGCTTTCTACAGGGCAAAACAAATTTATTTGTGTTTAGACCCCATTGGGAGTTGGGCATCTGAGTGTTAAAGACAAGAACACTTCTGTTAGCTGCTTTCAGGTAAACCTGCAGCTTTGGGGCAAGTAATTCACACCCTGGATCTGTGTTGGAGCAGACAGGCGTGTCTGGTTCAGCAAGACAGGGTGCTGGGGTCCCGAGCTGGCAGGGAAAGCAGGGGCAGAAGTAGTCTTGGCACATCAGTTGGCATCTCCCAAGAGGGTTTCTATAATCCAACCCGTCACACATATTTTGCTAAACCAGTGTATGATAAGGACTAGCAGCAGAACTGTCCTCATCTCCAGGCAGTTATGACTAATTATGCAGATCTTAATGCTAATAAAAGCACAAGGAAGAAAATGAATATTATATTTGCACGTTAAGTATTAGAAAAGTAATACTGAAAGTATTTACTATGTATGTATGCTATTCAGTCTCCTGAGATACAGTTTTTGTTGAGTAAGCAATTCTGAGTCAAGGGTACCGCAGTGCAAGTGCTACAAATTAAAGTAGTTCTGCAATATTCTTTCAAGCTGCTTCCTTGTCACTAACTAAGCAAACTCATTAAAAAGTTAAATAATTTAGGGAAAACTGTGGCTATCCAACAGTTCATTTTTGACTTTGGAAAGTATGAGATAGTGCTGAAGACAGAACAGATGATTCTACTTGAGTCAAGTTCTGCTAGGCAAACAAAAAAACCCACCACATTACTGTTTCCTAGTACTTGCTGTTTTCAAGTTCTTGGTCAAGCTCAATCCTGGTGTAATGTTATGGCTACACAGTTTAGAGCAGGGGTCAGCAACCTTTCAGAAGTGGTGTGCTGAGTCTTCATTTATTCACTTTAAGGTTTTGCGTGCCGGTAATACATTTTAATGTTTTTAGAAGGCCTCTCTAAGTCTATATATTATAAAACTAAACTAGTGTTTGTATTGTAAAATAAACAAGGTTTTCAAAATGTTTTAGAAGCTTCATTTAAAATTAAATTAAAATGTTGATCTTACGTTGCCAGCCCACTCAGCCGCTGCTCGTCTGGGGTTCTGTTCACCTAGGCCGGCAGCGGGCTGAGTGGGGCCTGCGGCCAGGACCCCAGACTGGCACTGGGCTGAGTGGCTCAGCCCACTGCTGCTCAGCGGTTCCATCCACCGGCTCCTGCCAGCCAGGATCCCGGCTGCCGGACCCGCTCAGCCCACTGCCAGTTTGGGGTCTCGGCCCTGCCCACATATAGTGGGCACCTACCTTCTCCCTGGTTCTGGCCCATTCTCTTCCTCTCTCTGCACTGAGCTGAAAGTTGGAGTGCACTGAGCACAGGGCTGGGAGTGAAGGGTCTGGCCAGGAGCTAGAATGAGGGAAGGGGCTCGGGGTTGGGGCAGGAGGTTTGGGTGTGAGGCACTTACCTGGGCAGCTCCCATTTGGTGCAAGGGGTGCAGGTGGGAATGTGGAGGGGGGTGCAGGAGCTCCCGTTTGGTGCTCAGGATGAGGGTGGGAATCTGGAGGGTGCAAGACTCAGGATGTGGGGGTGCAAGAGTCAGAGCAGAGGGCTGGGGGCATGTGAGGGGATTCGGTGTCAGGCGGAGGGGGCTGGGTATGTGGGGGGGTGCCAGTCAGGGCTCAGGTCGTGGTGGGGAGGGGTGAAGGAGTCAAGCAGAGGGCTGAGTGTGTATGAGGGGGGTACAGGGCTCAGGGCAGGGGTGTGTGCGGGGCACAGGGCATGGGCCTGGGGTGTGTGTGCAGGGCTCAGGGCTGGGTGTGGGGTCAGGGCAGAGGGCTGGGGGGGATGTGAGGGTGGGTTGGGTCAGGGCAGGGGGCTAGAGGGGATATGCCCCTATTCCACCACCCTCCTTCCCCAAGGCCCTGCCCCCGCTTCTTCTCTGCCTCCTCCGGGAACAGCAAGCACGCTGACTCTGCTCCTTCCCGACCTGCTCCCTCGCAAGGGCCATCAGCTGATCGGCCAGCAGGGAAGGAGGGATGGAGAGGCGGAGGAGGGGCAAGAACCCAGCACACTACAGAAAGAGGTAGGGGAGCCGACAGGACCAAGCTTCTGCCCCTTGCCCCCACAGAGGGGGAGAGCGGAGGGCAGAGAAGAGTGGGCCAGGCTGGGCTGGGCAGGATTTTTTCCAGCAGGCAGCAGCGTGCCATTAAAAATCAGCTTGCGTGTCCTCTTTGGCACGCGTGCCATAGGTTGCCGACCCCTGGTTTAGAGTGATGGATTGTATTCCAGAGTGGAAAGCAACTACTACTACTACTCCAGAAAATAGTGCGAACAATGGTGATGTGTTAATTTAGCCACTGAAACAAGCTCACAGTTAAGTATATTGCGTGTTCCCACCAGCTACCATCTCTGCAGGCTATTTCTAACAACATGAGACCATGTGAGAAACTTGTCTGAGAATAGAATAGTAATATTTTACAATAGCACAGCTCTGTTCTTCTTGAAATGCTTTATGAACAGGAGTCACTGCAACCACCACTGAAATGCATCCACCTCTGAAGAGAGAGAACAGTTGCTGGGCAAATAATCACACTACATAGTCAGCAGAGGTGATAATTTGGGCAAGGAATTAGAGAAGGATCTACTCTCACAAAAACTCCATAGGATCTTTGCTCTCTACACTAAGCAAACCTAACCTCAGTTTAAGGTCTCCTTTGAAAGACTATAGGAGTGGTGCCCAAACTTGTCGCTGCCGCCGCCCCCCCTTACCGGTAATAGAATCTGTTCATCCTCCCCTTTTATTACTGCACAGCCAAGGCTTCCTCAGCAGAGTTTAGGCTGAAGGCAGAGCTGGGAACAGAACTGGGGATGGGGTGGAGAGGGAAAGAGGGCAAAGCTAGGCTGGGGGCAGAGCGGAGCTGTGGCTGGAATCAGAGCAGGGAACAGAGTGGAGCTGTCTTTTCCGCTGTCTCTGTACTGGAAGGGTCAGGCACTGGACAAAATGCATCCTCTGTTTGTTGGGTACCGGGATTGGTACCAAGCTCGATATTGGATAAAGTACAGTGCCTTGATGGAGATTTATTGGTATGCCGTCAAGGCAATGAGGACCGTGTAGGATAAATATGAAATTAAAGAATTAGAGTTATCTTAAATTTGGTTAAGAAAAATGTGTTGTAAAGAAAGGCCCTAATTAGGAAGCAGAAGGAAGGCCTTGAAAATAATGAGTTATAAGGCCAGAAGGAATGAAGTAAGGAGGATGCATGGTTCAAAGAATAACTAATGAGATTAAAGGAAGTTTCTAAAAAGAAGGCCTCTGGCCCAATGAGGAAGATGCAGATGGTTTTAAATAAAACAAAGAGAATCTGTTTTCAAATAAGGCAACATGGTCCTTCCCACCCCACATACCAGTGTTAAAGTCTATGTGAACCCAGGTGTAACAGAAAAACTGTTGGGGGGGAAGAAAGGCCATGGGAAGAAAGTAGGTTTTACATTTTATCTGGATTAAGACAAAATAAGATGGAACTGTCTCAGATTGGTTTTTAGCTAAAGTCAGTAATTGGCAATGACATCACTAGTTTATTAAAGGGTAAAAAAACCGGTCAACTCTTAAAGCGTTCATTGCTAATACCTGCCTGACCACATTGGAACCAACCAATATGGGTCTAAGCACCTCTGGGTTAGCCCACTTATAAGAATCTTGATCATATGCTTATAAATATTTTTTGTAATGTTTGGATGTAGTAAATTGCATATGATTTAGGCTTTTTAGACATTTTTAGAGCAATATATAAATTTGGCCTTTGGATTTAATAAAGAAATTCATCGTTAAATTAGTATTTGGTAGTTTCCCATATCACTATTATTAATTTTAATTATTAATAATAATTCTAACAGACCTTAAGTCTGGAGGGACCTCCCCCTCCCAAGGCCACACTCTTCCCCTAATCACCTGCTGATCAGTTGCCTTGGGAGAGGTCTAAGGAGCAAAGGCAGTGGGTAGTAAGACTAGAGGGGGCTCAGCCTCCCTAAATCTGAGCCACCATGCTGTGATCCTGGGAGCTCTTGATGCCAAATGGCAGACAACGAGGGGTGCACAACAGGGAACCCCTGGGTCAGGTATCTGTATCAGAGTTCACCAAAAGCTGCCATCTGAGATCTCAACCAAAAGTCAGTAGCCCATTTGTCATAATAACTGCAAAAGATATGTATGGATAACATTTAAGGAGTTCTGTATCCATACTCAAAATTATGCTCAGAAGATGACATTCCTTTGAGGTGTTCCCTTCAGGCAGGAGGTAACTGACACCTATCTCCCACTAATGAAGCTCTCAATTCCCTGATTTTGCAAAATGGTATCCTCTGCACAGCATGACCTCACACATGAGGCCACGCCACATGGAGGATGTTATTTTTCTCTAAACAACAGTGCCCTCCATGCAGCGTGACCTCGCAAACACCATGTAAGTGCAAGGGCACACTGTATGGAGGATACCATTTTAGAAAGCAAAATGGCATCCTCCATGCAGCATGACCTTGCAGGTACAGTCACACTGCAGAGAGGGTGCCATTTATGCTATCTGGGGTTGTGAGAAACTATACATCTGAAAATGGGGTCATACAAGGAAAAATGTTTAGGTACTGCTAGTCTACCCTCTTTCTAGCAAGACATCAAGTAACCTCATATACTTTGAATTTTAACTAAGTAATAGTATATGCATGTTCTCCTTTGTAAGTCCAAGCAAATCAGCCTGAGAGAACCTCAAACAATACCTTTAAGCAATTGCTTGATATTTTCAATTACTACCCCCCCTCCCCCGCCCATACTGAACTGAAATAGAAGGACAATATTCCTAAAAGTGCTTTAAGACAAGGACATCCTTATTTCTTGGAGAACTACTGGAAACATGTAAATGAATTAGGGGTACTAACGGTCTGGTAACTGATATATAAGTATAATAAGAGATCTTAGTTAGTTTGTGGTGTTCTCTGGTAGAGCTGCTGGGCCCCAACACTGGTCTATACTAATTGCTTACAAAACTGAATTTGATATTGTATTCCATGTGTGCCTAGAACATTTGTTGTATCTACACTTGATCTATGGATTGTGATTGGTTGCTTATGTGGTTCTGATGAATTAACTGTTGATTAGTTAAGAATAACCAAGTATTCTGATCTGAGGAATACTGTCCCAGGCAGGTAAAAGTAGACTTGGAAAGAATCTAGTTCTAATGTTAATAAGCTAAGACTCCTTGGACTCAATAAGGAGTTAAACCCAATTAAATGCCATTCCAATATTGACTAACATTTATAAAGATGGCAAATGTTGTTTGCTAGATTTTAAAACTGAAATCTGTCACCTCAGCAAATCCAGAAAGTTGACCCCCATTCACACTCAAATCAAAAAGTCATACACTAGTGTACACAGGGCACAGGCATTTTCACTATTGCATCAATCAACCCTCTGCTTAGAGCAGGTCTAGATGACACAATAATCAAGACACCTGCCTCTGACACTAGCACATCCACCACTGTTGCCCCCAACAGAGCTGCACTGGTTGTAGCAAATGGTGGGAAATTTCCTACAAAAAACTAGTTTGAATAAGCCTAAAGGAGTCTATATTGTCTAATACAGTGGATCTGTAATGAATTCAAATTGTTCTTTATGATTTGAGTTAAATCAAAGAGAATGGAATCACTGGAAAATAGATTCCCTGATGGATTGTAGCCCTGGAGGGGTCAAATGCCTATCCATATAAAATTGAAAGCTCTATTCACTTTTGGTCTTAATGGCCTGGAATGCAAATAGACCCCGCCAGGTGAAAATATGACAGAGTCAATTAGGTAAATAGGTCCTAATTGGAAGGTGACCCAAATATGCAGGAATGTGGCTGAGCAAAGGTGAAAACCAATTACCTCGTGGAAGTGTGAAATCATCACGGGCAAGAGGGGAAGGTTAGAACTTATTTCTGACTCAGGTATGATAAGTAAAGCAGTTTCAGTTCCTGCTTGGAGTACAACCACCTGGGTGAAGGTTAACTTTTGTATAATTTATCTATTTTGTTTTTCATCTCCCCAAAACAAAAACTTTAAAACTGGACTTCCTCCTGGAAGGTTTGGTTGGCTGGCTCATATAAAGCTAGATTTCTGCCAGAGGGCCTAACTTTCCCAAAAGAGCAACTTGTTAATGTTGTTTTCAGATTTGGTAAAAGTTAACTTGTTTTACCTTAAGTATAGTTGCCCACACACAAGTGTAGCGCTCCTCTTCAGATTTTACTACTTTCCAAGAGAGTTCACTGTATACACTATTTTCAAACAGCAGCACTCACTGGTAACAAAGAACAGCAGCTGAAAATTTTACTTTGACAATGTGTTTTGTTGGGTACTGCATACATCCAATTAAGAATACAAACCAGTTCATTTATCTACTCCAAGCCTGCACAACTCGTAAAGCGGCGAGGGCCACATTCCTCCAAAGAAAACAGCCAAGGGCCAAAACCTCCCGGCCCCACAGAAACACCCCGCCCCAGGGCCGTCCAGCCCTGCAGAAACAAACCCTCCTTCCCCAGCGCCACCCCACCAAAACAGCTGTGGGCCAAAAAGGAAGGTTGGGGGTGGGGAGGTGATACTTTATTTTAAATCAACCCGGGGCTCCCAGCTGAAGAGGTGGCTGGGAGCCCTCAGGGTCAAATTAAAGGGCTCGGGGCTCCGGCGGCTGGGCCCCAAGCAAAAAAAAATTTGGCTGCCCCCAGTCCCAGCCCTGGGCTCCCCCCTATAGCCCCCTGCTGCCCCAATCCTGGGCTCTCCCCACACTGACCCACACCCCCTGCCGCCCCAGCGCTGGGCTTCCCCCTTTCCTCCCCACCAGTGCCCTCCCCCAACCCTGCTGCTGCCCCAGCCCTGGGCTCCCCCCCACCAGTGCCCCCCCCCACACACACACCTCCTACCTCCCCAGCCCTGGGTCACTGGTAACGCTCCCAGGGCAGGTCATTCAGCAGGAATTTTGGATGTGCACAAAACACAGACAGGATTGGTTCCCATATGGTTACAGAGCTGCAGTAAAGTGGAACAATTTTCAGCTTGTGTGATTGGAGGATATCTGGATGCATATTATAAGACTGTCCTCTATAAATGAGGAAAAGTTGAGGTGCCTTTATTATTCTTTTGTTCCACTCTTTCTTTCTATGGGGAATTTGCCAATGCAATATCACTGTCTTCCTTTTAAACAAACAAAAAGGCAATGGCTGTTGAAAATAGCAATTCCAGTGCTAATAAGCATTTCTTGCTCGATTTTATCCTGCTTTTTCTACAGCAAGTTACAGTGGATCAGTATATTTGATTTAGGAGAAATGAAGTAACAGCTGCCCAAACTGAGCTTGAGCACTCCTGAATTTTGAGGTGTTCAAATCTGGAAGGTAGATGCTGGGGGGGGCGGCCTGAGCATGGCAGCAATGTGTCTGGAGCTGCATGGAGCCAGACACACTGGTCTGAGTGGCATGGTAAGGGGGCTGGGGGTTGGAGAAGGGGTAGGGAGTTCCAGGGGGCAGTCAAGGGACAGGGAGCAGGGGTGGTTGGATGGGGCAGAGGTTCAGGGGGGCAGTCAGGGGACAGGCAGTAGTAGGATAGGCATGGGAGTCCCAGGGGTTTAATCAGGGGACGGGTAGGGGGTGGGGTCCTGGGGGAAAGTTGGGGGGGTCTCAGGAGGGGGCAGTTGGGGACAAGGAAAAGGGAGGCTTCGATAGGGGCTGAGGTCCCAAGGGGCAGAGGTCTTGGGAGGGGGCAATCGGGGGACAAGGAGCAGCGGCATTTAGATAGGGGGTGGGAGTCCTGGGGGGCAGTTGGGGCAGGGGTCCGGGGAGGGGGCAAACAGCGGGCCGCATGCAGCCCGCAGGCCGTATGTTGTGCAGGCCTGATCTACTCTATATACATGTAACTTCCATTATATTTACAGAGACGATATTTATTTATCCTAGAGAAAACAGGTTTCCTGGAATTTTGCCTGGACTATCCATTTAAGATGATAAATATGAGTTTCCCCACAAATGTGAAATCTGTGTTAACATGACTCAAAAGTGGGGCTGTCAAGTGACTAAAAAAATTAAATGTGTGATTAATCACACTGTTAAACAATAGAATAGCATTTATTTACATATTTTTGGATGTTTTCTACATTTTCAAATATATTGATTTAAATTACAACACAGAATACAAAGTGTATTTATATTTATTTTTGATCACAAGTATTTGCACTGTAAAAAGACAACAGAAATAGTATTTTTCAATTCACCTAATACAAGTACTGTAATGTAATCTCTATCATGAAAGTTGAACTTACAAATATACAGTTATGTACAAAAATACTGCACTCAAAAACAAAACAATGTAAAATTTTAGAGCTTGTAAGTCCACTAAGTCCTAATTCTTGTTCAGCCAATTGCTCAAACAAGTTTGTTTACATTTATAGGCGATAATGCTGCCCGCTTCTTGTTTACAATGTCACCTGAAAGTGAGAACAGGCATTTTCATGGCACTGTTGTTGCTGGCGTCACAAAATATTTACGTGCCAGATGCGCATGCTTCATCCACCATTCCAGGGGACCATGTGTCCATGCTCGATAACAATCCAAAGCAGTGTGGGACAACCCATGTTCATTTTCATTATCTGAGTCAAATGCTATCAGCAGAAGGTTGATTTTTTTTTTTGGTGGTTCGGGTTCTGTAGTTTCCGCATCGGAGCGTTTCTCTTTTAACACTTCAGAAAACACGCCCTCTACCTCGTCCCTCTCAGATTTGGGAAGGCACTTCAGATTCTTAAATCTTGGGTCCAGTGCTGTAGTGATCTTTACAAATCTCACATTGGTATCTTCTTTGCATTGTGTCAAATCTGAGTGAAAGTGTTCTTAAAACAAACAACGTGCTGATTCATCATCCGAGACTTCCATAACATGAAATATATGGGAAAAACCGGGTAAAACAAAGCAGGGGACATACAATTCTCCCCCAAGGAGTTCAGTTACAAATTTAATTAACGCTTTTTTTTTTAACGAGCATTAACACCATGGAAGCATGTCCTTTGGAATGGTGGCTGAAGTATGAAGGGGCATACGAATGTTTAGCATATCTGGCACATAAATACCTTGCAATGCTGGCTACGAAAGTGCCATGCAAATGCCTGTTCTCACTTTCTGGTGACATTATAAGTAAGAAGCAGGCAGCATTACCTCCTGTAAATGTAAACAAACTTGTTTGTCTGAGCGATTGGCTGAACAAGAAGTAGGACAGTGGACTTGTAGCCTCTGAAGTTTTACACTGTTTTGTTTTTGAGTACAGCTATGTAACAAAACAAAAAAAAAATCTACATTTGTAAGTTCCACTTTCAGGACAAAGATTGCACTACGGTACTTGTATGAAGTGAATTGAAAAATACTATGTCTTCTGTTTATCATTTTTACAGTGCAAATATTTGTAATCAAAATATACACTTTGAATTCAGATACAACACAGAATACAAGATATATACTAAAATGTAGAAAAACATCCAAAATATTTAATAAATTTCAATTGGTAGTCTCTTAACAGTGGAATTAAAACTGAGATTAATCGACAGCCCTACTCAAAATACTAAATTCATCCAAGGAGCTTGTACATGTGCATATTAAAATGTTTAACGCACAGATACTAAAAAACAAGCCAAATGGATTATTTCAGAAACATCTATTACTGTATTTTGGTAGAACTAGGTCACATCCTAAATCTACAGGCCCATTGATTCCTTGAGATTTGTGGTTGTGTCACACCTTCATATGCAAGGTATCTCAAAATCCATTTTACAATACAAGACACAATTACTATTAAAGAAGTGGCATGAAAGTTTACCAGCCCCAGGACCAAATTTATTTGCCAACTCTGTGGTAAAGAAATATTTTACTCCATATCAGAAAAGTTACTTACCCTGAAAGAGGAGAATTTTTCAAAGCTATGGGCATGGCTACACTTGCAGATGTAGAGCGCTTTGAGTTAAACCAGCCTTCGTAGAGCACAGTAGGGAAACCGCTGTAGTCTGTCCACACTGACAGCTGAACAGCGCACTGGCATGGCCACATTAGCAGCTCTTGCAACGACCAAAGAGCAGTGCATTGTGGTAGCTATCCCAGCATGCAAGTGGCTGCAACGTGCTTTTCAAATGGGGGGGGGTGGAATGTGACAGGGAGTGTGTTGTGTATATGTGGGGGAAGAGAGATTGGGTTTTTGGGGGACAGAGCATGTGAGCTCTGTATTTTAAGTCCAGACAGCAGCAGCCCTCCCTCTCCCCCCCCCCCCCAGCCTCTCTCTCCCACACACACACACACAGCATTCCTCAGTAATGGTTGCTTTGTCTCTGAGCAGATAAGCATGCCGGCTGTCAAATGGAACTTTCAAAAGGTATATCCAAAACAATGACAAGAGTGGCTACTTGACTTAAGGGGATTATGGGTCGTTTCCGGAGGCTGATCAGAGCACAGTAATGCAACACCTCGTTACACTGATGCTGGGCCGCTCCAGCGAGGGTGGATCAAACATTATTCTACTCACCGAGGTGGAGTACCAGGAGCACTCTACCCGTGGAGTCAGAGCGCTCTACGTGCCTTGCCAGTGTGGACAGGTAGTGAACTAGTGTGCCTGGGGCTCCTTTAATGCACTGTAACTCCCAAGAGTAGCCAAGCCCTATATGTTGTCAGGATGGATATTTTTGATAAAATGCTTTAATTACGATACATTATAGCTCAAAGATATCATCCCTATTCCATGATGAGATAAATTCTAATTATATAGTATAAGACAATATATCCATGTATTGTTTAAGTTTTTAAATGAGTTCTAACACTTCATGGATTAGGGACCCAATCTTATGGAGTTCCAGGGGCTTCTGTATAGATTATTTAGGTTAATCTTTCTATCTACCCAATGGGACTCAGTGCTCAGTCTAGAACATACCATCAGAGATGCTTAGTTCTGCAGTTCTCAAACTGTGGACGTGTGTCTACAGAAATAACATGCTTGTCAACAGCAAAAATGTTTTAAATAAATAAATAAATAAATATAGAAGAGGTGAGAAATAACTGCCATCAAGCCTATTGTCCCTCTGCAAATTTGTGTACACAGAGTCAATCCATTACCTCTCTCTAAAAGTGCAAAGTTTCAAAAAGTTCAATGAATAGAAGATTGTTGGGGACAGAATAGAACTGGACAAGGAGAAGAAAAGTCTGGAAATAAATGTGAGAAGGGAGGGATAGGCAGCAGAAATAAAAGCTCAACTGTTTGAGCAGCATATTCCAGAAGTCTTCAGGTCTTTCTGAGTCTAGCCTTCATTGATTTGAGATCTACCATACCATTCTCTCACTAGAAGGGAAAACTATAATGGCAGCAGGCCATAAAAGAGACCCAGTTTGGGAATATTTTAATGAAGTTCCTCTACCTGTGGGTAAGACAGGCATGTGTGCATAATGCAAACAGTGAAGAAAAGAAATGCAAGGCCTGGTTGCCTCAATGAAACAACATCATGAGAAGTGTTCCTTCTCAGGAGGAAGCTGCTTTGAAGATGATGAAAGGAACATCTCTGAACATGCAGGATCTTCAGGTTGGTAAACTTTTTATTTCATACTTCTTTAAGGACTGTCTTCCTTAGATGCAGTTGTGATAAAAAAATAAATAGCTGAAATAGGCAGATCTTCCTTTTGCTGGATAAAGTGTATGAAAGAGAAATTGAGCAGTGTGCAAAGGGTCTAGAGGGTAAAATTGTTAACCTGAGTCTTGATGGGTGGAGCTATATCTACAATGATCCTGTTGTATGTGCTTGTGTGACAACAGAAGAAGGTTTCATAATGGTAGCTGTTTTAGAATGTCTTCCTTACAGAAACAATTGATACATCAGGAAATGCACACACAGCAGAATACTTACAAGTACATAAGAATATAAGAACGGCCGTACCAGGTCAGACCAAAGGTCCATCTAGCCAGTATCTGTCTACCGACAGTGGCCAATACCAGGTGCCCCAGAGGGAGTGAACCTAATAGGCAATGATCAAGTGATCACTCTCCTGCCATCCATCTCCATCCTCTGGCAAACAGAGGCTAGGGACACCATTCCTTACCCAACGTTGCTAATAGCCATTTATGGATTTAACCACCATGAATTTATCCAGTTCTTTTTAAACGCTGTTATAGTCCTAGCCTTCACAACCTCCTCAGGTAAGAAGTTCCACAAGTTGACTGTGCGCTGCGTGAAGAACTTCCTTTTATTTGTTTTAAACCTGCTGCCTATTAATTTCATTTGATGACCCCTAGTTCTTGTATTATGGGAATAAGTAAATAACTTTTCCTTATCCACTTTCTCAACATCACTCATGATTTTATATACCTCTATCATATCCCCCCTTAGTCTCCTCTTTTCCAAGCTGAAGAGTCCTAGCCTCTTTAATCTTTCCTCATATGGGACCATCTCCAAACCCCTAATCATTTTAGTTGCCCTTTTCTGAACCTTTTCTAGTGCCAGTATATCTTTTTTGAGGTGAGACCACCACATCTGTACACAGTATTTGAGATGTGGCGTACCATGGATTTATATAAGGACAATAATATATTCTCAGTCTTATTCTCTATCCCCTTTTTAATGATTCCTAACATCCTGTTTGCTTTTTTGACCGCCTCTGCACACTGCGTGGACATCTTCAGAGAACTGTCCACGATGACTTCAAGATCTTTTTCCTGACTCGTTGTAGCTAAATTAGCCCCCATCAAGACACGATTTCCCTTTACAGAAACCATGTTGACTATTGCTCAACAGTTTGTTTTTCTATGTGTCTGACAATTTTATTCTTAACTACTGTTTCGACTAATTTGCCCGGTACCAACGTTAGACTTACCGGTCTGTAATTGCCAGGACCACCTCTAGAGCCCTTTTTAAATATTGGCGTTACATTAGCTAACTTCCAGTCATTGGGTACCGAAGCCGATTTAAAGGACAGGTTACAAACCTTAGTTAATAGTTCCGCAACTTCACATTTGAGTTCTTTCAGAACTCTTGGGTGAATGCCATCTGGTCCCGGTGACTTGTTAATGTTGAGTTTATCAATTAATTCCAAAACCTCCTTTAGTGATACTTCAATCTGTGACAGTTCCTCAGATTTGTCACCTACAAAAGCCAGCTCAGGTTTGGGAATCTCTCTAACATCCTCAGCCGTGAAGACTGAAGCAAAGAATCCATTTAGTTTCTCCGCAATGACTTTATCATCTTTAAGTGCTCCTTTTGTATTTCCATCGTCAAGGGGCCCACTGGTTGTTTAGCAAGTTTCCTGCTTCTGATGTACTTAAAAAACATTTTGTTATTACCTTCGGAGTTTTGGGCTAGCCGTTCTTCAAACTCCTCTTTGGCTTTTCTTATTACACTCTTGCACTTAAGTTGGCAGCGTTCATGCTCCTTTCTCTTTGCCTCACTAGGATTTGACTTCCAGTTTTTAAAGGAAGTATTTTTATCTCTCACTGTTTCCTTTACATGGTTGTTAAGCCACGGTGGCTCTTTTTTAGTTCTTTTACTGTGTTTCATAATTTGGGGTATACATTGAAGTTGGGCCTCTATTATGGTGTCTTTAAAAAGCGCCCATGCAGCTTGCAGGGATTTCACTTTAGTCACTGTACCTTTTAACTTTTGTTTAACTAACCCCCTCATTTTGTATAGTTCCCCCTTTTGAAATTAAATGCCACAGTGTTGGGCTGTTGAGGTGTTCTTCCCACCACAGGGATGTTAAATATTATTATATTATGGTCACTATTTGCAAGCGGTCCTGCTATAGTTACCTCTTGGACCAGCTCCTGCGCTCCACTCAGGATTAAATCTAGAGTTGCCTCTCCCCTTGTGGGTTCCCGTACCAGCTGCTCCATGAAGCAGTCATTTAAAGTATAGAGAAATTTTATCTCTGCATTTCGTCCTGAAGTGAAATGTTCCCAGTCAATATGGGGATAACTGAAATCCCCCACTATTATTGGGTTCTTAATTTTGATAGCCTCTCTAATTTCCCTTAGCATTTCATCATCACTATTACTGTCCTGGTCAGGTGGTTGATAATAGATCCCTAATGTTATATTTTTTTATTAGAGCATGACATTTCTATCCATAGAGATTCTACGGAACATGTGGATTCACTTAAGATTTTTACTTCATTTGTATTTACATTTTCTTTCACATATAGTGCCACTCCTCCCCCTGCATGACCTATTCTGTCCTTCCGATATACTTTGTACCCCGGAATGACTGTGTCCTATTGATTGCTCTCAGTCCACCAGGTTTCTGTGATGCCTATTATATCCATATCCTCCTTTATCACAAGGCACTCTAGTTCACCCATCTTATTATTTAGACTTCTAGCATTTGTGTACAAGCACTTTAAAAAACTTGTCCCTGTTTATTTGTCTGCCCTTTTCTGATGTGCCAGATTCTTTTTTATGTAACTGTTTATCATCTGATCCGGCCCTTACATTATACTCTTCCGTCCTCTGCTCCTGACTATAACCTGGAGATTCTCTATCATCAGACTCTCCCCTAAGAAAAGTCTGTGTCCGATCCACATGCTCCTCTGCAGCGGTCAGCTTTCCTCCATCTCCTAGTTTAAAAACTGCTCTACAACCTTTTTAATGTTTAGTGCCAGCAGTCTGGTTCCACTTTGGTTTAGGTGGAGCCCATCTCTCCTGTATAGGCTCCCCCCATCCCAAAAGTTTCCCTAGTTCCTAATGAATGTAAATCCCACCATCGTCTCATCCACGCATTGAGACTCCTAAGCTCTGCCTGCCTACCTGGGCCTGCGCGTGGAACTGGGATGGTTTACCTAGGGAAGTGGTAGAATCTCCTTCATTAGAGGTTTTTAAGGTCAGGCTTCATGAAGCCCTGGCTGGGATGATTTAGTTGGGACATGGTCCTGCTTTGTGTAAGGGCTTAGACTAGATGACCTCCTGAGGTCCCTTCCAACCCTGATATTATATTATTCTATATATTTCAAGAATAAAGACCTAAACAGGCAAAAAAGGGAATAAAAAAATTTAAAGACAGATTCACAAGTGATGTGTTACTAAACAAATGCCAGTGAAGCACAGGTTGAATTATACCACTACCAGAAAGGAAACGAAACTAATGCTTTTTGGGTAGTCAATGGAATTAACCTGTTCCAAATGTCAATTACATAAGGATGTTATGTTTAAGTTGTCTAACAAACATCAAACCACCAGATCAAGGGCTGATCTGTTCCACTTTGTGTATTTATGTGGCCCACACAGAATATTCAAATTCTGCAAAATATGAGTTTTCAGTAAAAACAAAGGTTCTTGCCCTACCAGTGGCAAAGATAACCTTTCAATCATGAACTATGAATAGCTGATGTACTCTTCTCTTCCTGAATCTGCAGACAGGCTGAAACAATGACTGAGAATTCCCCTGCCCTCTTAATCTCATTAGCATCTTAACAACATAAAGCCTAGTGATAACACTTTATACGTCAACATTCACTAATTTAGGAGATGCAATGGTGGGAAGGGTGAAAGTGAAGCACAAAGAGAGGAAATGGGAATTGCTGCAGGGAACGAAATGCAGAGGGAAGAAAGACAGATGCATAACGACAGGAAAGTTGAAGCAATAGTATAGGGAAGGAGAGGAACAAGGAGCAGAACTACAGGTGACCGTAAATGCAAGTACATTTTCCCACTCAGTGATGCTGAAAGCAAAAATAAGGAACTAATAGTGATGGTAAGTAGAAGTTTGGTAGCAAAATAAAAAGCACACTATATCTTTGATCTTTATGTGAGCCTCTCATTGACGTCATTGGAAGTTTCAGTGTAGACATGGGTAGTATGTGGCCCTAAATGTACACCTTAGCACATGAACCAAAATTTAAAGTTAAATTCAGCCCTCTAAACAAAATGAGGCCAGCGCATTGACATGTGGAACTTGGGAGTTTGCTTAAGACAAGTGAACACTTCAGTGGGGTAACATGGGTTTGCGGAGAACAGAATTTGTAGCTTTCAATCCTAACAGGTAGGTAGTTTGTGAAGGAGGTAGAGTAGGCTGCCCTTTACCAAAGTCGGATTTGGCATCGTGTCATTAATATCATCATGAGGCTGGCTAAAGCTTGATAATGAAAACATGAGAAATGTTTCTAGAGCGGCTTCTTTTAAACAGAAGGGTTTTTTCTGGTTGTTGCTTTTATTTTTTTTAAGTGGCTGGTACTTTGTATCTTTTCTATAGCTCAAAACAGAAACACATTCAGAATCCCTTGCTAAGAAAAGTGATATATGAGATGTAATTAACATACAAGAAAATCAAATACAAAAAGACCACCCTTGAACCCTTGACAGTAAGATTAAAGTAATTGGCACACTTTCAAAACATACAGTAGAGCAGACCTGCCAAGTCTCACTCCTTCAGAGAAGGTCTCCCTCATTTGGGATTAAGATTTAAGGAGTTTTTAAAGTATCTCCATGTGGGAATGAAGGGTTTTGCTGTGTGTCAATTAAGTGTTTGTGCTCCTCAGACACACAGACAGATGCAGGCTTAGGAAGTGACTTCATTTTTCCTACAAGAGGAGGAGAGGAACCCTTCCACCTAACCTCCCCCTTCCCAACTCAAGAGTCGAATAACTTTACCATTACACCCCAGCTTCACAACACCTCCCTCCTCCCAACGCTGCACTAACCCAAGGACCACTGGAGTACAGGGAAGCACACACACCCCGGACACAAAAGACCTGGACACGGAGCAGGACGACACAGCAACACCCGTACCAAAACAAACACACCTCACGTCTCCTCCTCTTCCCTTCAGGGCCGGGGAGGCGCAGCCGGCGGCTCCCAGAGCACTGGGGGAGGGGGGGTTAAACACCGAGGCAGCAGTAATGTCGGCAGGTCACAGCTGGTGCCGCCCCCTGCCAGGATAAACCACCCGAGGTCACGGGGACCTGTCACAGGCTCCAGACGCCCACCCAGGGCAGGGCGAGGCTCAAGGCCTGCGGACCCGAAAGAAAGCAGCTCCCTCCCCTTTCCTCCACCCCTTTACTGGCACCGGCGGACCCAAAAGGGAAGAGCTTCCCCCCCCAACAGCGGCGAGCTACCGCCCCCTCCCGTCCGCACACAGGGGGCAGCCCAGGCACAGCCCGGGACGGGGACCTCGAGACGTTCTCCTTCCCCTCGCTCACCAGTCGCAGAACTCTGCGTGCCTCAGCCCCTCTGCCCCGGCCCGTCCCGGCTTCGCTCCACCACCGGCGCTCCGAGAGGAGGGAGGGAGGGAGCGAGCGGGGGGAGGGGGGAGTCGCGCAGGCGCGCTGAGGTTCGAGAGGACGGCCAACATTCCGACAGCGGAGCGGGCGCGCGCGCGAGAGACCGAGAGCCGGAGGCCAAGGGGCGGTTGAGGGCGGCCTTTGGCGACTATTATTGCCTCCTCCTTGTGGGCGCGCGCGCGCGACGATCTACGGCCTTCAAACTGAGGGGCCCGCCGCGCGCGCCCAATCCGTCAGTCAGTGGCGGTTCAGGGCAGCCGCGCGCCCTGGTCCGCGGGCTGCTCGTTAGGGAGAGTCACTGCAGGCCCGGACGTTCCAGGGTGGCGGTCAGGCATCCAAAATAACTGGCCAGGGCTGAGGTTTGCAAGGGGGGTAGTCTCCTGAGGAGCGGCTCTGCCAGCTCAGACCCTTGCCCACAGGCGCCGCGGGGGGGGAGGGCTGGCTGCCTGCCTGCCTGCCTGAGTGTGGCTAATTATGTTGGTGCCTAGCTTCAGGCAATTGAAAACGTTGGCGTTCGTGGCTACCCGATGACAGGCGTTGCTGCGGCCTGTCTCTGTAGCATGGCCGGAGTAATGCCAACCCCATAGGTCAGAAAATCCTGAGTCAGCTCCCCTTCTCCTCCAAAAAAAACCCCCACCCCATTAGGTGAGATGGGCATGCAAGTCATGAGGTTCTTTGAAACAAGGCTGGTGTAAAAAAAACAGGAGTACTTGTGGCACCTTAGAGACTAACAAATTTATTTCAGCATGAGCTTTCGTGAGCTAAAGCTCACTTCTTCGGATGCATAGAATGGAACACACAGACAGGAGATATTTATACATACAGAGAACATGAAAAGGTGGTATTTATACATACAGAGTATGTGTAGTTTTCTGTCATCACCCAGAGCTTAATATGTGCTAGGGCTGAGCTCTGGCACCTCTAGACTTGGCAGTTTATAGCCCTAGCATCTCTGGGCTTCCTGCATCAGTTATGAAGGCAGGGGGAGTTGAGCTCTGGCACAATTACAAATTAAGCATTGCTATCAGCTGGTTTGCAGAGTCCCCCTGCAAGTCCTCAGGGTAGGTGCCAATCACAGTACTTCCAGCTCTTGCAAATTAAAGTGCTTCTTGCTGCAGCTGTTGTGGAAATAATGCGAACACGTGCTGTCATGCAGTTGTGGTGCAGTTGGTTGCAAGTCTCATAACCTCACTTTCTTCCTCTCCGGCCCTGGCAGCCACTTGTTCCCATAGCTGCCAAAACTTGTGCAGCTCCACCTGTAATGTTTCTGACAAGTGAGAAAGTCATTAACATATGTATCCTATATGGTTTCCTGTTATTGCTTGCTGTGGGGGACTGGGATCCATGTGAGGGACATTAGATAATGTCACACATGGAGCGGCACAAAACAAATCTTCAGTTCTTTCCAAAAAAGTCAATTGCTACTGACTATACCATTCTCCCCACTCCCAAGTAAATTAGTACCTTTCTACTTTTGTGCTTGACCTTCTGTGACATTGCACTCTATATGTTTATGGAAATATGCTTATAAGTGTAAATATAACATAACTGGAATATGCTTTATGCTATGTAACATATCTTTGAAAAGGTTATGATCTACCATTTGTAGGCATGTATCATTTTTATATCTGAAGTTATGAATGTTGGCTCTATGCTTGTATTTAAAGTGTTTGCTGGAGGAAACGCATAAGGGAGGTTTGGCCAACATATTGTGAAGGGACTATTCAAGTAATGGGGAGTACTTAACTAACTGTGGACTTTGGGAGATGCCAATCCACATCTGAGCTTTCCTGGGAACATTCAAACTAAACAATGGCGTCGGCCTGCAAAAAGCTGAATCATTCATGGACATGTGACTTACCCAGGTGGTTACAAACTCCATCTTGTTGCTGTGATTTTGCACAGAAGAACAAAGGGATTTCTGCCCACAAGAGAGAGAATATAAAAGGCCCTGGAAGCAGGGCTGTCAAGGTTTCCTCCCCCACTCTGAACTTTAGAGTACAGATGTGGGAACCTGCATGGACCCTTCTAAGCTTAATTCCTAGCTTAGATCTGGTAACTCTGCCACCAGCCAGAAATCAGTGTCTGGCACACATTCTGTCCCCCCCAAAACCTTCCCTGGGGAACACAGATCCAAACCCCTTGGATCTTAAAACAAGGAGAAATTAACCATTCCCCCCTCCTTTCCCCCACCAACTCCTGGTGAGTTCAGACCCAATTCCCTGGATCTTAAAACAAAGAAAAATCAATCAGGTTTAAAAAAAAACAACCCTTTTAATTAAAAAAAAAGAAAGGTAAAAATCAGGATGGAAAATGCTTACAGGGTACTTAGATTCATATAGCCCAGAGGAAACCCCCTCTAGCCTTAGGTTCAAAGTTACAGCAAACAGAGGTAAAAATCCTTCCAGCAAAAAGAAACATTTACAGATTGAGAAAACAAAAATAAGACTAATACGCCTTGCCTGTGCTACTTACAAGTTTGAACATGAGAGACTGATTCAGAAAGATTTGGAGAGCCTGGATTGACGTCTGGTCCCTCTCAGTCCCAAGAACCAACAACCCCCAAAGCAAAGAACACAAACAAAGAACTCCCTCCACCAAGATTTGAAAGTATCTTGTCCCCCTATTGGTCCTCTGGTCAGGTGTCAGCCAGGTTTACTGAGCTTCTTAACCCTTTACAGGTAAAAGAGACATTAACCCTTAACTATCTGTTTATGACAAGGGCCGGTGCAACCATTTAGGCAACCTAGGTGGTAGCCTAGGGTCCTGGCATTTGGGGGGCGCAATTTTCTTTGGCAGCGACCGCGGTGGCCGGACCTTCGGCCACCCCGGTCACCACCAGCATTTAGGCGGAGGGAGCTGGGGCAGGGGAGCGCGGGGAGGGCCGCCTGCAGCAAGTAAGGTTGGGGGGGGCGGCATGCAGGGGAACTCCCCGCCCCAGCTCACCCCTGCCCTACCTTCTCCCCGAGCACGCCGTGGCTGCTTCACTTCTCCCGCCTCCCAGGCTTGCGGCGCCAATCAGCTTAGGCGCCGCAAGCCTGCGAGGCAGGAGAAGTGAAGCAGCCACGGCGTGCTCATGCACGGAGCAGGGGTGAGCTGGGGTGGGGGGTGGGGAGCTGCCATAAGGGGGGCACCTCAGGGCGGAGATGGGGAGCTGCCACAAGGGGGGTGGCGCCTCAGGGTGTGGATGCGGGGGTGGGGGAGGGCACAAGGTGGAAGTTTTGCCTAGGGCGCGAAACATCCTTGCACTGGCCCTGCCTGGAAGACTCCATTTTTGTCTTCAGCTGGCTCAAAAGATGGCTTCTCCACCTCAAAGACATGCCTGAAAGAAACTGGAACAAAGGACGGTAACTACGGGGGTGTGAGTGATTGCTGATCTCAGATGAGGAGGGGACTAGTCTGTGAAAGAAGCTTATTGGGACATCTCTGCGGGTGAGATTTACCTGCATTTAGTTTCCTACTGTATTAAGCTTAGACATGCATGTTTTTGTTTTATTTTGCTTGGTAATTTACTTTATTCTGTCTATTACTTAAATCCTACTTTTTATATTTAATAAAATCACTTTTTACTTATGAATTAACCCAGAGCAAGTAATTAATACCTGGGGGAGCAAACAGCTGTGCATATCTCTCTATCAGTGTTATACAGGGTGGACAATTTATGAGTTTACCCTTTATAAGTTTTATACAGAGTAAAATGGATTTATTTGGGGTTTGGATCTCATTGGGAGCTGGGTGTCTGGGTGCTGGAGACAGGAGTACCTGCTGAGTGGTTTTCAGTTAAAGCTTGCAACTTTGGGGACATGGTTCAGACCCTGGGTCTGTGTTGCCTCAGGCTTGCTTGTATGGCTCAACAAGACAGGGTTCTGGAGTCCCAAGCTGATAGGGAAAACGGGCTCAGAGGTAGTTTCAGCATGCCAGATGACAGTCCCAAGGGGGTCTCTGTGACCAAACCTGTCATACCTTCTGGTCCTGCTGGATCAACATGGGGGAGGGGATTATATTGCCATATAATTCCAGCAGATGATACCAGTTTGCTTCCGATTATTGGCCTGTCAAGAATTACGTATCGATTTATGTAACTGGAGATTGTCCTGTTGGTTTCCTTTCTGTGTTTCTTTCACTCCTATTCTCCTTTTACGGTGAAACAAACCATAAAAAATAAATTGTAATTAAAATTAAATATATATATTATAGAGCTTGTCAGTGCTGCTTCTGCCTCAAAGATAGATCAAGGGTGGTCGCCTAGAACAGCAATGTGTTAAGGAGCATCACTCCAGAATGTTTAATAATGACTGTTTATTGTGTGAAAGACTATGGGCTGGGTAGGGCAGATATTTTCCAATTAACATAAGACAGCAAATTCATAGAGATGGCACATGATTTATATCATTAGGTAGGATTCAGGAAAGGTTGTGCAGGGATATCTTATTCATTCAATGTTCTAAACTAGTTTCTCTCCACAGAAGCTAGTTCTACACTGATTTCCCATGCAAGGAACCTGGATATACTGGTGGGGATCTTGGACAGGGAATCAGCAACTATGTGGATCCTATGGCCAAAATTGTATGCTTTTGGATAGTTGAATCATAGAATATCAGGGTTGGAAGGAACCTCAGGAGGTCATCTAGTCCAACCCCTGCTCAAAGCAGGACCAATTCCCAACTAAATCATCCCAGCCAGGGCTTTCTCAAGCCTGACCTTAAAAACCTCTAAGGAGATTCCATCACCTCCCTAGGTAACCCATTCCAGTACTTCACCACTCTCTGAGTGAAAAAGTTTTTTCTAATATCCAACCTAAACCTCCCCCACTGCAACTTGAGACCATTACTCCTTGTTCTGTCATCAGGTACCACTGAGAACAATCTAGATCCATCCTCTTTGGAATCCCCTTTCAGGTGGTTGAAAACAGCTATCAAATCCCCCTTCGTTCTTCTCTTCTGCAGACTAAACAATCCCAGTTCCCTCAGCCTCTCCTCATAAGTCATGTGCTCCAGCCCCCTAATCATTTTTATTGCCCTCCACTGAACTCTTTCCAATTGTTCCACATCCTTCTTGTAGTGTGGGGCCCAAAACTGGACACAGTACTCCAGATGAGCATGTCTAGACAACACTGTAGTAAAAATACAAGTGGCATCATCTCTATGTTACCGTCATCTCTATGTTACCACTTCTATTATTGCTACCAGATGCTCTGGGGGGGAATTTTAAGGGGAAAAGCTAGTGCAGACAAGACCTTAGGAATTACTGCAACAACAATAGATACAGCATTTACACATGGAAATGTGATTTTCAAGATCCTGGTGTTCTTTGAACGTATCCAATTCCAAAATCCAGTTAAGTCAATGGAAAGTCTCTCATTTACTTCAGTGGGTACGGGGTCAAGGATCTGGAGATTGATATTCTAGCCTTCACCGTTCAGCCTTCTTCATTAGCCTCTGTTTAGTTCCTGTGCACTTCCATATCCCCGATTTAAACTGTGTACTCTAATAGAGCAGCACTAGATCTGTTTTGAATATAAGACCTGGATTTGGAGCAGCTGATGTTTCATTAGATAGTGTATAATTAAGGGCTGGTCCAGTGTCTAAGTCAATAGGAGTCTTTAAATTGATATCACTGAGCATTGGACTAGGCCAGGGGTGGCCAATCTGAGCCTGAGAAAGAGCCTTAACTTGCCAATGAACATTGCCAAAGAGCCATAGTAATATGTCAGCAGCCCCCCATCTGCTACCCCCCCCCAGCACCTCCTGCCCACTGGCAGCCCCGCCAATCAGTGCTTCCCCCTTTGTCCCCATGCCTCCCACCTGCCACAATCAGCTGTTTTGCAGTGCGCAGGAGGCTCTGGTGGTGAGGCACAAGGCCATGGGATGCTCGGGGAAAGGGGCAAGGGCCTTGGAGGAAGGGGAGGAGTGGTGGCAGGACCTGGGGCAGAGCAGAGGGTTGAGCAGTGAGCACCCCACAGCACATTGGAAAGTTAGCATCTGTAGCTCCAGCCTCGGAGTCAGCGCCTATGCAAGGAGCCGCATATTAACCTCTGAAGAGCCGCATGTGGCTCCGGAGCCACAGGTTGGCAACCCCTGGACTAGGCCTTTTTTGGGAGACATCAGGGACTGTCTGATACAGTCAAGGCCTTGCAGGATCAGGCTTTTAATCTAGTAATAAGGTACAGTTTCTCAAAAAAATTTCAGCCAAAAGAGATGCTTGGGAATTTCCTGATCCACAGCACCTCCAGTAAAACAAAAAGGATTTAATTAACTTTGTTATTTGGGGCTACTAATAGATTTTTTTTCCTAAACAAAAGCCTTTCCTGCCTTTCCTGTGTTTCCTTTTGTTGGAATGGAGCCAAATTGGTTTGCAGTTTTCTCTGAAAGCATTATGCATGCTCTTCTGAAAATGAGGTAACAGGAGTAAGCCTACATCTTTCATGTTTGTAAGAGATCAACAGCATCATTTGTACATGGTCTCCACCACCATTGAGAATAGATTTCCTGTGGTTACTTGCTTCCAAATTGCTTGACACAGCAGAGCACAGTAGCCCCCAATAGCCCAAGTGTTTCATAGATTTGTATGAAAAAAATTCTACTTTTGGCATTCATCACATTTGGATACTACTGTGATCTTTATCTCATGTGAGGGCACAGAATTTTATATAACATAATAAGGAGAGACTGTATGTTTCAATATCAATACTGAATATATCCCAAACTATTAGGCATTGACACTATCACCATATGGCAGTGGAAAATTAATTTTTCCTAGCTATGGAAAGTCTCAAACTTAGACTATTATTTTCATGTAAGAGTAAGATGGCTCCTCTTAATATATCCAGATCCTCAGGCAGATAACTTAATTGATAGTTCAAATAAACTTATTGTGAGATAAAAAATCCAGTAACATAAGTGAGATGTGTTTCTAGAAGCATATACATTTTTTTAAATATAGACAAAGACAACATTCCTAATTAAATTTCTTCTTTTATTCACTGGAATTATTTGTATTCTTTGTTTTACAAGTGAGCACTACAAATATCAGGTGACTAAAAGCTAGACTATTCCACACTAAGGTAATTTTTCCAAAGTTTAATCAAATTAGATCCTTTTTTGTTTAAAATGTATCTACCAAAGCTACACTGCCAATATCTTCCTATCATATCCATTAGGGGGAGCCACAGGGTAACGTTGCCAGATAGATTGTGTGAAGGAGTCAGGCTGCTTAGTTAATTTAGAGGAGGTGTATGATGCAGTGGCCTATTTATTCCCCCACCCTGACCTCATGTGATGGTGCTCAGAAGTAGAACTTTCTCTCTGTAACAGAGCAATTGCTTTCTGTTTGAAGGACTGTGATGGGAAGTACAGGTCTTTCTGCACCTGCAGGAAGGACTCCATAGTCCACATACATGGCAGCCCTGAGAGCAGGCCACACTGAGTCAAAAAGCAATGCGTTTTTCTGGGTTCATTGCTAGAAAGGTTTCTGAATTCAAAGAGTCACTTCTACCTAGGAGTTATTTATGTGAGCTGGTTAGGCTCAGTACTTTAAAGAAGGGCTGGGTTAAAGAGGATGGAATTATAGACCAATATCTGGGGCAGATCTGGGAAAACATGATTCTTGGGAATTTGTTTTGGCCTATAGTAACTGTGAATTTGTATATAAGGAATGCATCCAGAAACTTCTAGCAAGTTTGCATAATTTTGGTTAACCCAGAGCTCTTGTAATAAATCTGAAAACCTAGCAAGTTTAAACCTGGTGTTTAAATCTTATTCTGATGTGAACTTTTTCTCTAGCTAGTTAGAGACTGGCTTTATCCCAGGGACCTTGCCTCCAGGTGTATGAACACACCAGTCTAATTTGTTGATTTTTAGTGTGACTGGAGTTAGCTTTAAAAACAAGCAAAGCAAGTAGTGTCTTTGCCCCACAACCCATGCAAAACATACAACTTGAAGGTGAGGAGTCTGATTTCCTGTTGGCCTGCACCTTGTGGTAGTTATGTATACCTGCGAAAGTGGGTGTAACCTGCTTCCATATTGTTTTAGTAGCATGTTACAACCACTTTATACTAGAATAAGCAGTCACACAAGGTGCAGGGCAATCAAGAATTGGGCTTGATATCTTTCTAGAAACACAAAGCATAGGGCCAGACCTCTTTTAACAAGACAAAGTGGTGTGGGGACAACTCATGGTATGATATCTTTCCAGAAACTCGGAACCTGGCAAATCTTAAGGTTGGTGCTGAACATGGGGATATATGAAGTACTGTATTCAGTTAGCAAATTCCCCTCGACCAACTGTGAAAAGACGGTTACTCACCTTTGTAACTGTTGTTCTTCGAGATGTGTTGCTCATATCCATTCCAATTAGGTGTGCGCGCCGCACGTGCACATTCGTCGGAAGATTTTTACCCTAGCAACTCCCGGTGGGTCGGCTGGGTCGCCCCCTAGAGTGGCGCCACCATGGCGCCGAATATATACCCCTGCCGACCCGACCGCTCCTCAGTTCCTTCTTGCCAGATACTCCGACAGTGGGGAAGGAGGGCGGGTTTGGAAGAACAACAGTTACAAAGGTGAGTAACCGTCTTTTCGTCTTCGAGTGCTTGCTCATATCCATTCCAGTTAGGTGATTCCCAAGCCTTACCTAGGCGGTGGGGTCGGAGTGAGATGTCGCAGAGTGTAAAACTGCGGAGCCAAAGGCTGCGTCATCCCTGGACTGCTGAACCAGGGCATAGTGGGAGGCGAAGGTATGGACCGAGGACCAGGTAGCTGCGCAACAAATCTCTTGGATGGGCACGTGAGCCAAGAAAGCGGCAGATGAGGCTTGAGCCCTGGTAGAGTGCACGGTGATGTGGCTCAATGGAACATGAGCTAAATCATAACATGTGCGGATGCACGACGTCACCCAGGAGGAAATCCTCTGCAAGGAAATGGGTAAGCCCTTCATCCACTCAGCCACCGCAATGAAGAGTTGTGGGGTTCTGCGGAAGGGTTTTGTGCGCTCGATGTAAAAAGCGAGTGCTCTACGGACGTCGAGTGAGTGCAGTTGTTGCTCCCTGCGGGATGAATGCGGCTTTGGAAAGAAAACCAGGAAATCTTCCTTCCTGTCAACATGGAAGGCCGATACCACTTTGGGGAGAAAAGCCGGATGTGGTCGCAACTGCACCTTGTCCTTATGGAACACAGTATATGGAGGGTCTACCATAAGAGCCCGAAGCTCGGAAACTCATCTCGCCGATGTGATGACCACGAGAAAAGAGGTTTTCCATGAGAGGTAGAGAAGGGAGCAAGTTGCTCATGGCTCAAATGGGGACAACATAAGTCTGGTGAGAACCAGGTTAAGGTCCCAGGTCGGGGCGGGGTGGCGGACCTGTGGGTATAGACGCTCCAGGCCCTTGAGGAATCGAGATACCATAGGATGGGAAAATACCGAGCGGCCAGTTTCTCCTGGGTGGAAGGTAGAGATGGCCGCCAAGTGCACCCTCAAAGATGATAGTGCTAGGCCCTGTTGTTGAAGAGACCAAAGGTAGTCCAAGATGGTGGGAATGGAAACCTCGGTTGGGAGAACGTGCCGCACTTCGCACCAGCACGTGAAACACTTCCACTTGGCCAAATATGTTGCTCTAGTGGAAGGCTTCCTGCTACCCAGGAGCACTTGTTGCACTGGGGCAGAGCAACGCAACTTGGACTGGGTCAACCACTCAGGAGCCATGCCGCGAGGTGGAGGGATGGTAGGTCTGGGTGATGTAGTTTGCCGTGGTCCTGAGTTATCAGGTCCTGGTGAAGAGGTAGGGGGGATAGGGTCCTGTCATAAACAGATAGTTAAGGGTTAAGGTCTCTTTTACCTGTAAAGGGTTAACAAGCTCAGTAACCTGACGGACACCTGACCAAAGGACCAATCAAGGGACAAGATAATTTCAAATCTCTGTGGAGGGAAGTCTTTGTCTGTGTTCTTTGTTTGGGTCTTTGTTCTCTCTTTGGATCTAAGAGGGGCCAGACGTATTTCCAGGCTCTCCAAGTTTCCTGAAGTATTCTCTTCTATTCAGTATAGTGAGTATTAGAAAGGCGGATTAGTCTTCTAATTAATTTCTGTATTTGCAAATGTGTGTTTGCTGGAACCCTATTTTATTTTATTTTTTGGTTGCTGTATTTGTCCTGATGCTAGCTCTCTAGTTTCATAAGTTATACCCTGTAACAATTCCATCCTGGTGTTACAGAGATAGTGTACTTTCTTTCTTTCTTTTAATAAAACCCTTTTCTTTTTAGAACCTGATTGATTTCTTCTCTTGTTTGGATTTTCAGGGGAAGGGGAGGGGGGGAAAAGTGAATCCCTCTTTGTTTTGATTCAAGGAGTTTGAATCAAGGTGATCTCTCCCAACGACTAGGGGAGGGGGGAGGAGGGGGGGGAATGGTTTATTTCCCTTTGTGTTAAGATCCAAGGAAGTTTGGGTCTGTGTTCCCCAGGGAAAGGTTTGGGGGAACAGA
Organism: Mauremys reevesii; assembly: GCF_016161935.1. NCBI lineage: Eukaryota > Metazoa > Chordata > Testudines > Geoemydidae > Mauremys > Mauremys reevesii. The sequence goes on along the minus strand of NC_052630.1, from coordinate 48,754,289 downwards.
GAGTGTACCATACATTGAAACCTGGCTGGTGGCAGCAAGAACCAGATCTAAACTAGGATTTAAGTTTAGAGGAACCCATGCAGGTCCCCATCTTGTGGACGCTAAAGTTCAAAGTGGGGAATAAACCTATGACAGGTCCGCTATGGACATGTCCAGCAACATGGTGTATCAGTGCTGCCGGGGCCATGCTGGAGCGATCATGATCAAGCGGGCTCTGTCCCTGCGTACTTTGAGCAGGACCCTGTGGATGAGCAGAAATGGTGGAAAGGCGTATAGCAGGTGCGTCGTCCACGGTATAAGGAAGGCGTCCGCTATGGAACCCGGTGAGAGGCCTTGGAAGGAGCAGAACATCTGGCATTTCCTGTTCTCGCAGGACGCGAATAGGTCTACCCGGGGAAATCCCCACTTTCAGAAGATCGAAAGAATAACGTCCGGGCGAAGCGACCACTCGTGAGAGAGGAAGGATCTGCTGAAGCGATCCGCCAGCGTGTTCCGAACCCCCGAGAGAAAGGACACTACGAGGTCTATGGAGTGGGCTATACAGAAGTCCCAGAGTCGTAAGGCCTCTTGACAAAGGGGCGAGGACCTTGTCCCGCCCTGTTTGTTTATATAGTACATGGCTGTTGTGTTGTCGGTGAATATTGACACACGACGGCCTTGCAAGGGCTGTTGGAACGCCTGGCAAGCAAGGCGGACTGCTCTCAGCTCCCGGACATTGATATGCAAGGCCAGTTCCTGAGATGACCAAAGACCTTGAGTGTGTAGATGCCCGAGGTGAGCACCCCAACCGAGAGATGATGCGTCTTGTCAGGGATGCAGAGGGCTGGGGCAGATGGAACGACAGCCCTGCACAGACCAGGGAGGGGGTCAGCCACCATTTGAAGGAGCCTAGGACGCTCGGGGGAATGGTGACGATCATGTCCATGGCATCCCTGCCTGGTCGGTACACTGAGTTGAGCCACGATTGGAGGGGACGGAGGCGCAGTCTGGCGTATTTCGTCACAAATGTGCAGGCTGCCATGTGACCCAGGAGACCCAGGCAAGTGCGAACCGAAGTCAACGGAGCAGCTTGCAGACTCTGGATGATGGCCACCATTGCGTGGAACCGGGGCAGCGGTAAGCAGGCTCTGGCAAGGTTTGAGTCCAGGGTGGCGCCAATGACGTCTATCCTCTGAGTGGGAATCACAGTGAATTTTTCCGCATTGATCATTAGGCCTAGATGTAGGAAAAGGTCCTTGACAATGCCGACGTGATGGATCACCTGCGCCTCGGAGGTCCGCCGGATGAGCCAGTCGTCTAGATACAGAAAAACGTGTATCCGGCGGCGGCAGAGGGCGGCGACTACAGCCATGCATTTTGTGAATACTCTTGGAGCTGTACAGAGGCCGAACGGGAAGACTGCGAACTGAAAATGTTGGCAGTTGGCTACGAACTGGAGGAACCTCCTGTGAGGTGGGTAGATGGCTATGTGGAAATAGGCATCTTTCATGTCGAGGGCGGCATACCAGTCTCCGGGATCCAGGATGGGATGATGGTCCCTAAGGATACCATGCGGAACTTCAACTTTATCATGAATGTGTTTAGTTTCCGCAGGTCCAGGATGGGTCTGAGACCTCCCTTTGCCTTGGGGATCAGGAAGTAGCGGGAGTAAAACCCCTTGCCCCACTCGTGTTCTGGTACCTCCTCTATGGCTCCTTTGGCAAGGAGCACCTGAACCTCCTGAAGGAGGAGTTGTTCGTGAGAGGGGTCCCTGAAGAGGGATGAGGAGGGTGGGTGGAAGGGGGGGCATGAAATAAATGGAAGGTGGTACCCAAATTCCAGCGTGCGTAAGACCCAGCAATCTGACGTTAGCTGGGACCACGCAGGGAGGAAAAAGGAGAGACGGTTGGAGAAAGGCGGGAACGGATCCTCTAAAGAAACTGGTACAACACCCTCGGGCGCACCTTCAAAAGGAAGGTTTCATCCCTGCGGGAGGCTTGGAGGAACCTTGGTTTTGGCCCCCTTGGTTGCCCGACTGCCGTCGGCGACCGGTCTTGCCCCGCCGTCTGGCAAGATCTTGCCTCTGCCTGGGCTGAGGGTACGGGTGGTGTGGTTAAGGGCGGAAGGGCCTGCGCTGAGTCACTGGCGTGTGCATGCCTAACGAGCGCATAATGACCCTGCTGTCTTTTAGGCTTTGCAGCCTAGGGTCAGTTTTGTCGGAGAAGAGGCCTTGTCCTTCAAAGGGGAGGTCCTGAATCGTATGTTGGAGCTCCAGGGGGAGGCCAGAGACCTGCAGCCACGAGAGACGTCTCATAGTAACCCCTGAGGCTAGTGTCCTGGCTGCTGAGTCCGCAGCGTATAGGGAAGCCTGGAGGGAAGTTCTCGCCACTTTTTTCCCCTCATCTAGGATAGCTGCAAACTCCTGACGGGAGTCCTGCGGGAGCAACTCCTTAAATTTGTCCGCCGCCGCCCAGGTATTATAATTATAGCAGCTAAGGAGGGCTTGTTGGTTAGCCACGCGGAGTTGGAGCGCCCCTGCAGAATAGACTTTGCGCCCCAGCAAGTCCATACGCCTAACGTCTTTAGATTTAGGGGCTGGAGCCTGCTGGTCATGGCGCTCCCTCTCGTTAACCGACTGGACAACGAGGGAGCAAGGCGGAGGGTGGACATACAGATAGTCATAGCCCTTGGAGGGCACCATATATTTATGTTCCACGCCTCGTGCAGCAGGTGGGACGGAGGCCGGAGACTGCCAGATCATGTTGGCATTGGCCTGGATCGTCCAAATGATTGGAAGAGCCACTCTCGTGGGGGCATCTGATGACAAAATGTCCACCACTGGGTCCTCCACCTCTGGGACCTCCTCGACCTGCAAGTTCGTATTTTGTGCCACACGTCTGAGGAGGTCCTGGTGGGCACATAGGTCGATTGGTGGAGGGCCGACAGACGAGGTTCCGGCTACAGCCTCATCAGGGGAGGAGGATGAGGAGAGACCCGGGACAAGCGGGTCGGTCGAGGGCTCGTCATGGTGGGTGGGTTGTGTCTCCCTGGGGAGTTGGGAGTCCTGAGGTTGGGCCGACACTTCCTCTGAAGCACAGGGAGGAGGGCGGCTTATCGTTGCTTCCGGCACCTGGTGTTTTGAGGTGGCAGAGCGCGACGGACCTGGGGGTGCACCTTGGGCCTGATGATATGCCCACAGTGTCCAGAAACCCCACTGTTGAGGTCCCTGATCCTGAGCCAGGGGCTCGTGGAATAACGCAGCAGGCACATCAGCGTCGTGGGCATACACACTATCCGCCTGTGAAGACACGGACGGGTGTCTGGACGGCCGGGGCGGGCCGAGCGAGCCTGGTATGAGTCCCTCTCTCTCGCTGTTGGTGATCTCCTCGGTGCCGGGGATCGGTACCTGGAGCCATACCGGTGCCGAGAGCGAGACCGGGACCTGCAACCGGCCCTGTGCCGGGAGGTCGACCTGGATCTCAACGGTCTCCAGCGGGAACGACTGCAAGAGTCTCGGTGCCGGGATCGGTGCTGAGAGCTGGAGCGGTACTGAGAGTACCCGGCAAGACGAGATACCGATCTATGCCGTGAGTACGACCGGTACCAAAGTGGCGAGTGGTGCCGGGACTGCGAGCGGCGTCGGGATCGTGAGCGGCCATGAGAACGCGAACGGCGCCGGGACCTGGATCGAGATTGGTGCCGGCCTGCCGAGCCAACTGAGGGACGTGTCATGATCGCTGGTTTGCCTCTCGAATGTAGTACCCGCACCGGCAGTGCCAGGGGTTGAGGCAGGACAGACTCAGTCATGGCGATAAGGTCCCTTGCAGTCGAGAACGTCTCAGGCGTAGATGGGACCGTAAGCTCAATGACAGGCCGGGGCGGGGAGCTCTCCAGGACCGGACTCGACGGCCCTCTCAGGACCGGAGTCAACGGTACCACAGCCGTCAGTGCCGCAGCAGGTGTAGGTGCCGGACAGTCCGAACGGGGCTGAGTCTGAGTCACTGAAGGCATCGAAGTAGTGGAGGACCTCGACCTCTTCTGTTTTGGTGAGAGGGATCGGTGTCAATCAGGGCCCTGCGCCAAAGAAGGCCAGTGCCGCAGTGTCTTTGCGGTGCCGGTGCGGTCCGGTGCCGGAGAAGCGCTGCTGGCAGTGTGGTCGGCGCTCGGTGCCGAGGACGGAGGGTTCAAAGCTGCCTCCATGAGGAGAGTCTTTAAGCGAAAGTCTCTCTCCTTCTTTGTCCTCGGCTTAAATGCCTTGCAAATACGGCACTTATCTGAGACGTGCGATTCCCCGAGGCACTTTAGACACAAGTCGTGGGGATCGCTTGTGGGCATCGGCTTTTCACAGGCCGAGCACGGTTTGAACCCCGGTGAACCAGGCATGGGCCCCGGCACCGGGTGCGGGGAAGGGGTTAATGCCCAAACCCCGCTAACTATTTCTAAACTAACTATCTAAGAACTATTTATACTAATTACACTATATATCTGAAACAACTATATACAAGAAGATATCAATAAACAAGGAGAAGCTAGGGAAGTGGAGGACAGCTAAGCCGCGCTCCACTCTTCCAACGACCGACACGGGCGGTAAGAAGGAACTGAGGATCGGTCGGGTCGGCAGGGGTATATATCCAGCGCCATGGTGGTGCCACTCTAGGGGGCGACCCAGCCGACCCACCGGGAATTGCTAGGGTAAAAATCTTCCGACAAACGTGCACGCGTGGCGCGCACACCTAACTGGAATGGATATGAGCAAGCACTCGAAGAAGAACTAGTCTTTGTTTTCCTGGGTGGGTATATCACATCTCAAACCTTTAAGTTTTCTAAAGCATAAGAACAACTCTGTTAGGCACTTCAGATTAACATAGTAATGCCCCAGAACATTTAAAACCTACTTTCAATCATATTATCAAATGGTTCTACAGCTCTGAATTTACAAGGCTGTAGCACAGTTAAAACACCATGTAATTCTGTGTACATGGTCAAGAACAAACTATATTTTATTCATTTTTAAATGTTGTAACTAGGTGCCCAAATTGGTAATTTTATAGCACAACAGGACCATAGAAGTTAATTCTAACAGAAAAAATCAATACTGATTTGTTTTCACCATGTCAGTATTATGCAAAACTGAATTAGTAGCTTACTTTAATTGGTAATTAAAATTAGACAGAAAACATACATTGACTATTGTTGTTGATAGCATAATTTCATCTACATTATGGACCTAGTGTATGTGTTGTCTATTGGTTATAACAGCAGATTGAGGATCAGGACACATAAGAACAAAACCCAGCTCTGTTAGTGATTCAGTGGGTGAGTTTGGGCAACTAAATATTTCTATGCCTCAATTTTACCAGTCTGTAAAATGAGGCTAATGCTCTGAAGTCTAATTAACTGCTGTGAAATACTTTCAGACGTTGGGTTGGAGATGCTGAAAAAGTGCAAAGCAACATAATATAATTTAATTTTCATTTGAAATGCAAGACTTTCTCTCAGATTCTAAGTGTAGCAAAGGACAGAAATTTCCTTCTCTGTAGATCAAATAATTATTTGCCATTGTAATGTATTAATGTTAAAATATTATGGGATTTTGGGGGGTGTTTCATATTGCAGTTTTATCCATTTCAGGGCTTCATTCCTTTCTCTTTAACTTGGAGTGTTACTTGTGTGTAATTCCATTAGGAATTTGATAACTTTTTTGATTTATTAGTTAGAGCTTTGAAGTTCAGCTCTCATATTAGTTTTGAAATAAAGATAAATATAATGAATTGGACTATATATCAAAATTGCCACCATTCTGCTTCTCTAGTCATAATGAGAAGGAAAAGGAGGGAAGGAGACCCTGATGAAAAGTAGTTTGATTGTTAAGTGTGTTGTTCCAACTTTGTGAATTACGCACAGCTCACTGTTTGAAAACTCCATTCCAAAGAACTTTTGTGGGTTTAGCTCTTTCAACAGTGTTTGGCTAGTCAGGTACAAACTTTCCTGAGATGTGATTTGCAGGTTGCAAGTGGCAGTTAAAGACAGACATGTGATACCATGAACATACCTAGATACTTGTGCTAGCAGCCAACATGATTTGTATATGTCCAGTGGGAAAGAGAAACTCTGGTCCAGAGCCCTGCAGCAGGACTGGGATCTCACAGGACCTGCTGCCGTAACAGCGGGAGTGGATAAAATGTACTTTGTTGCAGGTGGAGTTGGAAGTGCAAAAAAAACCAGATTGCGGTTGTGATGAGTTTCCCCCTGCCCCGGGGTGCCACTTGGAACTGAGGTACTACTGAACTTGCCTGACCCACCAGCCTGGGTTCCTTTTACACTGTACTGTTATGCAGCCTGTCAAGCCCTTCCCCAGGCTTTCGACTGCACTTTACCAGCACACATTCAACTAGAGACACATTCAGCTGAAGCTGGACACACAGATGCTGAGATCAGCTCTGCATGGGAAGGCTCAGCTAAGGAACTGTCCAGTTACTGAAATGCACTCCCCCACACCGAAGTGTAAACCCAAAATTGCACCATCTTACACTGTACAGTTCTCTCTGTACAGCATAAGATCATGAAATTTGCCCCCTCCCCCAATGTGGAGAGGAATATATACAGCTTTCTGCCCCAAGTTATGATTTACACACACACTGGTTTTAGACCAAACAAAAGCAAGTTTCTTAACTTTTAAGTGATTATAAGGGATTGTAAACAGATCAAAGCAGATTACCTAGCAAATAAAGCAAACGTGCAATCTAAGATTAATATACTAAAGAAATGGGTTATAAATTAGCAAAATCTCACCCTAAATGTTGTTTTAGGTAGATTGCAGACATTCTTGAATGCAAACTGCACTTGCTTGCAGATTAAAACTCTAGATATTCCTTTCACAGGGCAGACAACCCTCTAGCCTGGGCTCAGCCCTTCTCCCCTAATCCAATCTTTTTGTTCTCAGGTGTTTCCAGCAGTCCTCTTTCTTGGGCGGGGAATCAATGAAGAATGAACCCTGATGATGTCACTCCCCTGCCTTAAATAGTCTTTCCATATGGCGGGAATTGTTTGTCTCCCAGTTTGATTCCCAACCCCAAGTCAGTGGAAAAACACTAGTATTATCATAGAGTCCAGTACCAGGTGACTTGGTCACATGTCCCTGCAGCCATAACTCAGAGACTGTTTGCAGCTAAGGCTTCCTGGTGGGAGATCACAGGACCCCCCTTGGGAGCTGCCAGCTGATCTGCCAAGATTACTTCTACCCCGGCCTTCCCTGCCAGCTCGGGGCCCCAGCACCCTGTCTTGCTAAGCCAGACACTCCTGTCTGCTCCAACAAAGACCCAGGTCTGAATTACTTGCCCCAAAGCTGCAAGTTTACCTGAAAGCAGCTTACAGAAGTGTTCTTGTCTTTAACACTCAGATGCCCAACTCCCAATGGGGTCTAAACCCAAATAAATCAGTTGTACTCTGTATAAAGCTTAAGCAGGGTAAACTCAAATTGTTTGCCCTCTATAACACTGAGAGATATGCACGGCTGTTTGCTGCCCCAGATATTAATACATACTCTGGGTCAATTAATAAGTAAAAAGTGATTTTATTAAATACAGAAAGTAGGATTTAAGTGGTGCCAAGTAGTAACAGACATAATAAAGTAAGTCACCAAGCAAAATAAAATAAAATGCACAAATCTATGTCTAATCAAACTGAATACATATAATCTCATCCTCAGAGATGCTTCAGTAAGTTTTTTCCTCAGACTGGACACCTTCCAGGCCTGGCCACAATTCTTTCCCCTGGTACAGCTCTTGTTCCAGCTCAGGTGGTAGCTAGGGGATTCTTCATGATAGCTCCCTCCCACTTTGTTCTGTTCTACCCATTTATATAATCTTTTGCATAAGGCGGGAATCCTTTGTCCCTCTCTAGGTTCTCACCCCCTCCTTCTCAACGGAAAGACACCAGATTAAAGATGGATTCCAGTTCAGGTGACATGGATTGAGAAAAGACAGGGAACAAAGGGTAGGAATTAATGGTAAATTCTCAGAATGGAGAGGGGTAACTAGTGGTGTTTCCCAAGGGTCAGTCCTAGGACCAATCCTATTCAATTTATTCATAAATGATCTGGAGAAAGGGGTAAAAAGTGAGATGGCGAAGTTTGCAGATGATACTAAACTGCTCAAGATAGTTAAGACCAAAGCAGACTGTGAAGAACTTCAAAAAGATCTCACAAAACTAAGTGATTGGGCAACAAAATGGCAAATGAAATTTAATGTGGATAAATGTAAAGTAATGCACATTGGAAAAAATAACCCCAACTATACATACAATATGATGGGGGGCTAATTTAGCTACAACGAATCAGGAAAAAAGATCTTGGAGTCATCATGGACAGTTCTCTGAAGATGTCCACGCAGTGTGCAGAGGCGGTCAAAAAAGCAAACTGGATTTTAGGAATCATTAAAAAGGGGATAGAAATAAGACTGAGAATATATTATTGCCCTTATATAAATCCATGGTACGCCCACATCTCAAATACTGTGTACAGATGTGGTCTCCTCACCTCAAAAAAGATATACTGGCACTAGAAAAGGTTCAGAAAAGGGCAACTAAAATGATTAGGGGTTTGGAGAGGGTCCCATATGAGGAAAGATAAAAGAGGCTATGACTCTTCAGCTTGGAAAAGAGGAGACTAAGGCCATGGCTACACTTGCAGGTGTGCAGCGCTGGGAGTTACAGGTGTCTTTGTACAGCTGTGTAGGGAAAGCGCTGCAGTGTGGCCACACTGACAGCTACCAGCGCTGCAGTGTGGCCACATTTGCAGCATTTGCAGCACTGCTGGGAGTGGTGCATTATGGGCAGCTATCCCAGCGTTCAAGTGGCTGCAACATGCTTTTCAAAAGAGGGGGTGGGGTGGAGTGTGGGGGAGACAGAGAGTGGATTTTTTGAGCCGACACTGTGTGTCAGCTCCCTGCCTTGCAAGTTCTAAGGACTGGAAGATACACAGTACCAACCTTCAATCATTTTAAAACTTTCGACCCCTTCCCCCACCCCTCTCTTATTCACTAAATGCAAATAGCCTTCAGAGCACATAAGCAGCTGTTTCAAAACGGACCCCTCCTCCCCCCGCTTCTCTCCTCAAGCAAATTATCTCTCTCCTCAAGCAAACACTAGCAAACACTAGCTGTGCACATTCCAAAGGAATTCCCCTGCCTGTCTCTGCTCCAGCAAACAGGAGCTGTGTTTGTTTTTTAGATAAGCAGCTCCGGGAGCTCGGAGTTCACAACAAAACAAAGAGAGGCATCACAACAAAACAAAGAATGTTATCTGGTACTTAAAGCATTTTGGGAAGGTTCCGGAGGTCAGTTACAGCGTAGTAAGATTAATCACTGTTTACACTTGCTCCCCAGCACTGCATCACCAGCGCTGCACTCGTTATACCCAGGGCTGGCTCCAGACCCCAGCGCGCTAAGCGCGTGCTTGGGGCGGCGTGCCGCAGGAGGGCGGCAGGCAGCTCTGGTGGACCTCCTGCAGGCGTGCCTGCGGAGGGTCTGCTGGTCCCACGGCTTCGGTGGAGCATCTGCTGGCGTGCCTGCGGGAGGTCCACCGGAGCCGCGGGACCAGCAGACCCTCCGCAGGCACGTCTGCAGGAGGTCCACTGGAGCCGCAGGACCAGCGACTGCCAGAGCGCCCCCCAGCGGTGTGCCGCCCTGCTTGGGGCGGTGCAATTCCTAGAGCCGCCCCTGATTTAAAATAAAGATAAATGAAGGGATTAAAAAGGACCTGGAGAATTATAGATCAGTCAGCCACATTTGGACTCTACACAGTAGAATTCAGGAATCGGTGGCCCAAAGTTTACTCTGGCAAGACTCAAATGCTCTTGCACTGGGACGTGCTGAAGCCTGGATTCTTCTGGTCATGTAGGAGTAGTAGCATCTGTTGTCTATTTTGATTGTACTATTTGAGAAGATAGGGGGCCAAAAGGTGGTAGGATCCAGAGGGATCTGTGTTTTTATGGTGTTTCCAACAGGGATGCATTGATGTCCTTTTTGAGTACAGTCTTTCAACCAGTTGTGCACCCACCCAATAGTAATATCTAGACCTAGACCACATTTCCCTAGTTTGCTTATGAGAATGTCATGTGGGGCTTCATCAAAAGCCCTGTTAAAATCAAGATATATCACCTCTACTCTTTCACCTCTATCCACTAAGCTAGTAACCCTGTAAAGAAAGAAATTAAGTTGGTTCGGCATGATTTGTTCTTAACAAATCTGTGCTTGCTGTTCCTTAAAACTGTTATCCTCTCTTGGAGCTTACCAGTTGTTTAATAATTTGTTCCATTATCTTTCCCGCTATTGAAGTTAGGCTGACTGATCTATAATTCTCCAGGTCCTCTTTATTCCCTTCATTTATCTTTATTTTAAAGATAGGTACTATGTTTGCCCATCTCCAGTCAGCTGGGCTCTCACCCATACTCCATGAGTTCTCAAAGACAATTACTAATGGTTCTTGGATTGCTTCAGGTAGTTCCTTGAGTATGCTAGGGTGAATTCCTTTAGGCACTGCTGACTTGAGTACATCTAACTCATCTAAATATCTTTTAACCTGTTCTTTCCCTAATTTGGCTTCCAGTCCTCCCCCCTGTTCATATTCATTGTGTTTTGAGTATCAGGTCAAATGTATCTTTTTAGTGAAGGCTGAAGCAAAATAGACATTTAACATCTTAACCTTCTTGATGGCATCTGTTTTTAGCTTTCCTTCCTTGCTAAGCAGAGGACCTACACTTTCCTTTGTCTTTCTCTTGCTCCTAATATATTTATAGACCCTCTTTTTATTGTCTTTTATGTTCCTAGCTGTGTGGAACTCATTTTGTGTCTTAGCCTTTCTGATTTTTATCCCTACATGTCTGTGCTATTCTTTTGGACTCATTCTTAGTAATTTGCCCATGTTTCCACTCTTAGTAGGATTCCTTTTGGATTTTCAGTTAACTGACGAGCTCCTGATGGAGCCCTATTGGCCACTTACTATTCTTTCTATCTTTGCGACTCATCAGGATAGTTTGCTATTGTGCCTTTAGTATTGTCTCTTTGAGAAACTGCCAGCTCTCCTGAACTCCTGTTTCCCTTAGATTTTCTTCCCATTAAACCTTATTTACCAGTTCTCTAAGTTTCTTAAAGTCTGCTTTTTTTAAAAAGTCCATTCTCATTAATCACTACTTCCTTTCCTTGGCCAAATAAAATGTATTATTTCATGATCTCTTTCACCTAAATTGGCTTCAACCTTCAGATTCACAACCAATTCCTGCTAGTTAGAATCAAGTCTAAGGCCTTGGCTACACTTGCAAATTTGCAGCGCTGCAGCAGGGTGTGAAAACACACCCTCTCCAGCGCTGCAAATTGCGGCGCTGCAAAGCGCCAGTGTGGTCAAAGCCCCAGCGCTGGGAGCGCGGCTCCCAGCGCTGTGCTATTCCCACAGGGAGGTGGAGTACGGACAGCGCTGGGAGAGCTCTCTCCCAGCACTGGCGCTTTGACTACACTTAGCGCTTCAAAGCGCTGCCGCGGCAGCGCTTTGAAGTGCAAGTGTAGCCAAACCCTAAAATAGTTGTCCCCGTGGTTACCGCCTCTAATTTCTGAAACAAAAAAGTTGTCCCCGATGTATTCCAAGAACTTATTGGAAATTGGGTTTTGCCATATTATTTTTCCAACAGATGTCTGGGTAGTTAGTCCCCTGTTAATACCATCTCTTGTGTTTTTGATATTTCTGTTATTGTTTCTTTGCTTCATGCACCAATTCCTTCTGATCAGGTAAAAGCTGCACAATGTGATCATTCACATCTACTAAACCACTTCCACTGCAAAATTTCAGTGTTATGATATGAAATTTAGCTGTATTTAAAAAATTAAGACACAGATCTGGATTACTGTGGATTCCCTGAAACAGTGTATTGGTTGCAGTTTTATCTGATGTAAAAGGATCACTACATCAGGGTCCACATGTTAGGTACACTAGGTGCTGCAGTACTTGTTCTGTGTTCATGCTATGGAATTTGGAGGTGGAGGGAGGCTAAACACTGTGTGGTTCCAACAGGATCCATGTAGCATTGCCAACTCACAATTTTATTGTGTATCACAATATTTTAGTGTGTCTTCTTGAAGTCCCAACTCCTGGAATTATGAGATTGAAGTAAGTAATTTTTTTTTTTTAAAAAAGAATGTTTCTAGCCCTCATAAATAAAGAGATTTTTGAAAATGTGAACTCTAAAGTCTCAAAATTCAAAATGTTTAAAAAGAACCCAACTTTTTTTTTAAATCTCATGTTTTTTAAGACAATATTATGGCGGGTTTTTTTGTTTGTTTTTTGAATGCTTGGCTTTGACAATACTGAATGTGTTGAATCCAGGATTTTGTTGCACTCATGCATGAGGGTCCAGAATTTTTTGGTGCAGTAGGAATGGCTAGACTTGGTCTGTACTTTGGCATTAAGAAGATAGGGACTTGATCTTTCCAGAAAGATCCAGGTGCAGGATCCATGTGTTTGCAGTGCTCATGTTCTGGGGTGCATTGGGTCTTTGATGCAGTGGGAGCAGCTGGCGTTCTCTAATTAGGTGCTGGAATTTGCAGGGTTGGAATTAAATTTGGCAGGATCCAATAGTTTTTGACAAGATCCAGATTTTGTTCCCATTGCCTTCAGCACTTCATGTCCTCCTGCATTATCCCCAAGACCACCTCATGATCTTATTCTTCTGAGCCCCTTCAGCACTCTCTCACTTCATTCCCCCAAGTCACTTCAAACAAGTCCCTCCCCTATATGTCCCTCCTGATTCTCCACACACACTCCCTGCTTCCATTGCTGACACCCAGACCCAGCGTCTCTCCTTGCCTAAATATTTCTTCAACTCCTCTCCAACATTCACTCTCACCCCACAAATCTCCCCCATAACTCCTGCCTCCGACTCTCATATCTCCCATCAACTGCATCCCTCCCTCTAAGTCCTCTTTAAGACTCCTATTTTTTGACTTTGCATCACCGATCCTGCTCTGTATTTTAAGTTTCCCCTAATCCTGTCTTCCCTGCCTCTGAGCTTCTCCTATCACCAGCTGTACTCCTTAATCTTTCCTACACTCTTCTGCACTCAGTATCTCTCCTGTTCCTCCATCTCTCTAACTTTCTCACTCTTTCCCTTCCTTCTCTCTCTACTCTGGCTTTCCTTCTGTCCCCAAGACCCCTTCTGTAATCCCAAAGTTTGAGTCCTCCACGCTTTGACTCTTCCACAAACTGATATTATCTCCATCTGTGTCTTATTTTCCAAACATCCTCTGCTTACAAACAGTGATCATCTGTAAAACTCCTCCTTAATGCTCTCCTGAACTTCCAGTGGCATAAACATCCTGGTATACTCTCTGACACATACTTATGTCTACACTATGAAATTAGGTCGAATTTATAGAAGTCGATTTTTAGGAAGTGATTTTATGCAGTCGATTATGTGTGTCCCCACTAAGTGTATTAAGTCAGGGGAGTGCATCCACAGTACTGTGGCTAGCGTTGACTTTCGGAGCGTTGCACTGTGGGTAGCTATCCCACAGTTCCCGCAGTCTCTGCTGCCCATTGGAATTCTGGGTTGAGCTCCCAATGCCTGATAGGGCAAAAACATTGTCGCAGGTGGTTTTGGGTACAATCGTTTCGCGCCTTTTTTCCATTCAGACACCATACGACGGCAAGTGTGCAGCCCGCTCAGCTTAGCTCACCAACACCGCCGCTGTTGTGTCCTGGGTGCTGCCGTCAGCAGACGGTGCAGTAGGACAGCTAATCTTCATCATACACCGCTTCCGCTGCAACTGTGCTCAGCTGCTCGTCTCAATAGCGAATTTCTCCATCTTGTCTGTCATGGGCTCCCGGGTACGGTGTGTTCTTCCTCGGGAAATGTGCGCGGTGCTGTCATCCTCCACCGCTTCCACTGCAACTCTGCTCTCCTGGTGCCATGAATCCACCTCTCAGCTCCTCTTGTTGTTCTGTATAAATATTTATTTTCGTGCCATCCGTCGTCATCCACCACTTCTGCAGCAACTCTGCTCTCCTGCAGATGCCATACCATGGCAAGCATGGAGCCCGCTCAGCTCACCACTGCTGTCGTGAGCATTGTAAACACCTCACGCATTATCCTGCAGTATGTGCAGAACCTGCAAAAGCAGGCAAGGAGGCGATGATAGTGCAATCACGATAGTGATGGGGACATAGACACAGACGTCTCTCAAAGAAGGACTCTGGCAATTTGGACATCACAGTGGAAATGGGACAGGTTCCTGCCATGTAACGCTGATTCTGGGCCTGGGAAACAAGCACAGACTGGTGGGACTGCATAATGTTGCAGGTCTGGGATGATTCCCAGTGACTGCAAAACTTTCGCATGCTTAAGGGCACTTTAATGGAGCTTTGTGACTTGCTTTCCCCTGCCTGGATGTGCAAGAATACCAAGATGAGAGCAGCCCTCACAGTTGAGAAGTGAGTGACGATAGCCCTGTGGAAGCTTGCAACGCCAGACAGCTACCGGTCAGTCGGGAATCAATTTGGAGTGGGTAAATCTATTGCGGGGGCTGCTGTGATCCAAGTAGCCAGGTAGTGACTCTGGGAAATGTGCAGGTCACAGTGGATGGCTTTGTTGCAATGGGATTCCTTAACTGTGGTGGGGAGATAGATGGAACGCATATCCCTGTCTTGGGATTGGACTATCTTGGCAGCCAGTACGTAAACCGCAAGTGGTACTTCAATGGTGCTGCAAGCACTGGTGGATCACAAGGGACATTTCACCGATATCAACATGGGATGGCCGGGAAAGGTGCATGACGCTCGCATCTTCAGGAACTCTGGTCTGTTTGAACAGCTGCAGGAAGGAACTTACTTCCCAGACCAGAAAATTACCATTGGGGATGTTGAAATGCCTATAGTTATCCTTGGGGACCCAGACTATCCCTTAATGCCTTGGCTCATGAAGCCATACACAGGCACCCTGGACAGAAGTAAGGAGCAGTTCAGCTATAGGCTAAGCAAGTGCAGAATGGTGGTAGAATGTGTATTTGGACATTTAAAAGCTCACAGCGCAGTTTACTGACTAGGTTAGACCTCAGCGAAACCAATATTCCCATTGTTATTGCTGTGTGCTCCACACTATCTGTGAGAGTAAGGGGGAGACATTTATGGCAGGGTGGGAGGTTGAGACAAATCATCTGGCGGCCAATTACACACAGCCAGAAACCAGGGCGATTAGAAGAGCATAGCTGGACGCCCTGTGCATCAGAGAAACTTTGAAAACCAGTTTCATGACTGGCCAGGCTATGGTGTGACAGTTCTCTTTGTTTCTCCTTGCTGAAAACTCGCCCCCATGTACTTCACTGCCTCTACTCGCCGCCTCTACTTCACTGTAAGCCAGCCGACCTCCCCCTTCTATCACTGCTTTCAGAGGCAATAAAGTCATTATGGTTTCCAAATCATGCATTCTCTATTAATTCCTCACACAAATAGGGGGAAAACTCGCAAGGTAGCCTGGGAGATGTGGGTGAGGGGGGAAGCACCGGGTGGGGTGGTGGAGGAGGGAAGGACAAGGCCACACTACAGTTCAAAACTTATTGAATGGCAGCCTTCTGTTGCTTGGGCAATCTTCTGGGGTGGAGTGGCTGGGTGCCCATATCCTCCCCCACGTTCTTGGGCATCTGGGTGAGGAGGATATGGAGGAGGGCAGGCGGTTATATAGGGGCTGCTGCCTTTTCTGTAGCTCCAGCAGATGCCTGAGCATGTCAGTTTGCTCCCCCATTAGTCTCAGCATTGCATCCTGCCTCCTTTCAGTGTGCTCCTCCCTCCTCTCATCTCATTCATTTAACGCTTTCCTAGACTCTGCCATTATTTGCCTCCACTCATTCTGCATGAGCTCTGAGAACATGCCATCGCAAGTGCGTTTTTTTCGCCTTCTAATCTGCACTAGCCTCTGGGACGGAGATGATAGGGGGAGTGTAGAAACATTTGCAGCTGCAGGAGGAAAAAAGGGGGAAAGTAGTATTTTAAAAGATACCTTTTAAGAACAAAGGAAAGACTATTTCACACTAAATCATGTGATTCACATTACATAGCACATGTCCTTTTGGTACAAGGTTGCATTTTGCCTCTTATTTTGAGTGCCTGCTGGTTTGGTGTGAGAAATCACACACCCTCGGATGGGCAACAGAATTCGGCTTTCAGGCAGCCATGGTAAGGCAAAGGGTTTCAGCTTCTTCAACCTTGAGAACGGTTTCAAACAGCAGCGCCCTCCCTTCCCATACCAAGCAAAGCCTGTTGGCTTGGCCATTTAAAAGGAGGGGTTGTGGTTTTAGGGTGAATGTGCAGCACAATCCAGGCATCCCCCGCCCCCCAATTCTCTGGGATGATCACTTCACCCCCACCCCCCCACCGGGTGGCTAGTATCCCTGTCAGCCAAATGCGAACAGCTCAATATGAACAGGCCTCCCCCCACCGCGTGGCTAATGGCAGGGATGATTTATTTTCAGCCAAAGGCAAACAGCCCAGCAGGAACGGGCACCTCTGAATGTCCCCTTAAACAAATTTCCCATATATCAGCCATGTGACCACGAATGATATCACGGTCCTGAGGCTAACGCAGAGATAAAGAACGGATGTTGCTTGAATGCCACCAAAGCCTGGGCTCATTCGCTGCAATGTTTTGTTCTGCAATGATTCCAGACTACTTGCTACTGGCTTGGCGTAGTAAAGTGTCCTACCATGGAGAACGGAATAGGGCTGCCCGCTCCAGAAACCTTCTGCAAAGGCTTTTAGAGTACCTCCAGGAGAGCTTCATGGAAATGTCCCTGAAGGATTTCCGCTCCATCCCCAGACACATTAACAGACTTTTCCAGTAGCTATACTGGCTGCGAATGCATCCCAAGTCTTCAGGGCAAATTAATCATTAAACACGCTTGCTTCTAAATCTTGTATTATATTTACAAAGGTACACTCACCAGAGGTGCCTTCTCTGGCTTCATGGTCCGGGAGCCTGCCTTGGGAGGGTTGGGAGGGTGTTGGTTCCAGGGTGATGAACAGTTCCTGGCTGTCGGGGAGAAAGGATTCTCCGCTTGTCTGCTGTGCGCTATCCTCAACCACCTCCTCCTCATCTTCTTCCTTATCCACAAAATCCTCATCCCTGTTGCGTGAGACTCCCCCCTTGAAGGTGTCCACGGACAGTTGTGGGGTAGTGTTAGGCCCCCACCCCCAGAATTGCATGCAGCTCATCATAGAAGCAGCATTTATGAGGCTCTGACCAGGAGCAACCGTTTGCATTCTTTGTTTTTTGGTAGGCTTGCCTTGGCTCCTGAACTTTCACATGTCACTGTTGTGTGTCCCTGTTGTAGCCTCTGTCCATCATGCCCTTGGAAATTTTGGCAAATATATTGGCATTTTGTCTTTTGGAACGGAGTTCTGCCTGCATGGATTCTTCTCCCCATACAGCAATCAGATTCAGTACCTCCTGTTTGGTCCATGCTGGAGCTCTTTTGCGATTCTGGGACTCCATGGTCACCTGTACTGATGAGCTCTGCTTGGTCACCTGTGCTAATCAGCTTGCCACGCTGGCCAAACAGGAAATGAAATTCAAAAGTTCCCGGGGCTTTTCTTGTCTACCTGGCCAGTGCATCTGAGTTGAGAGTGCTGTCCAGAGCAGTCACAATGGAACACTCTGGGATAGCTCCTAGAAGCCAATACCGTTGAATTGCGTCCACACTACCCCAAATTCAACCCAGCGAGGTCAATTTTAGCGGTAAACCCCTCGCTGGGGAGGAATATAGAAATCAATTTTAAGAGCCCTTTAAGTCAACAAAACAGGCTTGGTCGTGTGGATGGGTGCAGGGTTAAATCGACCTAACGCTGCTAACTTTGACCTAAACTTGTAGTGTAGACCAGGACTATGACTCTTATATTCTTCCTTCTATTTGTCCCTCATTCACTTCCTTGACAATATAGGAGGAGTGAGAGCTCTGGAGCAGCAAATCTCCTCTAAATCAGAGAGATGGGGGAGAATTCTTCCTCTGCTCTCATCAGAGGAGGAGGAGGAGCTGTGCCCAAGTTCCCCTCTATTTTAGCCTCTGTTCCAGAAGATGTCATCTCAAATGCTGTTTTTCTATCACACAGACTGCTGCTCATCCCTCTCTTACTCCAATAGATTGCTTTGAGATTACACTATTTGATTTTTATCACATCCTAAGAACCAATTTCAAATCCTCTCATTCCTAACCTATAATTTGATTTTCTTCTCCTTTTTCTTATTCCATTAGACATCAGTTTGTCATACTCTTATTATTTGGCTTTGTCACCCTGTGAAAACACTGCTTCAAGATTCTGACTGGCACAATCACTGGTTCCATCTCCCCCTGCCAGCATCTCTCTCTCTCTCATACTCATTCCCTCCATTAGAGCACTATTTACTTATTCTCTCTCTCTTTCTCTCTCTCTCTCTCTCTCTCAAGCTATTATTGACTTCCTCACAATCTACTCTTGACTCATTCTTTTATTGTGTAGGTAGCCAAATCAACTACTCTCTGAACTCTATATTCTAAAGCAGGTAGCAGTGCCTGACTTGTCCATTTGCCTTTTTCTCTCCAGTAGTTTGAGTGCTAGTAAGCAAGCTAAAATCTTTTCCTTTCCCTGGTCCCCACATGACAGCACAAAACTGATTACTGTCACTCATTGCCTTTTCATTCAGAGCTGTATGTCATCCACAGCATATTTTCCCCATAGCTTCCAGATATGAATAGGCAACAGCAAAAACATTGTTATGCCAGGATAGCTGGCTCCATCTGCATTTAACACATCAGTCTAGGACACAGTCATCATTAGGGATAATGGAAATTCATGGGCATAGAAAGTATGCATATTCTGTGGATTTAGAATATCCAGTGGATTGCTTCCAGATTTTTCCGGTTTATACAATATCTAAGCTTTCATTTAAAAAAAAAAAATTCTAGCCCTTCTGGTTGGAAAGATAGGCTTGATAGAGTAAGCTGCTGCAATGTTATCAGATCGAGCTGGCAAAGAAAGACTGAAACAACAGCATCAAAAGAGGTGTAAATGACCCTTTCCCGGTAGCTGCCATATCAGAAAATGTGGCAATGATTCTTGAAAGGCAGAGGGAGTAGGGCTTACATCAAGAGCTTGACTTGATACCAAAGCCTTGCCCACTCTGGGCAAAGAACTATCTTTGAAAGCTGTGCTTCAGCATGACTCCAGTTCAGTTAGACATGTCTTGTCAGGCCTATCTAGATGGGGACTAGTCCATGTTGGTCCCAATACTGGGCGGTGTTTTCAAAATGAGGTCCTTTTTGCTTGTCTTCTGAGCAGCTCTGTTACAGACCCATTTTACTAAATGAGACTACTGCAGGGTGTAATGTTCAGCACATGGTAAGTGTTTGCAAGCTCGGGGCCTAAAAAAGGAAGAGCTTAGACAAGTTTAGACAAGAGCTTAGCATTGTATTTAATAGTACCATAAAAAGTCAAGGTTGTGCATAATGTTTCCAGAAGCAGACCTTTCTTTGTAAAATCTTTGGGTAAGGGACTATATACATAACATGCAGTGTCTAGCACAGTGAAACACCAATCCTGATCAGGGCCTTTGGCCACTACCATGATTTAAATAATAATGAATCTGTGTACACTTTTGCAGATGCAATTTTTTACCTACATTTTGATTGTGCTATTACCATAAATGTGCATGCAAATTACTAACTTGATGCTTATCTAGCAAATTCCACACAACTGCAATAATTCAACTTCCAAATTAAATTGCAAAAAAATGCACCAAAGGGACTATACAGATTTAAAATATAAAAGTCTGTTTAAAAAATGGACCTGAAGAAGAGCTCCATGTAGCTCGAAAGCTTGTCTCTTTCACCAACAGAAGTTGGTCCAATAAAATATATTACCTTACCCACTTAATTTTAATTAACTATTTTAATTAAATGGACAAAGTTCATCCAGGTCCATATGATAGCTTACTTGTTCAGTATTCATTAAATGTTTGATTACTGCTGCAGATATTGTAGTTTAGTGTTTGCATATGTAGTTGATTACCAGGCACAATTTATTACTTCAGATGTTTGCAGAATTTATTAATCAGGTTGTGTAATTTCCCTTTATTTAGTTGCATGCTACAGTTGTTGAACTCTGACATGCTATAGACAGATATGCATATTTTACCAATCTTTTAAGTGTATGTTACTAGTGAAGTTACACCAGGGCCTGCTCCAGCTTTTTTGCTGTCCCAAGCGACAAAAAAAGAAAAGAAAAGGAAAAACCTGATTGAGCTGCCACTGAAGAGGAAGAGAGGTACTGAAGGACCCACTGCCAAATTTCCGCCGAAGACCCAGACATGCCCACCACCAAATTGCCACCAAAGACCTGGATGTGCCGCCCCAATAATGGACAGACTGCCACCCCTTTCTATGGGCCCCTCCAGGCACCTGCTTCCTTCGCTGGTGCCTGGAGCTGGCCCTGAGTTACACTCTGCTGGTTAACTCTTGTCCTACACACTTAACCTCAGTTTTAGTTTTGATATGTTTAGTATACTCCAGATGTAGATAGACAGACACATACACACACTGTATAATTGTGCTTATCCCAGTTCATACAGTTATTGGAGTCTGATTCAAAATTCAGTAGAAATCACTGGAAGCCTTTCCTTTTACATCATTTGGTTGTGGATTTTGCCCATAGTGAATACTTCGTATATTCATGAATAGGAATTAAACTGTGCCATCAAATTCATATTTCTAAAGGAAGCAAGTGTTACGTAAGGCAATCCCCGTGGGAATAGACCAGTTAACCATCTAGTCTAGTATCTGGTCACTGATAGTGGCATCTTCAGGAGAAAGTGATCTGGAACAGGTGGGTAGAGTCAAAGGAGACAGATCCATATGATTTATCACATACATCTGCAATGCATCATATGGTTCCACAATTTAATACATACAGATCACTACTCTGTCCATGGTGTGTTGTCGTACATGTAGTTCTCTCTTACGCTCATCTGTGCCTATATTGACAGATATTTCAACTTCTCCTAAAATAAGATCTTCCAAGTCTCTGAGTGAATGTATAAAATTTTAATACTAAACATACAAAATTAGGCCCAATAAAAAAAATCCTCCCACACTAGTACTCTACCCTCAGCCTATCCACATTCCCCAGAAGAGGTCTGGGGGAAAAGATGAACTTTGCAGCTAGACCTTACATTTGGACTCCAGCAGACCAACCAAGCCATTTCCAGGGTTGAGGACTCTTCACTGGAAATGCTCTGCCTCACCTGCCTTCATGACTAAACAGGGGTCTGTTACATTGAGTCCCTCAGCAGATCTCAACTGCTGTAGTATTGCATAGGGACAGAAACTTTTTAGATGGAAAGCTTTTTCTGGGCAGAGACTCTCTTTTTATTCTGTATTTCTACAGGACCTGGGACAACACGGTTCTGATACATGTTTCTACAGTAATACAAATAACAATAGTATTTCTGAAGTAAACAGGAATTAAACCATTTATTAGGATCTTATAGGTCAAAAGCAACACATTAAATTGCACCTAGAATTGAACTGGAAGACAGTGTGGATCGGGGAGTGCTGGTGTAATGTGCTGCCACACAAAAGAGCTGCATTAGCTGCACATGCTGCAGTAGCTGAAATGTCTAAGGGGTCATAAGGTGCCACCCCATGTAGAGCATATGGCAATATCCAGACGGGAAGTGACAAAGGCGTGAATTTGTGGTGAGTTCTGCATCTTAAAGAAAAGATTGCAATCTCCTGGCAAAGCATATGTGATTGAAAAGCATTTTTGGCTACCGCTGTCCTCTGAGCCACCAAGTTTACAACAAATATTTGCTTGCCCTATAAGCAGAGCCGGATTAAGCATTAGAAAAGGCAAAATTACTAGGCAAAATACATGTATGGGCCCCTACTTTCTTATGAATAATGACAAAGAGCTGTACAGTACACTCATCATGGCCATGCTATGGATCCTTCTGAACCAGCTCCTCAGGGCACTGCTCATATCCTAAAACCTACAATTGCCAGCAGTAACAAGTTACCACAAAATCTTTCTAAGTAAGCACATTTATGCTTAAGATGAAAGCATTACAGAGAAAACATGAAAAACAATGAAGAACATACAAGCATGATAATAAGCTTACCAAAAATTGCCCCCCAACTCAGGCTCTGGTAGGAATTATTCCTTCAACTGGGGTTTTTCTGTGGTTATAAGTTCACAATGAGCACAACCATGAATATTTCAGTCTTTCCTTTGTATAGTTTGTATAGTTTAGGCCTTTGTTTCCTTTGTATAGTTTAGGCCTTTGATATTGAGACTTTAAGAACAAGTAGTCAATGGAAAAAGGTCCTTTCCTCAGGGTGTAGCTTCAAAAGGCTGAGGTTTTACATAACCAGAGGTGGGGAATGTAGAGATTCCCAGGAAAACCACTCAACATGGTTTGTTCCAAAAGTCCATTCATGTCTAGCCCATTGTTTAAAATAGTCCTTTGACATTCACAACACTTCTCAGGGTTCACAGTACTACATACATTTTGCATTCAATACAATGGCCTCCAAAGATAGTTAAACTTAATTCAATAAGGTTTTTCAAGGAAATTACATGAACTTGCTGTATTTCACACCTAGTTTGTCTAGGCCTTAATCCAGTCCTGTTTATGAGCAGTGAGAAGACATCACACAGGTGCTCTACACGCTCCATTTGCCTTCTGTCTGATTCTAGGGATGTACCTGAGCTAGGTTTGATCTAGCTAGCTCAGATGATGATAGCATTGAAGCTGTGGCAGCGCAGGATCTGCAAGCCTGCCCAGGACCCTGGTTATGTACTCTAGCAGCTAGCTTGTGTTTACTGATGCTGCCAGAGCTTCACTGACATTCTTATTCAAGCTAGCTAGATAAAATCTAGCTCAGGTATGTCCATATGTGTTACAGTCACATATCTGATTGCAGTGTAAATGTACCCTAGATCTAGTTCAAGGTGTTGGTCCTTATCAGTAAGGGGGTTCTGGTCTGTCTATATTAGGAAAGTTTTACCTGTAGTCTCTAATCACTTTTGAAAATGAGATTTAAGCACTTGGAATCCTAAATCTCATTGAAAAACATTGGGACTTTGGCTCTTGAGTTACTTAGCAGCACTTGCAAGTTTTATCCTTAGTCTCCATCTGTGATCCTCCAAAATAGCTGCCTTTATCAGGGATGGTAATTTTGACTGTTCTCTAGGGTGAAATGTCTAGATGCTGGAGGCAAATTTTTCTCTGTAGAAGGACTTCAATTATGAAGCTCATTAGAAGAAAAGATCAGATGGAATCCATCCACTAACACAGGGGTGGATAAACTCTTTGGCCTGAGAGCCGCATTGGGTTTCGGAAATTGTATGGAGGGCCGGTTAGGGGAGGCTGTGCCTCCCCAAACAGCTGGGCGTGGCCCATCCCCCGTCCCTTATCCCCCCACTGCTTCTTGCCCCCTGATGGCCCCCCTAGGACTCCTGCCCCATCCACCCCTACTTCCTGTCCCCTGACTGCCCCCAGAACCCGCCCCCAACCCCTCCTCTCATTCCTGAATGCCCCCAGGACCCCTGCCCCATCCAACCCCCCCTTCTTCCTGACTGCCCGCCCAGAACACCTGCACCCATTCAACCCTCCTGTTCCCTGCCCTCTGACTGCCCCAATCCCTAACCACACACCCCCTCTCTGACTACCCCCCTGAACTCCCCTGTCCTTCATCCAACCCCCCATCCCCCTTACCATGCTGCCTGGAGCATCGGTGGCTGGCGGCACTGCTGTGGCTGGAGCCAGCCACACCACTGCACAGCACAGAGCACCGGGTCAGGCCACGGCTGTGCAACTGCGCTGCCCAGCTGCCCAGAGGATTGCGCCGGTGGCGCAGTGCACTGAGGCTGCGAGGGAGGGGGAACAGCAGAGGAGGGTCTGGGGGCTAGGATCCCGGGCCAGGACCTCAGGGGCCGGGCAGGAGGGTCCCACAGGTCGGATGTAGCCTGTGGGCCATAGTTTTCCCACCTAACAAGTTCAGAGCATGCATCAAAATATGTCAATTTGTGAACATTGACTGAGTTGAACAACTACCCAGCCCTCCTCATTTCTAGAACTAAGTAGAACGAAGAGAAGAGAAGGAGGAGGGAAAGAAGCAGATGAGGAAATGTAGGAACAGTGGCTATTTGAAGCGCAGAGAGGAGAGTCCAATTTGGACCATTTCTTTGCAGTCCTAAAAACGTATTCTGTGCCTTCTTAAGATGGTGATTGAGGCATTATAAATACCTAGATAGACAGAACATACTATTAAAGTTGAAAGGAAATTGCTTTAATTTTTTATAGTATTACAAGCCCATATTTAATGTTATGTGTTTATTTTCCAGGTACATTATGTGTTCATGAGTTGAGATGACTAAGGGGTTGCTAATGAAATCTGTTTGTATAATAGAATATACTGAAAGTCAACTTCTGATGTGTGAAAAGATCAGGGGCAGGAGTTACTCACATTTTTAATTCTTTTCTTGAGTGTACAATACCTTTCAATGGAAACTACATGCTCTTTGATTTAATTTTGGACTTATCTTGCTAAACTCTCAAGGAAACAATGAAAAGCCAGCAACATGTATGAAAGTCAAAAGGGTTTAATTGCATGTGGAAACAATTACCTTTCTTGTTCTGAGTTCATCAACTCAGTAGCCGTAGGAAGGTCTTCACAAACTGGCAAGCTTTGATACATGCTTTTGGTGCTTTCTGCAGGTAAATTACAAATGGAAACCTGTGGAAATGGGGGCACAGCTGTGTGTGTGTGTGTGTGTGTGTGTGTGTGTGTGTGTGTGTGTGTGTGTGTGTGTGTGTGTGTGTGTGTAAAAAAGAGGTCCATGGATGATGGTATATACACAGGGCCGGTGCAAGGAAGTTTCGCGCCCTAGGCGAAACTTCCACCTTGCGCCCCCCCACCAGCCCTGCAGCAGCTCCCCGCCCCCCCCTGCCCTGAGGTGCCCCCCACCCCGACAGCAGTTCCCCCTCGGGGAGCTGTGCAGCACCTCCCCACCCCAGCTCACCTCTGCTCCATGTCCTCCCCGAGCACGCCGCCCTTGCTCTAATTCTCCTCCCAGGCTTGCGGCGCCAAATAGCTGATTGGCGCCGCAAGCCTGGGAGGTGGAAGAATTAGAGTGGGGGTAGCGTGCTCGGGGAGGACGCAGAGCAGAGGTGAGGAGCCCTGTGGCAGCTCCCCTCCCGTGCCCTGAGGCACCCCCGCGGCAGCTCCCCACCCCCTGGCCCGGGAAGCCGTGCGGTACCTCCCCACCCCAGCTCACTTCTGCTCTGCGTCCTCCCTGAGCACTCTGTCCCTGCTCTAACTCTCCTCCCAGGCTTGCGGTGCCAAACAGCTGATTGGCACCGCAAGCCTGGGAGGTGGGAGAAGCGAAGCAGCGACTGCGTGGTGGAACCCAAGGGAACCCCTGGGCTGCCGGCGGCAGCTCAGACTCCCTCTCAGTGCAGCGGCTGCTGAAATGCTTTAAAAAGTTTTGGGGGGGCGCCGCTTTTTGGCGCCCCCGAATCTTGGCACCCTAGTCAACCGCCTAGTTGGCCTAAATGGTAGCACCGGCCCTGTATATACAAAAACCTATGGAGTTTGAGAGTTGTTTCAAAATGGCTATGAAATCAGTGTCTAACACCATAGTATTTAATGGAATTGTCCTGAAATAATAAAAGCCAGTTTTTAATTGAAATATGTTTCCACCTAACAGGTACAGCCCTGCCAGCAGCCATGCAATCTTCTCTACACTGCTACCCTAATGTAGCTGAACTCTGTATCTTTTTATTGAACTTTATATCTGCTCAGGATGCCAGTAAGGTTGTCAGTTGTGAAAATTCCTTTTATGATGTCCATTGGAGATGGACTGAGTCCAGGAGGGAAGAAACTGAGGACAATTCATTTAATAAATCACCCAGTAGTCATCAGACAGTAAGCACTTGTGGTGCCTACCAACCCAGGCTTGGATTCAACCTACCGTCCCCCTCTTGCAACTATTTCATATGTGGAAGTCCCAATGATTTCAATGGGATTCCACAGCATGGAGCTCTTACAAGACTGGACTCTAAAGATGGAAGACCATGAGACAATATCACAGTGCAAAAGTTCAGATAAATGTTTCCTAAAACTAAACTGAGCAAGGAGTTGGAAATATATTCTCCTCTCACACTTGAAGAGGGTCTTCCTTGTACATATTTCACCTGGAAAAATTCTGGGCCTGATAGACTTACTCCATGGTAGGCTCTGGCCCACAGGTCTTCTCAACAAAACAAGATGCTTTGCTTTTGAGCAACTCCATTTGGTAAAAGCCACAATGAGCTGAATTCTTGCTTACACTCTGTTCTACTCCATTAGTTTTGGAGGAACTCATTGGGATTTTGGTTCTGGAATTGGCCAAATGCTTTTCTTTTTAATACATTTTAAAGTGTTATTGTTAGATATTATGATTATTTATTTAAGCAAGTCTCCAATCCTGTAAACCCTTATTCCTGTAAGAAATCCTTAGTTCACAGGACTACTCATGCATGTAAGAGTTTGAAGGATTAAGGCCATTGATATTAATATTATTACTAATTTTTCACCACCTATCTCTCTGTTGCATCATAATTGAATATACTGAAACATTCCAGTGAACAATGTGGCTACATTTATCACTAGAGAAAATCATTTTAAAAATCCAGTTTGCCATTTTTAGAACCACGCCACTCAGAACTACGTACCGCATGGAGTCTAGAAAGGTGATTGTTATTGACCAAGTGCCTGATATGCTGCTATCATTGTGAGGAAGCCCTGTGAAGTGAGTTTTCACTTACACTAGTGTGAGAGGAGAATCAGTTCCAAAAATGCTCATAATGGGCTTCAGTGGATCTAGTAACCAATAGTTCTGTTATTCTATTGTAAGACTGTAATATCATCCACAATCTTAAATCAGATAGCTAGATAAATCACTGATATTTCTATTTCTGTACAAGTTAGATTTTGTTTAAGCAACTGTATTAGTTTTGTAGTTGCTGTGAATTTATTGTGTTCTTGCCCAATCAACATCATAAAAGATATTCAGTCTAAACATTTAATGAAAGTTTATAATCTGTAAAGCAAACTTAAAAACAGAGTTATGGTTTTAATAACATGACACATTTGTGAAGGTGTCAAGGGGACAAAGACAGGATTAGTGTCAAAACAAGAGCAGAGCTGTAAGGCTCTTTTACTGATGTGAAAACAGCTTATGCATAGCATTGGAGGATCATGCAATTGTAGATTTCAGATTGTATCAATATTGGGGTTGGGAGGTTGTTTGTGTATATAGAATTTAGCGTTCACAAGATTGAGGCACTGATAACACTAGCTAATTTTCCCCATAAAATGGGACTGCTTTATAACTGTGCACTTTTTTTCAGAAATACCAAGGTAGGCGCTTCTCTTTAAAAAATACTCTGCTCTTTTATATCCCTCTTGAAATTCTAAAGCTTGGCTACTATTTTGATATGGGACTGCTAGTTGTGTCAAATGGTGATGTAGATTAATAAGAACTAAAGCTGTTGTTAGTAAACTCATTTCAAGTGGGATCTAAGGTCTGAATTGAACTGAAGTCTCCACAGGTGAAAGGCAAGTGTCCTAATCCACTGTCATCTATTCTACCTTTTTACCATTCTCCTCTTAGAATTTTCACATTGAACCGTAGCCATTCTGCGCAAAAAAAAAAAAAGTTGTTTTTGGAGCCTGTCTTTATATTGAGAATAGACAAAATATATCAGCAAATAAGTTCAATGTTAGCTTTTTCTTTTGACTAAGAATAGTGTAAAACATGCAGTTATAAAACAAATTAATTCTTCCAAGAAACATTACAAGAGTGATAGGACATAATTAACCTACTCGCTAGAACATCATAGGAAAAGAAAGTCACTGTTCTTAACAGTAAGATCACTAAGTATAACAGTGCCAGTTTCAAAAGAATCTTATGATTATTGACACATTATTGTAATTTATAAGCTACAGCACTTGTTACTACTTTTATTTTCTTCATAGTGTGATGATCTAGTGCAGTACTTCCCAAACTTGTTTCCTGCTTGTGCAGGGAAAGCCCCGGTGGGCTGGGCTGGTTTGTTTACCTGTCATGTCCACAGGTTTGGCTGATCGTGGCTCCCAGTGGCTGCGGTTCACTGCTTCAGGCCAATGGGGGCTGCTGGAAGTGGCGACCAGTACATCCCTTGGCCTGTGCCGCTTCCAGCAGCCTTCATTGGCCTGAAGCAGTGAACCGCGGCCACTGGGAGCCGCGATCGACCGAACCTTTGGACACAGCAGGTAAAGAAACTGGCCCGGCCCGCCAGGAGCTTTCCCTGCACAAGCGGCGGAACAAGTTTGGGAACCACTGATCTAGTGATTTAACTACATTGTTACACAACCATGCTATATGTTTTTTTCAAACCTGTACCACAACTGAAGGTATTTATAGTGCATTATATGCTTGGTAAGTATGAGTGGATGATTCATGCAGAAGTTCAATCCCACCTCAGCTGAGTCTGCTGAACGGAACCTAGCCTTGCAAGTTTCAATTTGGTGGGGGTCTGTACTCTTGAGGCTCATCCCCAGAGGCAGTGCTGGTGATTTGCCCATAGATGGTCAAGAGAAATGTGAACTCCAGAATCTCATTCCTAAAGCAAAATGACAGGAAGGAGGATGGAATGCCTGAACTCTAGGGCACCATTCCTGGAACACAGACAAAAATAGGAGGCCAGGGCTGGACATTTCAAGTTTGTATTGGCACTTGGTATGTCACCAGAATTTATTGGGCTCAGATATGTTAAAAATGCAATTTGTCAAACAACTACAACTAATGAATGATGAAATGATGAGAGCCAAAAAGTATTCTTAATCAGCTGCACCATAATAAGTGGCAGGGCAAGATCAGAAATAAGGACGGGGGCAGCTCCAGGCACCAGCATGCCAAGCACGTGCCTGGGGCGGCAAGCCACGGGGGGTGCTCTGCCGGTCACCGCGAGGGCGGCAGGCAGGCTGCCTTCGGTGGCATGCCTGCGGAGGGTCCGCTGGTCCCATGGCTTCGGTGGACCTCCCGCAGGCGTGCCACCGAATCTGCGGGACTGGGGACTTCCCGCAGACAAGCCGCCGAAGGCAGCCTGCCTGCCGTGCTTGGGGCGGCAAAATACCTAGAGCCGCCCCTGGTTATACCTGAGGCAGATCAGGTGTACGGCCAGCGTTGCAGCCAGGGAGATGCAGCGCTGGATGTGCCTTGCAGGTGTGGACAGTTACTAAGTTGCAGCGCTGTAAACCCACCACCAGCGCTGCAATTCTCCAGTGTAGCCAAGCCCTAACGGGGGATAAGATAGAGATATATAAAATCATGAGTGATGTTGAGAAAGTGGATAAGGAAAAGTTATTTACTTATTCCCATAATACAAGAACAAGTGGTCACCAAATAAAATTCATAGGCAGCAGGTTTAAAACAAACAAAAGGAAGTTCTTCACGCAGCGCACAGTCAACTTGAGGAACTCCTTACCTGAGGAGGTTGTGAAGGCTAGGACTATAACAGCGTTTAAAAGAGAACTGGATAAATTCATGGTGATTAAGTCCATAAATGGCTATTAGCCAGGATGGTTAAGGAATGGTGTCCCTAGCCTCTGTTTGTCAGAGGATGGAGATGAATGGCAGGAGAGAGATCACTTGATCATTGCTTGTTAGGTTCACTCCTGGGGCACCTGGCATTGGCCACTGTCAGTAGACAGATACTGGGCTAGATGGACCTTTGGTCTGACCTGGTACGGCCGTTCTTATGTTCTATAGTGGTGTCGATGATTAAGCTAGAAAAAGAATTAGAAATAGAATTATTTAGAAATAGTTGTTTCAGTTAGTAGTTAGACAGTTTACCCTTTTTTCTCCCACCCACCCACCCTTGCGTTTTTCATTAAAAGTTACCTTAGCAAGGGACTGTAACATGTCTGGTTTGCCAGGCTTTAAGAGATGCAACTCATGTAGAGATACTATACCTATTTGAGATGGGCATTCACTCTGTGTCCACTGCCTAGGTGAGTCGCACATACCACAAAAATGCACTCACTGCCACAATCTAAAAGCCAGAGCCAGGCGAGATAGACATCTCCGCCTGAAACTTATCCTCACAGAAAAGTCTCTCCGGCCAGCCTCTGACCCCGAACAACAGAACTGCTCGACCAGGGGCTCTCCAGGCACCTCCTCATTGATAGGGCCCTACCAAATTCATGGTCCATTTTGGTCAATTTTACAGTCATAGGCTATTTTTAAAATCATAAATTGAATGATTTCAGCTATTTAAATCTGAAATTTCACCATGTTGTAACTGTAGGGGTCCTGACCCAAAAAGGAGTCATGGGGGGGTTGCAAGGTTATTGTAGAAGGGGTTGCGGTATTGCTACCCTTACTTCTGTGCTGCCATAGGTGCTGACTCAGTGGGTGCTCTGGGGCTGGAGCACCCACGGGAAAAATTAGCTGGTGCTCCACACTCACCGGCAGCCAAGCTGCCCCCCTTCTCCTTCTCTCCCTCCCCCAGTTCGCTGCTCTTCCCCCTCCCTCCCAGTGCTTCCTGCTGCCTAACAGCTGTTTGACGGTGCTTAGGAGTTTCTGGGAGGGAGGGGGAGGAGCGGAGATGTGGTGCACTCAGAGGAGGAGGCAGAGAAGAGGCAGGGCAGGCAGGGACTTGTGGGAAGGGTGTGGAATGGGGGCAGGAAGGAGGCAGAGCTAGGGAGGGAAAAGGTGGGGTGGGGACTTTGGGGAAAGGGGTGGAATGTGGGTTGGTGAGGGCGATGCAAGGGCAGGAAGAGGCAGTGCAGGGGCGGGACTAGGGGCAGGGTCAAGCACCCACCAGGCAGAGGGGAAGTTGGCGCCTATGTGTGCTGCTGCTGGCGATGGTGCTGCCTTCAGAGCTGGGCAGCTAGAGAGCAGCGGGTGCTGGCCAGGAATCTAGCTCTGAAGGCAGTGCCCCACCAGCAGCAGCACAGAAGTAAGGATGGCATGGTAGGGTACTGCCACCCTTACTTCTGTGCTGCTTCCTGCAGAGCTGGGCCCTCAGTCAGCAGCTGCCACTCTCCAGCCATCCAGCCCTGAAAGCAGCAGCACAGAAGTAAGGGTGGCATGGTATGGTATTGCCATTCTTACTTCTGCACTGCTGCTGGTGGGGCGCTGCCTTTAGAGCTGAGCGCCTGGCCAATAGCCACTGCTCTCCAGATACTCAGCTCTGAAGGCAGCACAGAAGTGAAGGTTGCAATACCACAACCTCCCTAAAATAACCTTGTGACCTCCTCCTCCCGCCTCCAACTCACTTTTGGGCCAGGACCCCCAATTTGATAAATGATGGTCTCCCTCATTAAATCTTTATAGTATAAGATAAAAAGCACACAAAAGACCACATTTCATGAGGGGAGACCAGATTTCACAGTCCATGACACGTTTTTCATGGGTGTGAATTTGGTAGGGCCCTACTCACAGAACATAGCAAAAACCCATTCCTCCAAGAAAATGAAGAAATGAGCCATTGTAAGGATAAGGCCTTTATCTGCAGCCATATTGTAAGGCCTGAAGGCCTTAGGCCGTCATCTGTAGCCTGATTAAAAGAGCAGCCGCCATTAGCTGAGAAGCAGAAAGTCACAGCCACACATTCCATCTAAATTACATTAAAACAATGTAATATCAGGCTGTTAAGAAGGAGACCCCATCCTAATGGCAACCACTATCACCAGATAAAGAAACAGATCTTAAGATGGTTAAAGAAAACCTAGTTTGATAGCATTGTGTCTGTCAAGAAATCACTTATCAATAGTTGTGGTTGTGAAATCCTGATTTCTTTATTGTTTTGTCATTATGGTCTCCACTTCCCTATTGTTTATCTGTATGATCTTTGTCTGATTCTTTAATTGTTTCCATCTGTTACATAATTAATTTTGCTAGGTGTTGATTAATTAAGATGGTGGGGTAGGATTGGTTAAAGAGTTTTGTTACGGGCTTGGCTACACTTGCAAGTTGCAGCGCTGGTAGAGGCTTTCCAGCGCTGCAATTAGTAACCGTCCACACCTGCAAGGCACATCCAGCGCTGCAACTCCCTGGCTGCAGCACTAGCTGTACACCTGGCCAGGTTGGGGTGTAGCGATTGCAGCGCTGGTGATCCAGCGCTGCTCATCAAGTGTGGACACACACCAGCGCTTTTATTGGCCTCCAGGGAATAAGGAGATATCCCAGAATGCGTTTAACTAAATTACTCTCTTTGTTTTGTTACGTAGCCTCTCTTTGTTTTGTTGTGAACTCCGATCGGAGCTCCGTTGAACTGCTTATCTAAAAAACAAACACTGATCACAGCAAACAGGAGCTATCTGTACCTGGCTGTGAACGATCAAATGAGAGGCAAGCAGTTTGCTTGACAGAGAAACAGCGTTGGATGCAGGCTGTTTGCAATTAAGACTAAGGGTTCGCGAACATTTTGTGATTTTTCAATCCAGGGAAGCTAACACACAGTGTTGGCTCCAAAAATCCACTCTCTCTATCTTCCCCGCTCCCTGTCACAGTACACCACCCTCCACCCCCCTCTTTTGAAAAGCACGTTGTTGCCACTTGAATGCTGGGATAGCTGCCCATAATGCAGCACACCCAACAGCGCTGTAAATGCTGCAAATGTGGCCACACACCAGCACTGGTAGCTGTGAGTGTGGCCACACACCAGCGCTGGCCCTGCACAGCTGCACCACCAGCGCTGTAACTTTCAAGTGTAGCCAAGCCCTATGTTAGGATAGGTTAGTAAAATGTTAGTATAATGATTGGTTAAGGTATAGCTGAAAAGGACTCAAATTTCACTATATAAACTGGAGTCCAAAAGGAATTTCTTTGGGAACCAACTCCAGGACACAGCCCTAAAGATTGGAGCTGCCAGACCTCAACACTCTGCCAATGTCACCATGCAGAAACTGGAGTTCCCCAGATGGACCTGATCCTGACTGGTCATCAAGAAAAGTTCATCTGTCTTATTGGGAGTGGTGAGCACTATATGTGTAATGTGTGCATTCTGTTTTTGATGATTTATCTAATAAATAGAGGTTATGTAGTATATTACTGTGTAAGGCTCTTTCACTGGTAAAATGTCCTGCACACCTGCAGAAGTAGTATACACCCGGAGCCCTACGTATTGGGAAAGGGTGTGGGTACTTAAATTGCCTAGGTTAGTTACACCCTGAACCCTACAAACTGGGTATGGGTGGCCCTGAGCTCTACAAATTGGGTATAGGTGGGTGCTTTTTGCCTGAGGCCCTACGAATTGGGAAAAGGTGGGGGTACCTAAATTAACTGGGTTATACTGGGATCCCTATGGACTGGGAAAAGGTGGGGTGCCCTAATTTTGTGCAGCTAACACCATGTCCACCCCACAGAGAGAATTGTTTGAAGAGAAAATGATCTCCTGCAAGGTCACTGTCCTTGGTGCCAACCACGTTGAGAGTGAGCACCTTTGAGATGCTGGGAACCTCCAGTACCGCCCACCCCAGGACCTCTGCCGGCTAGGTTAAGGAGTTGAGGCAAACACAAGCCAGCCTTCTCTTCCCTGGCACTGACAACAGCGGTGAAAGTCAGGGGTTGCTCCAGGCACCAGCAAAGCAAGTGCGTGCCTGGGGAGGCAAGCCACGGGGGGCGGCCTGCTGGTCGCTGTGAGGGTGGCAGGCAGCTTTCGTCGGCAGGAGGTCCGCTGGTTTGGTGTTATCCACTACATTAAGTTTCTGGCTTGGTAATAGAACTTAACGTTTGGTAAAGAGAATACTCCCTTTTTACATGGCCTTTGTTAAGTAGATGCATAACTGGGGGTTTCTTATTTCCCCAGCTGAATTTGTTTATCAGGGATTGCTATTGATTTAAGACTTCCCAAGACTAAAATCAGAAGTGTTTGGAAAAGGAAGTTAATTAAGAGTAAGATTAATTTTAAATGCCACAATTTTTCCTCACCATGAAATTTCAAACTTCAACCAGTTTTCTAGATCTCTTTTGATTTTCTTAATCATAAGAGTATAATTATTATGTAAGTCTTGCCATTTGTATTTATCTTTTATATTTTTCTGTACATCAGAACCCACGCCTACATCCCGTAAATCTGACTTATCATAGTTTACTTTAACTCTGACACTTTGCCACATTATACGATTTTTTTCTTGCAATTCTAGTAGTATGTGAGCTGGATTTGTAACAAATGCCATGACATGTTCCACATGAAAGCTAATTTGTGTTGTTTCCTATTTATATTAGTATTGTTTCTGATTAATTGGGCAAATGACTCCATTACCATGGCAAAAAGAAGGTGATAATGGACATTCTTGGCATGTGCCTGTAAAAGGGGGAATTTTTCTGATAGATCTCCATATACTTT
Organism: Mauremys reevesii; assembly: GCF_016161935.1. Classification (NCBI taxonomy): domain Eukaryota; kingdom Metazoa; phylum Chordata; order Testudines; family Geoemydidae; genus Mauremys; species Mauremys reevesii. The sequence goes on along the minus strand of NC_052630.1, from coordinate 48,719,863 downwards.
TATGGTAGCATATGGATTGGAATATAAGTTGGAAATGCAATTTTGAAACTTAGGGCCTAAACCAAATGCATCTATGGTATCTTTTAAGAACTGCCAATTCAGTCAGTCAAAAGCTTTATCTTCATCTAGTGGTAAAAAATGATGGATCTCATTAGTAGAGACTGAAGAAGATCAGGAATAAAATTCTGAATGTTGTCAGCTCTCTGTTTAATACAAACCCTGTCTGATCTTCTAATACATCTAGGTAACAATTTTCAGACTATTTGCTAGGATTGAAGCATAAATTTTTACATCTTGATTTAATAGGAATATGAGCCTGTAAGACACATCGTTGGATAACTCATAAGAACATAAGAATGGCCGTACCGGGTCAGACCAAAGGTCCATCTAGCCCAGTATCTGTCTACTGACAGTTGCCAATGCCAGGTGCCCCAGAGGGAGTGAACCTAACAGGCAATGATCAAGTGATCTCTCTCCTGCCATCCATCTCCATCCTCTGATGAACAGAGGCTAGGGACACCATTCTTACCCATCCTAGCTAATAGCCATTTATGGACTTAGCCACCATGAATTTATCCAGTCCCCTTTTAAACATTGTTATAGTCCTAGCCTTCACAACCTCCTCAGGTAAGGAGTTCCACAAGTTGACTGTGCGCTGCGTGAAGAAGAACTTCCTTTTATTTGTTTTAAACCTGCTGCCTATTAATTTCATTTGGTGACCCCTAGTTCTTGTATTATGGGAATAAGTAAATAACTTTTCCTTATCCACTTTCTCAACATCGCTCATGATTTTATATACCTCTATCATATCCCCCCTTAGTCTTCTCTTTTCCAAGCTGAAGAGTCCTAGCCTCTTTAATCTTTCCTCGTATGGGACCCTCTCCAAACCCCTAAGCATTTAGTTGCCCTTTTCTGAACCTTTTCTAGTGCCCTTTTCTGAACCTTTTCTAGTGCTAGAATATCTTTTTTGAGGTGTCCTAGCCTCTTTAATCTTTCCTCGTATGGGACCCTCTCCAAACCCCTAATCATTTAGTTGCCCTTTTCTGAACCTTTTCTAGTGCCCTTTTCTGAACCTTTTCTAGTGCTAGAATATCTTTTTTGAGGTGAGGAGACCACATCTGTACACAGTATTCGAGATGTGGGCGTACCATGGATTTATATAAGGGCAATAATATATTCTCAGTCTTATTTTCTATCCCCTTTGTAATGATTTCTAACATCCTGTTTGCTTTTTTGACCACCTCTGCACACTGCGTGGACATCTTCAGAGAACTATCCACGATGACTCCAAGATCTTTTTCCTGACTCGTTGTAGCTAAATTAGCCCCCATCATGTTGTATGTATAGTTGGGGTTATTTTTTCCAATGTGCATTACTTTACATTTATCCACATTAAATTTCATTTGCCATTTTGTTGCCCAATCACTTAGTTTTGTGAGATCTTTTTGAAGTTCTTCACAATCTGCTTTGGTCTTAACTATCTTGAGTAGTTTAGTATCATCTGCAAACTTTGCCACCTCACTGTTTACCCCTTTCTCCAGATCATTTATGAATAAGTTGAATAGGATTGGTCCTAGGACTGACCCTTGGGGAACACCACTAGTTACCCCTATCCATTCTGAAAATTTATCATTTATTCCTATCCTTTGTTCCCTGTCTTTTAACCAGTTCTCAATCCATGAAAAGATCTTCCCTTTTATCCCATGACAGCTTAATTTACGTAAGAGCCTTTGGTGAGGGACCTTGTCAAAGGCTTTCTGGCAATCTAAGTACACTATGTCCACCGGATCCCCCTCGTCCACATGTTTGTTGACCCCTTCAAAGAACTCTAATAGATTAGTAAGACACGATTTCCCTTTACAGAAACCATGTTGACTATTGCTCAACAGTTTATGTTTTTCTATGTGTCTGACAATTTTATTCTTTACTATTGTTTCAACTAATTTGCCCGGTACCGACGTTAGACTTACTGGTCTGTAATTGCCGGGATCACCCCTAGAGCCCTTTTTAAATATTGGCGTTACATTAGCTAACTTCCAGTCATTGGGTACCAAAGCCGATTTAAAGGACAGGTTACAAACCTTAGTTAATAGTTGTGCAACTTCACATTTGAGTTCTTTCAGAACTCTTGGATGAATGCCATCTGGTCCCGGTGACTTGTTAATGTTGAGTTTATCAATTAATTCCAAAACCTCCTCTAGTGACACTTCAATCTGTGATAGTTCCTCATATTTGTCACCTACAAAAGCCAGCTCAGGTTTGGGAATCTCCCTAACATCCTCAGCCGTGAAGACTGAAGCAAAGAATCCATTTAGTTTCTCCGCAATGACTTTATCGTCTTTCAGCGCTCCTTTTGTATTTTGATCGTCAAGGGGCCCCACTGGTTGTTTAGCAGGCTTCCTGCTGCTGATGTACTTAAAAAACATTTTGTTATTACCTTTAGAGTTTTTGGCTAGCCGTTCTTCAAACTCCTCTTTGGCTTTTCTTATTACACTCTTGCACTTAAGTTGGCAGTGTTTGTGCTCCTTTCTATTTGCCTCACTAGGATTTTACTTCCACCTTTTAAAGGAAGTCTTTTTATCTCTCACTGCTTCTTTTACATGGTTGTTAAGCCACGGTGGCTCTTTTTTAGTTCTTTTACTGTTTTTCTTAATTTGGGGTATACATTGAAGTTGGGCCTCTATTATGGTGTCTTTAAAAAGGGCCTATGCAACTTGCAGGGATTTCACTTTAGTCACTGTACCTTTTAACTTTTGTCTAACTAACCCCCTCATTTTTGTATAGTTCCCCCTTTTGAAATTAAATGCCATAGTGTTGGGCAGTTGAGGTGTTCTTCCCACCACAGGGATGTTGAATGCTATTGTATTATGGTCACTATTTCCAAGCGGTCCTGCTATAGTTACCTCTTGGACCAGCTCCTGCGCTCCACTCAGGATTAAATCTAGAGTTGCCTCTCCCCTTGTGGGTTCCCGTACCAGCTGCTCCATGAAGCAGTCATTTAAAGTATCGAGAAATTTTATCTCTGCATTTCGTCCTGAAGTGAAATGTTCCCAGTCAATATGGGGATAATTGAAATCCCCCACTATTATTGGGTTCTTAATTTTGATAGCCTCTCTAATTTCCCTTAGCATTTCATCATCACTATTACTGTCCTGGTCAGGTGGTCGATAATAGATCCCTAATGTTATATTTTTATTAGAGCATGAAATTTCTATCCATAGAGATTCTATGGAACATGTGGATTCGCTTAAGATTTTTACTTCATTTGAATCTACACTCTCTTTCACATATAGTGCCACTCCTCCCCCTGCACGACCTGTTCTGTCCTTCCGATATATTTTGTACCCCGGAATGATTGTGTCCCATTGATTGCTCTCAGTCCACCAGGTTTCTGTGATGCCTATTATATCAATATCCTTCTTTATCACAAGGCACTCTAGTTCACCCATCTTATTATTCAGACTTCTGGCATTTGTGTACAAGCACTTTAAAAACTTGTCCCTGTTTATTAGCCTGCCTTTTTCTGATGTGCCAGATTCTTTTTTATGTGACTGTTTATCATCTGATCCGGCCCTTACATTATACTCTTCAGTCCTCTGCTCCTGACTATAACCTGGAGATTCTCTATCATCAGACTCTCCCCTAAGAAAAGTCTGTGTCCGATCCACACGCTCCTCTGCAGCGGTCGGCTTTCCCCCATCTCCTAGTTTAAAAACTGCTCTACAACCTTTTTAATGTTTAGTGCCAGCAGTCTGGTTCCACTTTGGTTTAGGTGGAGCCCATCTCTCCTGTATAGGCTCCTCCCATCCCAGAAATTTCCCCAGTTCCTAATGAACGTGAACCCCTCCTCTCTACACCATCGTCTCATCCACGCATTGAGACTCTGAAGCTCTGCCTGCCTACCTGGCCCTGCGCGTGGAACTGAGAGCATTTCTGAGAATGCCACCATAGAGGTCCTGGATTTCAGTCTCTTCCCTAGCAGCCTAAATTTGGCTTCCAGGACATCTCTCCTACCCTTCCCTATGTCATTGGTACCTACATGTACCACGACCACCGGCTCCTCCCCAGCACTACACATAAGTCTGTCTAGATGCCTCGAGAGATCCGCAACCTTCGCACCAGGCAGGCAAGTCACCATACGGTTCTCCCGGTCACCACAGATCCAGCTATCTACATTTCTAATAATTGAATCTCCCATTACTAACACCTGCCTTTTCCTAGATACTGGAGTTCCCTCCCCCGGAGAGGCAACCTCAGTGCGAGAGGCAACCCCAGCACCATCTGGAAGGAGGGTCCCAACTACGGGAAGGTTTCCCTCTGCTCCCATTGACTGCTCTACTTCCCTGGGCCGTTCTTCCTCCTCAACAGCACAGGGGCTGTCTCAGTGGAGGTGGGACAATTCTACAGTGTCCCGGAAGGCCTCATCAACATACCTCTCTGCCTCTCTTAGCTCCTCCAGTTCCTCCACCCTGGCCTCCAAAGTCCGTACATGGTCTCTGAGGGCCAGGAGCTCCTTGCACCTACTGCACACATACGCCACCCGCCCACAGGGCAGGTAATCATACATGCAACACTCAGTGCAATAAACTGGATAGCCCCCACTCTGCTGCTGGGCTTCTGCCTGCATTGTCTCCTAGTTAATGGAAGGGTGGTTTACAGAAAGGGGTTTTGAAATGTGGTTCGGTTTATAGGTTTTAGGGGGACCACAGGGAAGGGGTTAGGGCTGGCAAGGGACTCCCACTCCCCTTCTAAACTCCCTTGCGAAACTCCCTGTTAGCAGCCCTTGGTCGCTTGTGCGTGGCTTTATAAAGCCCTGGACTGAGTGAATGCCCCGCCCACTGATTAAGGCTCAGCCAATTACCAGAGGCTTCGAGCTTTCAAAGCTGCCTCCAACTGCCAGCCAGAGCACACGGTCCCTCCAACAACCAACCAAACAAACAGACTGACAAACACAAGCTCAGCACACAGTAAGTAACCCCCAAACACAAACACACACACACTACAGACAGTCACTTACTCCACAGATGCTGTATTTGCTCCTCCTTCACCTGGAGAATTCCCTTGCGAAACTCCCTGTTAGCAGCCCCTGGTCACTTGTGCGCGGCTTTGTAAAGCCCTGGCCTGAGTGAATGCCCCGCCCACTGATTAAGGCTCAGCCAACTCCTTAGCACGTTTTGTGATAACTACAATTTATGCACCTTTCCCATTATACAGGATATTTATTTCCTTTAGATATTTAATTGACAACATCTATTAATTGTCATATTAATTGTGCCCTAAAAAAAATAGAGAATTCTGGAGGAAATACATCAGGGCCAATGGCTTGACTATTTTTAAGGGACTTAATAACATATAGGACTTCCTCTGGTTTGATATCTTTCTCCATGGCATCTAGGTCTAGGTGTTCTAGTTTTGGGACATTAGCTTTAACTAATTATTTCTTTATCAGCTTATGGTCAGCTGACTCTAAGGAGTAAAGCCTCCTATAGAAGTCTGCAAAAGCCTCACCCATTTTGGGCTAGTTGCCATTTCATTTGGAGCCTTCCAGACTGGAGATATGATTTTACTTTCTTTTAATGTTGTTAGCATATTAGCTAATTATTTATCACTTTCATTACCCTTTTTCATAGTATAATTTTGTGTATCTGATTACCTGGTCATTTTTTTCTGTTTCAAATAAATCTAACTTACTTCTAGTTTCTTCATGTTTAATATATTTTCTGTGATTGATTTGTCTGGTGTAACTTTAAATTGTTCAACCTTCTTGACCAATGTTTGCACTTCTTTTTTGAGATAGGATTATTTATTAAGCTTCCCCTAATCACTACTTGGAAGGCATCCTACAGAGGACTTCTTAAAATCTGGGCTGCAGTTTTCTTTAAATGATTGCTTAGTTTCCTGTCTGATATCTTAAATTCTTTTCTGGTCATACAGAAGTGGGATATTTTATCCCCATCTTTTCACTGTAGGTTTGTCTTCCCAGTTTCTAATAAGAAGCCAAACTGGAATGTGATCTAACCAGGAGATGCAGCCTTGCTGTGCTGATGTTCCTGTATTAAGTAAAGATCTAAAGCAGTGTTTCTCAAACTGGGGTCGCCGCTTGTGTAGGGAAAGCCCCTGGTGGGCCTGCCCAGTTTGCCCTGATTGACCTGCCCTGTCTGCAGGTCTGGTCAATCAGGGCTCCCACTGGCCATGGTTCACCGCTGCAGGCCCACGGGAGCTGCTGGAAGATCTTTAGATTTTGGAGATCTAAACTCAGAAATTAGCTCACAAAAATCTTCCTTAGTGATAGGGATCGCTGTTAGGGTGGCCAGTACTTCCAGGAATGGCGTGGCTCCATCCCCACTGGAATGACCTCGCCTGCATGGTCACAGGGCGGAGCAGCATGCTCTTCAAAATGGCATACACCATCCGATACTGTTGGTTTTACCAGATGGGGACAAACCACCCAAAAAAGAGGACTGTCTGGTTTAAAATTGGATGAATGGCCTGCCTATCTCTCTCTCTTCTGGTCTTTCTTCGGAGGGATTTGGTCCTAGCAGCTGCAATCTTGGATTTTTCCATCTCAGCTGTTCTGCAGTCTCACTGCCTTGTGAGTGTCAAGGTAGAGCTGTGGAAAAGGATTTCAGGGGCTGATCTCATATGCATGGACACACCCACCCTGCCTAGCATGATGGGACTGCTTGCCCAGATGGTCACTTTGGCTGCTGTGGGATCCCTAGTCTATTTGTTATTGGGGCAGGAGTAAAAAAGTACTGTTACCCTGGTTATGTGAATCAAGGACAGTAGAACTGTACTTGGCATTTTATGACTGTGGGACTCGCCCTCAGCTAAGTAGAACTCGCTAAGCAAGGGACATGGGTTCCAAAACCCAGGGAATTGAAGGAGTATGGGGGAAAATATCTGTAGGTGTTAATACGTTCTTGTTTCTGAGAACTGTAAGTACCATTGTGGCCTATTTTCTCTACTGTGTAATAACAGTTAATTTTGATTTTATTAGGAATCTTGTTATATACTGTAAGGCTGAAATCACTGATACTTAGGTCCAATGCTTAGACCTTCTCTGGACTAGTGTTTGTGAGTGTGCCAGCACTGAGGCTCTCCTATTAACAGCTGAAATCACTGAGGCCTGGTCTACACTACGCGTTTATACTGAATTTAGCAGTGTTAAACCAATTTAACCCTGCACCCGTCGACACAACAAAGCCCTTTATATCGATATAAAGGGCTCTTAAAACCAATTTCTGTACTCCTCCCCGACGAGGGGAGTAGTGCTGAAATCGGTATTGCCATGTCGGATTAGGGTTAGTGTGGCTGCAATTCGACGGTATTGGCCTCCGGGCGGTATCCCACAGTGCACCATTGTGACCGCTCTGGAAAGCAATCTGAACTCAGATGCATTGGCCAGGTAGACAGGAAAAGCCCCGCGAACTTTTGAATTTCATTTCCTGCTTGCCCAGCGTAGAGCGCTGATCAGCACGGGTGGCCATGCAGTCCCAAATCTAAAAAGAGCTCCAGCATGGACTGTACAGGAGATACTGGATCTGATCGCTGTATGGGGAGACAAATCTGTTCTATCAAAGCTCCGTTCTAGAAGACGAAATGCCAAAGCAGTTGAAAAAATCTCCAGGCTATGATAGACAGAGGCCACAGCAGGGACTCAACACTGTGCTGTGTGACAAGCGTAACAGAAAGCCAAAGAATCAAATGGACACTCATGGAGGGAGGGAGGGGAGATTGAGGACTCGAGCTATCTCACAGTTCCTGCAGTCTCCGAAAAGCATTTGCATTCTTGGCTGAGCTCCCAATGCCTGAAGGGTCAAAAACATTGTCACCAGTGGTTCAGGGAATATGTCGTCTATTTACCCCCCTCCACCCTTCAAAGAAAAGGGAAAAAAATCTTTTCTTGCCTCTTTTCAATGTCACCATATGTCTACTGGATGCTGCTGGTAGACAGGGTGCTGCAGCGCTAAACAGCAGCATCCTCTTCCCTCCCCTCCCCGGTGGCAGACGGTACGGTACTAAATGACTGATAGCCGTCCTCGTCGTCATCCTGTGAGTGCTCCTGGCTGGCCTTGGTGAGGTCAGCCAGGGGTGCCTGGGCAAAAATGGGAAGGACTCCCGGTCATTCCCTTCTTTAAGCTTTGTGTCCTGGAGATTCAGTCCTGGCAGATGATGCAATAGGGCTGGTAACCGTCCTCATCATAGCAGCGGGAGGCTGTGCTCCTCTCCTCCACCACCCTTTAATGAGTAATGGAGATGTCCTGCCTGGAATATCATAGCAGCTGGAGGCTGCCTCCCCCTCATTTTATCTCACTAAAAAGTCAGTGTTTCTTATTCCTGCATTCTTTATTACTTCATCACACAAATGGGGGGATAACTGCCACGGTAGCCCAGGAGGGGTGTGGGAGGAGGGAAGCAACGGGTGGGGTTGTTGCAGGGGCACCCCCTAGAATGGCATGCAGCTCATCATTTCTGCGGGATATCTGGGGCTCTGACCCGGAGCGGCTGTGCTCTCTGGTTCTCTAGTAGACTTGCCCCATATTCTAGGCAGGACTGACTCTATTTTTAGACAAAACATAAAGAAGAGAATGACCTGGGAAGTCATTCCCATTTTTGTCCATGCGACCCCGGCCAACCTCAGCGAGGCCAGCCAGGAGCACCCATGACAGCAGCAGACGGTACAATATGACTGGTAACCGTCATCACCAATTTCCAAAGCAGCAGACGGTGCAATAGGGCTGGTAACTGTCTCTGCTACCTTGCAAAGGCAAATGAATGCTGCTGTGTAGCACTGCAGTACCGTGTCTGTCAGCAGCATCCAGTACACATATGGTGACAGTGAAAAAAGGCTAAACGGGCTCCATGGTTACCATGCTGTGGCATCTGCCAGGGCAATCCAGAGAAAAAGGGCGCGAAATGATTGTCTGCCATTGCTTTCACGGAGGAAGGATTGAGTGACGACATTTACCCGAATCACCCGCGACACTGTTTTTGCTCCATCATGCATTGCGATCTCAACCCAGAATTCCAATGGGCAGGGGAGACTGCGGGATAGCTACCCACAATGCATCGCTCTGGAAATCGATGCTAGCCTCGGTACATGGACGCACACCGCTGAATTAATGTGCTTAGTGTGGCCGTGTGCACTTGACTTTATACAATCCGTTTTAAAAAACCGGTTTATGTAAAATCGGAATGATCCCGTAGTGTAGACATACCCTCTGAGAGCTGTGTGGAGGATGGGGGCTGAAGACATAGTTGTGAATGGCTAGCAGGATGGCTGATAGAGAGGAGTGGCTTGTGGTGAAGACTGCAGCAGAACTCAATGGAGAGGTGTGACAATCGGTCATGACTCATTCTACCCAGGCTGGGAGGTAAACTCTGCAGATCAACTCCTAAACTCTGTGGGGGGCTGCACTGGCCAAGGACAAAAACTGTGGGTGGGGTGACTTTTTGGTTACTGGACTCCAGAACCAAAGGGAAAGGACACTGCCCAATCTGCTTGGGGGTGAGTCTTCTGGTTCATGGTTTGTGTTTATAAACCCTAGTTGTGGGGTTTTCCCAATTTAATGCGGAGTTGTTTACCTCATGTTAGTAAAGATTTTTGCTAAAGGAGACTCTGTGCTTGACTCTTTGAGGCGCCCAGGGATGTGTTTGTAGTTTTCCCAGGTCACTGGGTGGGGGCTCGAGCCGGTTTTGCATTGTATTGTTGAAAGGGAACCCCTATGTACTGAACCTGGCCCTTGCTGCTGTCAACCCTGCCTGGCAGAAGGGTTACACTTCTTCAGATTGTTCTCTTTACATGGAGTACCCATCTAAGAATTAGGAGAGGTTTCCTGGGAAGTCATGGGGGCTGAGTCGTCCACTAATTGTGCCATCTTCAACATGGAGCTAAAGGCCGAAGCAGCCATTTAGCGCCAGTGATGTCACTTCCCTGTTCTCTTCAATTTAAAACAGAAAAGTAAATAATATTACATGTAAAAGTCAGAGCTTGCCAAAGATAAGTGAATATATACTGCAGGAATGGGGGATAGTCAATTATAAATCAGAAATTTCTGCATTCAGAACTGAAATTAAATGTTTGTGATGTAAAGTGGGGGGAATAGCTCAGTGGTTTGAGCATTGGCCTGCTAAACCCAGCGTTGTGAACTCAGTCCTTGAGGGGGCCACTTAGGGATCTGGGGCAAAATCAGTACTTGGTCCTGCTCTAGCGAAGGCAGGGGTCTGGACTCAATGACCCTTCAGGGTCTCTTCCAGCTCTATGAGATAGGTATATCTCCATATATTATAATTAATTAAACATGGCAACTTTTTAACTGCACAATAACTAAAGACAGTAAGTGAATAATATTGTCAGTTATAACAGAAGGGGGAAATCTTAGGCAAGCAGAAAGCTTTTATCCATGTTGGAATCAGGACATTGAGACTGGTAAGTAGAATCTGATAAAATAAGTAAGGAATTCACCATACAGTTGTAACCTCCACAAGTCATCTAAAAACCATATAAAGAAATTTTTGACAAAACATACTTCAGCCAAAGAGGATCTTCTTGTAAATAGCTTAGCAAACACAAACTGCAGCTATACATTTATTTTGTTTCTTTTCTGGTTATAGTCTCAAAACTCTTCAAAAAATGAGACTAGGGCTGTTTTAAAACCAGGATAGGCAACCTCTGGCACGCGTGCCAAAGGCGGCACGTGAGCTGATTTTCAGTGGCACTCACACTGCCTAGGTCCTGGCTACCAGTCTGGGGGGCTCTGCATTTTAATTTAATTTTAAATGAAGCTTCTGAAACACTTTAAAAACCTTATTTACTTTTACATACAACAATAGTTTAGTTATATATTATAGACTTCTAAAAAGAGACCTTCTAAAAACGTTAATGTATTACTGGCACGCAAAACCTTAAATTAGAGTGAATAAATGAAGACTTGGCACAGCACTTCTGAAAGGTTGCCGACCCCAGTCTAACTCTGCTGAAAACAGTAGAATTATACCAGGGATTAATTTGACCCTTTATTTTCTTAAGGGAACTGAAGACTGTTTCCTAGAAGATGTTTTTGTGGGGTTTCCTGTCTGATGCCATCACAAACTAAGCTACAGCTGCATGGAACTAAAAATTCACTGGGGATAGCATCAACCAAGAAAAACATGAGATAAGCAACTTGTCATAGCAACATTTTTACTACTGGTGTAAAAATATTTGACTTCATACAGTTAAGACAGAGAGCTGCTTTTATTTGTTATCAGTAGGGCTCCATGTTTGTTATGGAGGTCACATAAGTCACAGTTTCTGTGATTTCCTGCGACCTCCATGACTTCTGCAGGGGCCAACATGGCTGACCCCAGGGCTGCCCAAGCAGATGGCCTTGGGGCCAGCTGCTCAGGTGACCCTGGGGACAGCCACACCGGCTGCTGCTGGAGTGGCTCTGCAGCCAGCCGCTCGGGCGGACCCACAGGCAGCCGCACCTGCTGCTGCTTTGGCGGCCCTGGGCAGCTGGGCCCACAGACCACCTGAGAAGTGGTCATGGGGGTGGCAGGAGCAACTGCAGCTGCCAGCAGCGGTCCTGGGCAGCTGGAGCAGCAGCTGGCCCCAGGGCTCCCTCCCCTCTTGGCGGCAGCCGGACCATCTGCTGGCCCCCTGGGGCTCTCTCTCCCACCGGCAGCAGGTCCCCCATGGCTCCCCTTCCCGGCTGATGCCGCAGGCTCCTCCCCCACTAAGATTCAATCATGGGTATTTTTAATAAAAGTCATAGACAGGTCACAGGCCGTAATTTTTTGTTTCTTGCCCATGACCTGTCCATGACTTTTACTAAAAATACCTGTGATTAAATCATAGCCTTAGTTATCAGCATACTCTGCACTAGCATAGAAGGTGAAGACAAATTCCATTGGGAACATTATTTATGGAGCATTTATATTGGTGTTATAATTGCTTTCAAATACATGTTTGGACAATGCAGCGTGTCTAGTGATTAGAACAGGAGACTGAATTTGGAGATCTAGCTTTCATTCCTCATTTCCCCAGTACTTGCTATATGAACTTGAGCAATTCACTTATCCTCACATTATAGTTAGAATACTGAGACACAGAGAGGTTAACACCTACCTCATGTGGGGAAAGGGTGTGTAATAATTACATAATGTTATAGGACTCTGAACTCAACGCTTGACAGAAAATTTCAAATAAATAAAAGATAATTTTTTTAAATCTGCATTTCTAATAGTTTGGTTAAATTGTAAGTATCTAGATCTCAAATTGCCTCTTACATGGAGGTTATTTCTCCCTAAGAGAGTTCTATGATATGCTGATTAGAGAGAGTTAGTAGGTTTAAATTGGAGATTATATTTTATAATTTGTATTACAGTGGCACCTATAGACCCTAACTTTGGCTAGGCACTGTGCAAACAAAGTAAAGATAGCCCATGCCTCAGAGAGCTTGCAATCTAAATAGATAAGACAAACAAATGGTGGGAGAGAAAATAGGGAGAGTGGGGAAGTGATTTGCCCAAGGTCACACAACAGGTAAGTGTGAAAGCTTGAAATATAACCTGTACTCTTTCTCCTAGACCAGTGGTTCTCAAACTTTTTTTTATTGTTGACCACTTGAAAATTGCTGAGGGTCTCAGCGGACCACTTAATGATCTTTCTAAATGTTGTTTATACCGTTATATAACTATTGTAAAGCACTTTTATCCAAAGTGCTATATAAAAAAAACTTAATAATTATTAACTTGTTTTGTTCTACAAATAAAAGCACACAACTCATATTTTAATATCAGTAGTCATACCTTTCTAATGCAATGGATGTGCCCTCTCTCCCCTGCTGCAGCAGTCCCCAAGTTGGGGCTGGGAAGGAGGGGGTTCTCTCCCTGACCACAGAGCTGAGTCTGTGAAGGAGGGACATCTCTCCCCACAGCCCTGGAGCTGGGGAAAGTCGCCTCTTTCTCTGGCTGCCGCAGCCTTGCATGTTCCAAATTCCCCCCACCCCTTCTTCTCACCCCACTACCCACTGCCCCCTCCCATGTACCCCCTATTCCCCACAAGGCCACCACCTCACCGTATATGTGTGTCTTCTCCAGGGTCCAGGCACCTAATTTGTGGAGCCACACCTGCGCGGCTCCACTAATTAGGTGGGTGGCCCTTCATTCTCTCGTGTGCGGCCACCCAGGCACACTATCTGCAGACCACCTGAATGGAGTGCACCTTAGAGAGACCACAGTTTGAGAACCTCTATCCTAGACTTTACTGTCTCATGCATTCAATGAGGAATCTGCTATAGAGGACTCTCTCTGAAAAATGTAACTTTTGTTAATAAAATAATAATGGATTGTTAAATTATATTTAGGCTTGGTATCGTGTATGAGCAGAGCAGCTGCAATTAATCCTTAAAGTTAAGACTGTCATAATCCTTTATAGTCATCATCCAATGATCCTCGTCTTGAGCTAAAGGAAATGGTGTTAATGCAAAGCATGAAGAGATAATTTTACAAGAGAGGAAGACAGAACAGACTATAACATAAGCACTACTGGATGAAGGGAAAGAAAAATAAAGGGTGCATACTTCATGCTAGTAGGATATGGAGAAAAGGAAATGTTTCATAATAAACCAGAGAACCAAAGTGCAAGTACTAGCAGTTTGCAACATGAAGAGGCAGCAGCATGTAGCACTTGGCATAGGCATTCAGATTCATTGGCTAATATGTTGTAGTTACTTCAGCAGAGGGCACCAGAAGAATAATTGAGTGTGTTAAGTCAACTACGACTTACTGCTATGATGACCACCTAATATTAAACAAAACTTTGACATTCTGGGTATTGCAGCCCTTCATTCTTTTATGCTATGACTTCTTGGGTGGGGTTTTTTTGTTTGTTTTGTGGTGTGGTTTTTTTTTGGTCTGTCATGACTGCAGGGGAATTTTCACTGCGGAGTGACACAGGATATACCTTCATGGACCAAGAGTGCTGGAGAACAAGTTGGATCAAGAATTAAAACAGTGCACATCACTAATGTCTAGGCAACCAGACAGGCAGGACCAGCTTTAGATTTTGTGGGACTTAATAAGAAGACATGTGGGATCCCTGAAAGATGACAATGCGTAACATCTGAAGTGATAGGGTGTGGCAGTTAGATGGGTTGGGTTGCTTCTAGTTAGGAAGTGTAGGAGGATTTTAACAACTGAGGATATGGTGTATGACTGTACACTTGGTACAGCCCTAGGGCCAGCCTGGAAGGGTGGTCTAAATGAGTATTTAATAACTATAGTAATACTTCATACATCTAACACCTTCCATCTCAGAATTACAAATACATCATACATTTGTAATCAATCATAATACACCTGTGAAGTTGGTATTATCTTGATTTTACAGATCATGAAACTGAGGCACAGAGAGTAAATAAGAGATATATACTCTAGGCCTGACAGTAATTTACACGCCCCTGTACACTGCCTGAATGGTGAAAAGGGGCTTTAGTGTAAATGAGAAACAAACCCTATATCTAGAGATAGATTGATGAGCTAGGAAGAAGAAAAACTAGATTGGAATATTGTAAAAGGGGGACTCAGCATTGAAGTACTTCCTTGTGGCTGGGTGTGGCATAGTGACTTGCTTCACATCTGGGCTCCCCTGCTGATGGCCGCTCTGGTGTTCTGTAGTCCACCTCTTCCAATAACTTGGTCCTCCATGCGTGCCACGATTTAAGTCCACCCCTTCTGGGGTAACAAAGGCCAACAAACCAATGTCCAATACCTTGTATCAAGTTTTAGCACCAAGCCTGCTCTCTGTGGTTCTCATTCCCTTTTGTCAAAGGTCTCTGTCACTCTTCTTTCCTCCTCCAGCCTCATGCCAACATATCAGTGGCTTGTAGGGGAACCTAGGCCTTCTTTCACCAGGGTTCCAGCCCATGGACCCTATAACCAGAAGCCAAGTTGTTCAAGAGTTGTTTCATCCAACTTTGCTGTTGCATCCCTGGACTTCTTCCTATGCAGTCTCTCTCAAGCCTTCTTCCCCACAACCTCTCTAGGTTCACCCTTCTCTCAGGGCCTTCCCCTGAAATCCTCTAACACAGTGGTTTTCAACCTGTGGTCCGTGGATCCCTGGGATAATCTCTCTCCTAATCTCCTACCAGACGTCTCTAGTCAGGACAGGATCCCTGGCTTATTCTCTCTGTTGGGCTTCCTCATTGGTATCTCTATCTCATTCCATTCACTATGGACACTCTCCCAGCAGCCCCCTTTCTTTATCTTTGTTTACTTTTGGCACAACAGTGTCATCGTAGGAAATACAACCACCTTGAGTGCCTGTTTAAAAAAAAAATCCTTGTACTCATTCTAGTATCCTTAAGGAAGCACAGCAAGGCTTTTTTAGCACTATTCCATTTTCCTGACATTCTCACTAGTCCCTTAGGGGGAAAATCTTTGACTCTAAGCCAACAAATATTTTTATAAAGGAACTTTCTTACCATAGGACAATACCATAGAAGATGATCAACAGTTTCTTAGGGTTTGTACACATTACTCAGGCCATCCTTATGTATTTTTTAATAAGTTTAATTTTTCATTTAAGGTACAATGACCAGCTAATACTCTAAAAATTACTACTTCACTTTTTCTATCATGACTGTGGAGTATATTATTATCTGTGATTTTCGAGCATATATCATAAAACCTTCATCTTTTTGTTTCCTTAGTCTATAGTTCTTGCTATTCCTTTGCAAGTTCCTTCATGACCACACTTTTAAATTCTTGTCTAAGGATATACCCCTTTCTGCTTTGACCTTTCTCTGTTTATAGTCCTCTGCCAGCCCCTCATGAGCTGGGCTTTGCCTTTAGTTAAGCCTGGCTTTCCCTGCAGGTGCAGCCTGGTGTGTTAATTGGCCTCTTAGGCCTGGTCTACACTACGCGTTTAAACCGGTTTTAGGAGCGTTAAACCGATTTAATGCCACACCCGTCCACACTAAGAGGCCCCTTATATCGATTTTAATGGCTCTTTAAATCGGTTTCTGTACTCCTCCCCGACGAGAGGAGTAGCGCTAATATCGGGATTAACATATCGTAATAGGGTTAGTGTGGCCGCAAATCGACGGTATTGGCCTCCGGGCGGTATCTCACAGTGCACCACTGTGACCGCTCTGGACAGCAATCTGAACTCTGATGCACTGGCCAGATAAACAGGAAAAGCCCCGCGAAGTTTTGAAATTCATTTCCTGCTTCCCCAGCGTGGAGAGCTCATCAGCACAGGTGACCACGCACAGCTCATCTGCACAGGTAACAATGCAGTCTCCTGAGAATCGAAAAAGAGCCCCAGCATGGACTGCATGGGAGGTACTGGATCTGATCGCTATCTAACAGAACTGCGTTCAAAAAGACGAAATGAAAAAGTATTTGAAAGAATTGCAAGGTCTATGACGGATAAAGGCCACACCAGGGACTCAGTACAGTGCTGTGTGAAAGTCAAGGAGCTCAGACAAGCCTACCAGAAAACCAAAGAAGCAAACGGAAGGTCCGGGGCAGGGCCAAAAACATGCCGCTTCTACGCTGAGCTGCATGCAATTTTAGGGGGCTGCGCCACAAGTACCCCACCCCTGTCCGTGGATTCCGAGGTGGGGGTTGTAATATCTGCCATGGCTGAGGATTATGCGGACGGGGAAGATGACGATGAAGAAGGTGAGGAGGACGACCTTGCAGAGAGCACACAGCACTCCGTAAGCCCCAACAGCCAGGAGCTTTTTCTCACCCTGACGGAATTACCCTCCCAACCCACTACCCCAGACAATGAAGCCATGGAAGGGACCTCTGGTGAGTGTACCTTTGCAAATATCAAAGATTGTTTTTTAAGTAAGCGTTTTTTAATGATTGATTTGCCCTGAGGACTTGGGATGCATTCGCTGACAGTATAGTTAATTAGAAAAGTTTGTTAACATGTCTGGGGATTGAACGGAAATCCTCCAGGGACATCTCAATGAAGCGCTCCTGGAGGTACTCCAGAAGCCTTTGCAGAAGGTTTCTGGGCAAGGCAGCCTTGTTCCATCCACCATGGTAGGACACTTTACCACGCCATGCATGTAGCAAGTAATCAGGTATCATTGCATGGCAAAGCATAGCTGCGTATGGTCCCGGTGATTGCTGGCATTCAAGAAGCATCCGTTCTTTATCTCGCTGTGTTATCCTCAGCAGAGTGATATCGTTCAGGGTAACCTGGTTGAAAATCAGGAATTTAAGTAAGGGGGATGACCATTTTCCTACTGGGTTCGTGGACTGCAGCAGCTTAAAAGAAAACCCTTTCCTGCACGTAGCTGCCGGGGAGGAGGAGTGAAATGCCGATGATCTTTTCGTGTTTGGTCAGCGGGGATCTTCCCCAAGCTACCAGACAGGCAGTGGGGGGGGGGGAAGGGTGTTGATTAGCAGGGAGCTAGCATGGTATTAGCCATGCGTTGCGGGGAGGGGTAAATCACTGCAGAAGCCGAAAGACAGTGGCTTACCATGGCCACATGCAAGCTGAATTCTGATGCCCAGACCTGTGTCTGTGAGATCTGTAACTCCAGAGCTGCAGGCACTCAGTATTAAGATGAAAAATGCAACTTTGTAGGGAAATCACATGTGCTATGTAAGGTGAATAGTGCTGTTCACTGTGAAAGAGTATAACCATTGTTCTGTAAAATGTATCTTTTTAAATACTTCTCTCCCTCATGCAGCTGCAAATTTTTCAAGCCTCCCTACTCCATCCCAAAGGCTAGCCCAGATAAGGCGGAGGAAAAAGAAGATGCGAGATGAAATGTTCTCGGACATTATGGAAGTTACACGCAAGGAAAGAGCTCATCTGAGTGAGTGGAAGGACGTGGTATCAAATTACAGGAAAGATGCCAGTGAACGTGAGGACAGGAGAGACACCTGAGATGAGAGGTGGCGGCAGGAAGACCGGCAGGAAAATCAGAGGTGGCGGCAGGAAGATCAGCGGTGGCGGGATGCAACTCTGGGGCTGCTGCGTGATCAAACTGACATGCTCTGGCGTCTGGTGGAGCTTCAGGAACGGCAGCAGGACCACAGAGTGCCGCTGCAGCCCCTGTATAACCACCCTCAACCCTCACCATGTTCCACATCCTCCTCACCCAGACGTGTAAGAACGCGTGGGGGGAGGCTCTGTGCACCCGCCCACTCCACCCCCGTGGACAGCCCAACCAGAAGGCTGTAATTAATGTGAAATTTTTTACTGCCCTTCTCCATCCCTCCTATCCTCCTCCCAAACCACACCCTTACTTCTCTCCCTCTTTTTATAATGAATTAATAAATAAATCATGATTTTAAAAATATAGTGCCTTTATTTGCATAAGTAAGCTGTACTCGAAGGAGGAGGGTGAGTTGCTTACAGGGAATGAGTCAATCAAGCGGGGTGGGTGTTCATCAACAAACACAGCAGTCACACTGTACCCTGGCCATTGATGAAGCTCGTTTTCAAAGCTTCTCTGATGCGCACCGCTTCCTGGTGTGCTCTTCTAATCTCCCTGGTGTCTGGCTGCGTGTAATCAGCGGCCAGGTGATTTGCCTCAGCCTCCCACCCCGCCAT
Organism: Mauremys reevesii; assembly: GCF_016161935.1. Classification (NCBI taxonomy): domain Eukaryota; kingdom Metazoa; phylum Chordata; order Testudines; family Geoemydidae; genus Mauremys; species Mauremys reevesii. The sequence continues at coordinate 48,701,292 of NC_052630.1, read as the reverse complement.
AAAGGTCTCACCCTTACTCTCACAGAGATTGTGGAGAATACAGCAAGCAGCAATAACATAGGGGACATTGGTTTGGCTGAGGTCTGAGCGAGTCAGTAATGTGCGCCAGCGCGCCTTTAAATGGCCAAATGCACATTCCACCACCATTCTGCACTTGCTCAGCCTGTAATTGAACAGATCCTGACCACTGTCCAGGCTGCCTGTGTATGGCTTCATGAGCCATGGCATCAAGGGGTAGGCTGGGTCCCCCAGGATAACGACAGGCATTTCAACATCCCCAACTGTTAATTTCTGGTCTGGGAAGTAATTCCCTTGCTGCAGCCGTTTAAACAGAGTAGTGCTTCTGAATACGCGAGCGTCATGAACCCTCCCTGGCCATCCCACGTGGATGTTGGTGAAACGTCCCTTGTGATCCACCAGTGCTTGCAGCACCATTGAAAAGTACCCCTTCCGGTTTACGTACTGGGTGCCCTGGTGCTCCGGTGCCAAGATAGGGATATGGGTTCCATCTATCACCCCCCCACAGTTAGGGAATCCCAGTGCAGCAAAGCCATCCACTATGGCCTGCACATTTCCCAGAGTCACAACCTTTCGTAGCAGCAGCTTAGTGATTGCTTTGGCTACTTGCATCACAGCAGCCCCCACAGTAGATTTTCCAACTCCAAATTGATTCCCGACTGACCGGTAGCTGTCTGGCGTTGCAAGCTTCCACAGGGCTATCGCCACTCGCTTCTCTACTGTGAGGGCTGCTCTCATCTTGGTATTATGGCGTTTCAGGGCAGGGGCAAGCAAGTCACAAAGTTCCATGAAAGTGCCCTTATGCATGCGAAAGTTTCGCAGCCACTGCGAATCGTCCCACACCTGCAACACAATGCGGTCCCCACCAGTCAGTGCTTGTTTCCCGGGCCCAAAATCGGCGTTCAATGGATAGAATCTGCCCCATTACCATCAGGATCTCCAAAGCGCAGGGGCCCGCGGTTTGAGAGAATTCTGTGTCTACATCCTCATCACTGTCATTGCCGCGCTGCCGTATCCGCCTCCTCCTCGCCTCGGTTTGAAGGTCCTGGTTCACCATATACTGCACGAGAGTGCGCGAGGTGTTTAAAACATCCACGATTGTGGTATTGAGCTGAGCAAGGTCCATGCTTGCTGTGTTATGGCGTCTGCACAGTTCACCAAGCAAAAAAGGCACGAAACGGTTGTCTGCTGCTTTCAGGGAGGGAGGGGTGAGGCTGTACCCAGAACCACCTGCGACAATGATTTTTGTCCCATCAGGCACTGGGATCTCAACCTGGAAATTCCAAGGGGCGGGGGAGGCTGCGGGAACTATGGGATAGCTACGGGATAGCTACCCACAGTGCAACGCTCCAGAAATCGACGCTAGCCTCGGACTGTGGACGCACACCACCGATTTAATGTGTTTAGTGTGGCCGCGCGCACTCAGTTTTATACAATCTGTTTTGCTAAACCGGTTTATGTAAAATCGGAATAATCCCGTAGTGTAGACGTACCCATAGGCACAATAACTCTTTTGATGCCTGTGTGGGATACACACCCCAACACATATACAAAGATATATACAAATCAACAGTCACCCCAAAGTGCAGGGCATTATTGCTGTCATCCTTTCCTTTTTTTAAATTGCTACAAAATATAAAGTATGCCAGTCATTTTAGAAATGATTTCTTCTTTCTTAAATGATATCATGGTTGTATGGTATTAACATACTTTCAGATGGATATTGACTTCTCTCATGTGGAGTAATGGGTACTCCATTGTGTGTAAACATGCTTCACTCTTCTGCTTTTGTCAGCTTTATTTTGTGAAAAGTACAGTTACTTAGGCCCTGATTCTGAAAACATTTACAAACATGCTTAAAGTAAAACACATGCATAACTCTTAGCAGGACTGGGATCTTATTTTGTTATCTTTGATAACATGATATGGTTTAGAATCTTGGCTGTGCCAAATATTTGGGATTTTTGGACACTCACTCAGCCAGCTGGAACAGAGGACAGTTGATCCTTGCTTTTCATTCTGATGTAATTCTAGAACATCTTTCAGTTCTAAACCTGTCATCAGCATTGCAGGTCATTTGGATCATTTAGATGCCTGGCTAAAATTTATTTTGCAGCTGAAATCTCTCTTAAGCTTTAAAAATCTGTATGCTTGTTTTTATTGAAGACCATTTACCGTATTTTCCGGCGTATAGGGCGACGGGGCGTATAAGACGACCCCCTAATTTTAGAGTTAAAATATAGGTTTTTGGGCTATACTCGCCCTATAAGACGACCCCCCCTTCCGAGGTCGTCTTTTAAATCCCAGCCGCGGCGGGGAGTCAGAGGGTCTGGGCAGACCGCTGCGGCGGGGAGCCCAGATCCTTTTAAATCCCAGCTGCGGCAGGGAGTCAGAGGGCTCTGGGCTGCCCGCTTCGGCGGGGAACCCAGAGCCTTTTAAATCCCAGCCGCGGCTGGGAATCAGAGGGCTCTGGGCTGCCCGCTGCGGCGGGGAGCCCAGAGCCTTTTAAATCCCAGCCGCGGCTGGGAATCAGAGGGCTCTGGGCTGCCCGCTTTGGCGGGGAGCCCAGAGCCTTTTAAATCCCAGCCGCGGCTGGGAATCAGAGGGCTCTGGGCTGCCCGCTGCGGCGGGGAGCCCAGAGCCTTTTAAATCCCAGCCGCCCGCTGTTATACCCGGCGTATAAGACGACTTCCGATTTTGGGGGGTTGTTTTTTAATATAGAAAGTCGTCTTATACGCCGGAATATACAGTATTACCAAAACGGAAGCATTTTGTTTTATGGTCAAAAAGTTATATAGTTAAAATGCTCTAGTTCAGCTCCTGCACTAACATTCTAAAAATCTTCAGTATATTCTCCATATGTCAAACATGTTTGTGTAGGATCAGTTTAAAAAAGCAGAGCCTGAAGAACACTGCTAGTTGGCCCAAATAAATGAAACACTGGAAGTGTAACTGCATCAGGTCTTCTGTTTACAAAGAAATAAAGAAAATAAAGGAATGGAAAAGTGAGATATCACGTTGTAGGACCAAATATCAAAATTTCCTGTGGGTCTTTGAGGACCCTGTACCTCATGGCAGAATCATAAGAGATTTGGGGTAATAAATGATCACAAATTAAAAATTAGCTTGCAATGAGATATGGCAATGGCAATAGCCAAAAACAAATGCTATTTTGAGTTGTAAACACATCATGCCACAGAGGAGGGGGTGGATGCTTCATTTTATAATGCTCTGGAACTGGAACTCATTGCATTGAGTTTTGGATGCCTCAGTTTCAGAAAGATATTGACAAATTGGATAAAATAGAAAAAAGGCAGTAAAAATGATAGGAGTGTGACAGGATGGATCACAGAAACCCTCTTTGGGACTGCCACCTGATGTGCTGAGGCTATCTCTGAGCCCGTTTTTCCTTGCAGCTTTGGACTTCAGAACCCTGCCTGGTTGTGCCAGACTCGCTAGCCTGCTACAGACCCAGACCCAGGTCTGAATCACGTCCTTCACAAGCTGCAGGCTTAACTGAAAACAGCTTAAGAAGTACTCCTGTCTCCAGCACTCAGATGCCCAACTCCCAATGGGGTCCAAACCCCAAATAAATCCATTTTACCCCATATAAAGCCTATACAGAGTAAACTCATAAATTGTTCACCCTCTATAACATTGATAGATCTGCAGAGCTGTTTGCCCCCCAAGGTATTAATTACTTGCTCTGGGTTAATTAATAAGTAAAAAGTGATTTTACTGAATACAAAAAGTAGGATTTAAGTGGCTCCAAGTAATAACAGGCAGAACAAAGTGAATTACCAAGCAAAATAAAATAAAACACGCAAGTCTAAGACTAATACATTAAGAAAGTGATTACAGGTGAAATCTCACCCTCAGAGATGTTCCAGTAAGCTTCTTTTACAGACTAGCCTCTTTCTAATCTGGGTCCACTCACACCCCTGTGGTTACTGTCCTTTGTTCCAGTTTCTTTCAGGTATCCTTTGGGGGTGGTAAGGCTGTCTCTTGAGCCAGATGAAGACCAAATGGAGGGGTCTCCCAGAACTTTATATAGTTCCCCTCTTGTGAGTGAACACCCCTCCCTCCCCCTGTGTTGCAAGCCCGCTACAAGATGGAGTTTTATGGGCAAGTCACATATCCATGCATGACTCAGAACTTTACAGGTGGCAGCCATTACTCACATGCTACCTTGAACATCCCCAGGTAGGCTTCTTATGTGGATTGGAGTCTTCCAAGGTCCATTGTCCATTAAGTGTTTCTTGATTCAGCGCTTAACTTGCAAATTCCTTTCTTAAGAAGTTGACCAAATGCCTTACTAAGGCTACTTAAAATCAAACAAGTACACAGCCAATATTCATAACTTCGAACACAAAAATGATACATGCATACAAAATAGGATGAATATATTCAGTAGATCATAACCTTTGCAAAGATATGTAACATGGCATACGAAGCATAAAACATATTCCAGTTATGTCATATATACATTCATAAGCATATTTCCATAAAGCATTATGGGGTGCAACATCACAAGGAGGTTAACGGATTGATTTGTGATGAAAGAGGAGATAAGATATCCTACAAATATCTGAACATTTAAAATCCAGATGGAAGAGGAATTATTTAGAGCGTGGGTTCACAATTGATGGTGTCCTGAACAAGGGTAAACAGATCATAACTAATCTGCCCTTCCTATATTGGTGAATATGAGGTAGGGCTTCAGCTACAGCTCACCTCAATGGGAAGAGGGTCCTGGGTGGTCCTTGTTTAGAAAAGAGGGTTGTTGTATGGAAAAGTTTGAGAACCACTGATTACAGGAGAAATTAAAAAAGAAAATGTAGGCTGCATAACAGGAAAATTTAACAGTACCGTCTGCTGCTTTGCAAGATGGCAATGACAGTTACCAGTCATATTGTACCGTCTGCTGCTGTCATGGGTGCTCCTGGCCAGCCTCGGTGAGGTCGGTTGGGGGCGCCTGGACAAAAATGGGAATGACTCCCCAGGTCATTCCCTTCTTTATGTTTTGTCTAATGGAGAGTCAGTCCTGCCTAGAATATCAGGCAAGCCTACTAAAGAACCAGATAGGCAAACGGCCGCTCTGGGTCAGAGCCCCAGACATCCCGCAGAAATGATGAGCTGCATGTCATTCTAGGGGGTGCCCCTGCAACAACCCCATCTGTTGCTTCCCTCCTCCCCGACCCCTCCTGGGCTACCGTGGCAGTTATCCCCCCTATTTGTGTGATGAAGTAATAAAGAATGCATGAATAAGAAACAACACTGACTTTATTGCAAGCAGAGATCAAAGGGGGGAGGGAAGGGCGGTTGGCTTACAGCGTAGAGTGAACCACCCATTCTGCACTTGCTCAGCCTATAGCTGAAAATGGGAATCTATGACAAGCACTAGGATAGAAGCACAGGCAGGACTGAATCTCCATTTGTGTGTGGGCCTTTGGTTGACACTGGTAAAATACAAAATGTCCCAGGATATGTATGTTGAGGGACAGTTCTAAACGGCAGCTTAATTTTTTTATTTGCAGCAAAATGTAGAGGTCTAAGTATCTGATTGTGAGCCCTGGTAGCAAAGAGTAGGCTGGGGTAGGCGCCTCCAGCTGCCATGATATTCCAGGCAGGACTGAATCTTCATTAGACAAAACTTAAAGAAGAGAATGATCTGGAGTCATTTCCTTTTTTGCCCAGGTGCCCCCGGCCGACCTCATCGAGGCCAGCCAGGAGCACTCACAGGATGACGATGACGGATATCAGTGTTACTGTACTGTCTGCCATCCGCAAGGTAAGGCAAGGGGATGCTGCTGTGTAGCGCTGCAGCACCGCGTCTGCCAGCAGTATCCAGTAGACATACGGTGACATTGAAAAAAGGCGAGAAACGATTTTTTTCCCTTTGCTTTCATGGGGTGGGAGGGGTGACAACATATACCCTGAACCACCTGCGACAATGTTTTTGACCCTTCAGGCTTTGGGAACTCAGCCTAGAATTCAAATGGTTTTCAGAGAGCGTGGGAACTGTGGGATAGCTACAGTCGTCAGTTGCCACTCCCTCCGTGAGCGTCCATTTGATTCTTTGGCTTTCTGGTACGCTTGTCTCAGCTCCTTAAGTTTCACGCAGTACTGTGTTGAGTCCCTGTTGTGGCCTCTGTCCATCACGGCCTTGGAGATTTTTTCAAATGTTTTGGCATTTCATCTTTTGGAACGGAGTTCCGATAGAACAAATTCATCTCCCCATACAGAGATCAGATTCAGTATCTCCCGTATGGTCCATGCTGGAGCTCTTTTTTGATTTTGGGACTGCATGGTCACCTGTGCTGATCAGCTCTCCATGCTGGGCAAACAGGAAATGAAATTCAAAAGTTTGTGGGGATTTTCCTGTCTACATGGCCAGTGCATCCGAGTTCAGATTGCTGTCCAGAGCGGTCACAATGGTGCACTGTGGGAGAGCTCCCAGAGGCCAATACCGTCGAATTGCGGCCATACTAACCCTCATTCGAAATGGCAATACCGATTTCAGCGCTACTCCTCTCGTCAGGGAGGAGTACAGATATCGATATTAAGAACCCTTTATATCGAAGTAAAGGGCTTCGTTGTGTGGACGTAGGGATATTAAAGAAGGTACTAACAGTGATTCCCCCAAGTGACAGTGACCCCCCAGTTTCACCAAGTACAAAAATATTTTAGTTCTTCCGTTAAAACGTGTAAGCTCCTGTCTGTAGAAACCATTGATCGTATCTGTCCTGTGAAAGATACTCTATTACTATGTAAAACTTACAAACAAGTTAATTGACTTTGTTCTTGAAGTGAACGCTGTGAGCCTTAAGCTGTAATTAATACAATGTAAACAAACGCTATAAGCCCCTAAGTGACTTTCACTTCATTGTAACAGCAATGGCTCCTAGAAACAGACCCCACCCTCTGTGATTAAAGGACCGGGAGTCTCAAATGAATTAGCACACACTCCGAAAGTGGTGGAGACAGTAAATTAAAATATGGTTAAGATATGGAATGTATGTTGATGAATGCTTGATGTACATGAATGGTTAGGGAGGTGCCAGCCTAGAAAGGGAGTATCCATTGGCCGAAGAACGTGTCAAGTGGACCACCAGACAACCCCTGGAGGGTAAACTGGGATCCACCCCAACACCTGGAAGGATGAGAAACACAAACTTTGGACAGTGTGGAGCCACCAAGAATGTGCCACTTTAGACAGTGTGGAGCCACCAGGAATGTGCCATCTGCTGATTGAGTCAGCAACAGCAGGATGAAACAGCTCCCATAGACTAACATAGGAATTAATTCCTATAAGAATGAACTCCAAAGACTGAGGACTTTGAGTCTCTGGTTCTGCTGCCAACCTCCAGGAGCATCAGATGCATCTGACACAGACTTGGCTCCATCCTCATGACCAAGATACCTGGCCTGTAACTTGGCATAAGCAACTTCTAGGCTGGTAACTATAACACCTATACAGAACTTGAATGAAAGATTGTGTGAATGAATATATATATATATATATATATATATATATATATATATGTGTGTGTGTGTGTGTGTGTGTGTGTGTGTGTGTATAAGGAATAAGTAGTAATAGGAATAAGTAGTCAAACAACATTGTTTACTTTTATCTTTTGCTTTATTATTATATTTACAATAAATGTGGCATCTTTGCCTTATCCCTCTTAATAAGATCCTGCTGTTTTTTATTATATTGGTATAACATGGATGGGTGCAGGGTTAATTCGGTTTAACGCTGCTAAATTCAAGATAAAATCATAGTATAGACCAGGCCTCAGTGTAGTTAATCCATCTTTCCAAGAGGTGGTAGTTGGTTGGCAATCACATCTACAACAGGGTCTAGGTTTACCTAACTACAGTGTCCATGGCGCAACATTTTTCACAGCCCTGAGTGACGTTGCTAGGTTGAACTAATTTTTAAGTGTCTAGCAGACCTGTGAGTTCCAGTGTAACCCTTTCCCAATATCCTTTTGCCTGCAGACCACACCTGTGTATGCTCCTGCTGCAGATACTACTAGCCCTGTGCCTACAACCATCTGACTTGACCCAATGCTCAGGCTACCAGCTATCTAGTCTTCTCTCTTTGACCAGCTCTCAGGTTGCTGTCTCCAGCCTTCTCCTGTTTACATGAAGCATTGTACTTCCACATGAGCCAGGTCACCACTTCTGACCTCAAGTAGCCCTTCTCTTTCCTGTACAGTACTCAAGAGGTTATGGAGTCCTGTGCTGGCTAGATATTGAACTGGGGATGAATACAGTCCCCCATAATGATTGAATAGGTTAATTATGCTATCATAGTTAATTAAGCTGTACACAACTACAACTTTTTCAGGCCCCATATCAACATAGACTACCACAGGGGTAACATTTAGAACAGGGGTGGGCAAACTTTTTGGCCCGAGGGCCACATCGGGGTTGTGCAACTGTATGGAGGACCAGGTAGGGAAGGCTGTGCCTCCCCGAACAGCCTGGCCCCTGCCCCGTCCCGCTTCCCACCACCTGACTACTCCCCTCAGAACTCCCAACCCATCCAACCCCCCCTGCTCCTTGTCCCCAGACCGCCCTCTATCCAACCCCCCTGCTCCGTCCCCTGACTGCCCCAACCCCTATCCATACCCCCACCACCTGACATCCCCCCCGAAGACTCCCACCCCCTATCCAACCACCCTCTGCTCCTCATCCCCTGACCACTCCTCCCAGGACCCCCCGCCCCTAACTGCCCCCTGCTCACTGTCCCGACTGCCCTCCCGACCCCTATCCACATCCTCACCCCAACAGGCCCCGGGACTCCCACTCCCAACCCTCCCTGTTCCACATCCCCTGACTACCCCCCCGAGAACCTCCACCCCCTCCAACTGCCCCCTCCTCCCTGACTGCCCCACAGAACCCCCTCACTCCCTTACTCAACCCCCCTGCTTCCTGCCCCCTTACCAGCAGCAGGAGCTCGCAGCCTTGACACCCAGCCAGAGCCAGCTAAGCTCCCCACACTGCCCAGGGGGAGCGGCAGGCCAGAGCACAGCCCACACGGGGGGTGTGACTGCAGAGGAGGGGGACAGCGTGGGGGAGGGGCCAGGGACTAGGCTCCCTGGCTGGGAGCTCAGGGGCCGGGCAGGACGATCCTGTGGGCCGGATGTGGCCCGCGGGCCGTAGTTTGCCCACATCTCCTTTAGAACCATTCAGCTCAGGGAAGCTGAATGTCCCATAAGGACTGCCCCTTTAAGAGGGAGCAGGGTCCAGTACCCCTGGACAGATTACCTGCTACCCAATTAGGCTTAAGGAAAGGCACCTAGGCCTTATAAAGAAGAAATTAGCTGTATGTGGGTGTCAGCGTATGCATGCAGGGAAATAAGAAAGCACCTACAGGGCCCTGAGTCAGCAGGGGGAAAACACCACTGGGGGAAAGGCCTAAGGAGAAGACCAAATACTCTCTTTCCTCCCTGTATCTTTCCTTACTAACTCAGGCCCCTGCAGGGGCATTCTTACTCCCTAAAGGCAACTGTCAACACTCACCTATAGCTGTCTTATAAGGTCCCTTCCCCTAAGTTAGGCAGCAGGTGATCAGTCCAGGTGCATGGGACTTCTCTCTCTCTCAGAGGCCAGTCATGCTTGACACTGACCAAAAAAATTGTACTGTTAGTAGGTTTGGCAAAATTCATTTTTTTATAACTAAGGAATAATATTAGCTTATTTGAAAGCATTTTTTATTTAAATTTTCAGTTGCAGAAAATTGTGGGTTTTTGTTTAGATTTATATCAATTTAAATTGCATTAGTTATGGGAAATTAATAATAGGTGGATCATATAATTATTTAAATGATAGTTGACAATGAAGTTACAGCTTTATAACCATTGAAAAGGCAAATTGTCAACATTGCATGTCAAAATATACAAAGTAATTATCCTTAAGTGAAACTCTAAGTTCTCAAGCAACATTTTCTTACTTTACCTATCTGTAAATTCTGAATGTTACCGATGGAAATATTTGTCAATGTGTGTGAAAATTCTATTTATTAATTAAAGAATCTAATCCTGCCAAACCTAATTCTTAGCACCTGTTGTCTCTTGTCTTATACTGAAATTGTAAGATGTTTGGCTTTTTGTTCTGTTTATAGTGTGCCTAGCACAATACCATGAGTGGTATGATATAAATAATAATATAGTTCTGAAGCACCTATGTAAGAAAGCAATTTGTAGAAGGAGAAAGATGTGTTTTAAACCCACTTTTAAAATACAGTGTGATTCAATTAGCTTTCTGAAAGGATAGAGTGAAATTAAAATGATCTTGAAAATGAGTCTGAAGACCCTATTGAAGTCAATGGAACTCCATGTGGGCACTAGGGTCTGATCATACAGAGCCAATTGCAGAACTGAACTCCAGATTTGTTTAGTATTTATAACACATGACTGGGCAGTAAGGACTGTTAGTTTCTATTGCCAGTATGTCCTTGAACAAGTCACAACCTATATGTCTCAGTTTATGCATCTGTAAAACAGAGGTGTGGTTAACAATAATATTTAGCTCTCACAAAGCAGTTTAAATCTTCTAAACTCTGGACATTTGTTAACTAATTAATGCAGCGAGGCTTCATTAATGCTTGGAAAGTACTTTAAAATCCCCAAATAAACAGGTTTGCAGTGCCAGGTATTATGTGACAAATGAATTCTTTAGGGGGACCCTGAAATATCTTACCTTTGTTCTAAATTATTTTAACAGCTGTATAAAAAGGTATCACAGCATTGGCCTTCTGCTAAGGGAACATCTCTCCCAAGCTGGGACACTTGGCATGCATAGGCCTAACAACACTAACAGCTGAAGCCTCCACTTATGGAAGGTTCCCATAGAGTATAAGGGGTGGGGAGCCATTAATCTTTCTCCATCCCCTGCCCAGAAGCGTGGGTGACGTTTGGGAGAGGAGGGAGAAAGAAAGCGTTGGGGGAAGGGCACCTATTAATCTCCCTCCCCCTTCGGAAATACGTGTGTGTGGGTGTTGTTGCTAGAGAAGGAGGGGGAGTAGCCGGGCGGTTTCACCTGCGTGTCTGCTTCCCAGAAAGGGCTAGGGCCTGGTTGTCGTTGGGGGAACAGGCAGGGTGGGTGTGAAAGGCTAGAGCCAAGCTTGCTCCAGAAGGGGCGGCAGAGTGAGGGGGGGAAGCCACGCAGCCGGGGTGGGGGTGGTTAGCAACATTTGTCCCTAGCCGGGGAGCAGTGCAGCCCCCGACGGGGATCGGCCTTTCTCCTCCCCCTTGGCGGTGCCCGGCCTCCCGCGGCAGGAAGGGGAGGTGGAAGAAAGGGGAAGAAGCTCCAGGCAGGCCGGGGAGGGAGGAGCAGTCTCGCGGGGAGGCGGCAGACGCACAAGATGGCCCCTGCTGCAGAGGCAGCAGTAGCAGCCGGTCGTGGGGAGGAGGGGGCGGCGGCCAGGCGGCCTCTGCTGCCGGTGCTGGAGGCGGTGGGTGCTGCGGCCAGCCCCGTGGCCCGGAGCTGAGAAAAGCTGCGCTGGGAGACCAGCCGTGCGGTGAGTGCGGGTGCTGGGCTTCGGTGCGGGGAACAATGGGGCGGAGGTGGTGTCTCTCCGGCCTGGCCCAGTGGAGGTCGGGGGCTGGCCCTGCCTTACTCAGGGCTTTCAGGTGGCAGGGGGTCTCTGCGGCGGGCTCTAGCCTGTGTCCCTGCCTCCATCTCTAGGCCTCAGGCTTCGGCCGGTCTCCATTTCCGAGTTGTTCTGTCTTGGAGGCCAAGGAGGTTGGTTCTATAAAGCTGGGGGCTGGGAAAAAGAGATGATTTCCTTTGCCCTTGAAGGAGGAGTGGGGGTGGTAGTTCCAGGGGCTCTTGGTTTAGGGGAGCTGGGGCTGGCCTCATGTCATTCTGGGGTGGGGGCAGAAGACACTATTTGGGTTGCGGGGAGAGTCTGAAGTATGAAAGAAAATATAGTCCCTAGCCCCAGTTATAAAGGTCTTTTACAGCACAGATGGGAAGTCGGTTCCTGCACTCAAAGGGGTTCAGCCCCCCACTGTGGATTTGTAGAGCTGATGTGACACACATTGAATGCTTTGTTTAAAATATATCTACAAATGTCTGTGTCGTGTGTCCCCCGTCCCCCCTGTCAGCCTGCTGCTGTTTTGGGTGCCTATCAAAGTTGTAGGGAACATTCAGGGTAAGTTGGCCAGTGATTTCTCTGTGAGGGCTCTGGAAACTGAGAGCCTGGCATTTGGGAAATGTAAATCTAAAAATATCCAACTAACTTGACATTGTTTTGGTCTTTGGTATTACTTTAGACACAGAGTTAAAAGATGGGGCAAGGATTTCCTGCCAGGAAACAGAGCACTGAGTAGCTACCCTTATGTGTTTGGGTGGGAGGGAGAAAAGAAGAATAACCAGAAATGATGTATTGTCTTCAGAGGCCATATTGAGTGAGATCTGTGCCATTTTAAGAGCCCACAAGTAGGGAAACTGACATTTCTTGTATAAACTGGTATTTCATTAAATTCTTTCCACATACACTTCTTTCTTCTGAACAGTTGTTTTAAAACTTGTTTTGTTTCAATCACTTATGGGGGAAAAAAAGTATTGGTGACATTTTATCAATTGGTAAGGAGCTTCCATTATTTTAATGTAATTTTGATAAATTTAAAATGGCCAAACTATTAAATTGCAAAAATGAGTTCATCTTAAAACAGCTAGTTCACCCCATCAGTAGGAATGGTACTTTTTCACCATTAACTCTTTTAGTGACATGTTACCTTTTGATCGCTCTGTAAGATGACAATTGGACTATTTTTACGTTTATACTATAGTGATGCCTAGTATCTGTGACACATGGAAGAAGTGTGCTACCTTTTCCACTAAACTATTTTTTCCCCATCTTCAGGGATATATAAATCTTGTTTTAAACCTTCCTGCCAATTCCTGAGCATATGGGTAACTAATTGTGTATGGTCTTATTGACTTCATTGAGACTGTTAACACATGAATAAAGTTATGCACATGCTTGAGTGTTGGCAGGACTGGGGTCCACATCTTTATCAGTCAGTGAAATTATTGTAGAAATTATCAATCCAGAAATGCAGTGTTTAATTTCTCCTATTGATGTGAACATATAGTTTCCTTTGAAGTTAATAAGAGCTGGGTGCCTCAAAGGGGGATGATCTCTCTTTTCTCTCCCGCCCCCCCCCCCCTTCTGAAGTTGTTTCAGCCTATTATTTAGAGAAGGCTCTTCCAGAGCAGATGCTTTAGCAGGTTATTTTGAGGGACCTTTTGCACTGATGCTACATGTATTCTGTTTGTTTGATGGACTCTGATTTCCGTTGCTGTCAGTAAACACCTTTGGTCAGCAATAACATTCATGGGGATGAAGAGGAAATTGCTTGTTCTTTGTACCAAAACCAACTTAATTTAAAACAAAATGTACTAGATGGTTGGTTTGAAGTTGGTCTGGGCTGGTAGTAACTGCAAGGTCTGATCTAATGTCTGAGTTGCATGAAACTAAGGGCAGATCTGCAGGTAAAATGTTGCATTGGTGCAGCTGCACTGGTGTAGTGTAAATCCACCTCCCAGAGAGATGGTAGTTATGTCAATGAGAGAAGCGCTCTCATCGACATAGCACTGTCTATAGAGGAGGCTAGGTCTGTATATAACTGTCAGATTTTTCACGCTCCTGAGTGATGTACTTACAGGTCTGTAGTGTAGAGTGGGCCTTAATGATGGCTTCAGCCCACTTCCCAAAGCGTAAGTGTCTGCATGACACAGACCAGTACCAGTTTTGCTAACTGAAAGATTTAACAGAGTTAAGTGCTGAAGACCTAAATTATTTAAAGATGGCCCTCCAAACCAGGTTTGAACTAACATTGATGGGACAGTTTGTAGGGACTTGAACTCCTGTTGCCTATGACCTACCAGCTATCTGGATTGAGACCTTCTATCGCAAATGCTGTCAATCTGGTACTCTTCAGTAGTGGTGAATTAAGAGAATGTATACACCCAAGATTTTGAACTAATTGCTTTATTTTCATATATGTCTGAATATTTGGAAAGAAGCTGAAAATGGTGGCAAGGATTGAAAATTTCACTGATCTGGGACTTGCTATATACACAGGCTTGGCAGAATTTGATTTTTTTTTTTTTAAATTTGAATGTTTAATATTTATTTTTAAGTATTTTCTGTTTTTAATAATTTAATTTTCACAGTTGCAGGACATTAAGGGGTGTTAGTGTTAGGGTAGCGCTGGCAGTGGGGCTTCAGGAGTCTCCCCCAATGGGCCTGACACCTGGTCACAATGTTCAGGGGAGGCTGTGGTCCAGACTCCATGAGGAGGAGGGTGAGCTCCCAGCCCTATGCGAGGCTGCCCTATTGATGAATGACTTCTGCCTGGGGATGGCCCCTGTACACCTGGCTGTGAATGAGCAAGCAGGGAGGTGACAGTGGGGCTGTAGAGTGCTCCCTGCATGCCCACCAGGCTGGTGACACCAGGTCCCTGTAGGTGTTAGCTGTGGGAGAAGCTGCACTTGCTGACTGTTATACATATTTTTTGTTGATTTCTATGTCAGGTGAAATTGATGTTTAATGATTTAAATGAAATCCTGCCAATCAGACGTATATGATGCTGGACAAGTGCCCAAGAGAAGCACTGCTAGATTAACAAACTGATAGTGTTAAGGTTCATTATCTCATGACTCATCATTGCAAAAAAAGGTGTGCTGTATGCCATTAGAAAACAGGAATTAGTTTTTTGTTTGTTAGCTATGCATGTTGTGATTATCATATTTCTTTTTCCATGTGAATTCCAACATGATTTTACTGTCTAATATCTAGAAAACAAATGACTGCAAAATAATGCTTTAAATGCCTTAAGTGTAAAATAGGGATAATGATACTTGCTACTTTTGTAAAGCTGTTTATAGGACTTTCCATCAGTAGTTAGCGTAAGAACTAGGTATTTATTTATTTACACTCTCTGAAAAGCTTGCAAGTCCCAGCTTTCAAATGATATGAAGAATAAGACTGAAATTTTAAAAAATGAGTGCCTAAAGTTAGGCTCCCAAATATGTGGCCTGACTTTCCAAAAGTGATAAGCACCCAGAAGCTCCCATACGTGGTTTAACCAAACTTTATTTCAAATCTTGACCTTTCTCTCTCACCATCACTGAAATCAGTTGCAACATGATTTTAAGTAGCTGCAAAGTAGAAGAGGGACAAATAAAAACATAATCAGTGTGGGGTTTTTTTTTCCCCTAGCCCCCCAAGGCCTGGTATACTGCAGCCTGCTTGAGTTTGATTGACTAGTATTTAGAACCAGAAGATTTCTCCCCCGTATTGCCATTGGACCATTGATCACACAAACATGTACGCATCTCCACTCCAGACTTGAACATCTGGAAAAAAATAGTTAGTTTTTTTCATGTTTACAAAAAATCTATTGTGACAGTTAAGTATGTTTAAAATAACTACCCCATATACAGAAACTCAGCAAGTGATCCAACATCAATGAACAATAACCCTTCTATAAAAATTCTTTTGGTCTTCCACCCTTTCAAACCACTTTCAAGAAAAGCCTGAGAAAATATAGGCCTTGCAACCTTCCCCTGTCAATGGAGACATGAGGAAGGAAGCAAATTCCATTTGTGGAGGAACTCCACAGAAAATTGTCTCTATATGTACAAAGCAAGTGGTTGTTGGTCTTTTAACAGCTGAGATCAACTGGGATACTTGAGCTATCTCTTTTTGTGCTTTAACCTAAGATACACAGGATCCGAACCATAAAGAAACTTGTATATCAAAGCCAGTACTTTGCGGTGCACCTGACAATGAACTGGAAACTAGTATAGTCAAGGGAGCATAAACATGTGCTTGGTGTGTGAAATGGCAGTCAGTAAGCAAGTGCGTTCTGCACTGTTTGAAGTTTCAGTGTGACCTTTAAGGTTAGCTATAAGGAGGGCACATTGTCTGGAGATTCTTGGGTAACTGTTGTGACATCCACAAATAGCAACTGATCATGCATAATTTCTGTACAGTAAAAAAATTTAACACTTGAGTTATAAGATCTGTTCTCCTTTTGAGTTGATCCAGGTGTAGCTTCTATTATTGTCAATGTGCTCATGAGTATGTCTTGAGAACTATGGTAGGGCAAACTATCTTTTGCACACAATCCCATTGTTTTAATTGGTGGCCTGTGTAGTAAAACTTAAGTGACCTCATACTACTGTAGTTTCAAAGGAATTAATGACTTATGTCTCCTATACTTGTGGAATGACATAACTGAGGAGAAGTCTCAATGTCTGTAAAACTGTATGGGCACTAACCTGTTTCAGTGTGGTATTACAAATGCATAGGTGTTTTGTCCCCCCCCCCCCCCTCTTGTATTTGGAAACCAGTTGCAGTGGTTCAGGAAATAATGTCCCTGTTACTAATATATCAGCTGTGAGAGGAACTTGTTTTGATGTTTAAATGAGGATTCTGGATGATCATTTGTTCATTGCAGTTTCATACTGTTATTAGGGTGGCACTGCTTGTGTCCTCCTATAGTTGAAGTTACAGAACAGCATCCATAAACCTCTCTGCTTGGTAGTTTATCCTTCAAGCTGAAATATTTCTTGCTTCATATTTGACCAAAAATTATTTTTTAAATGTTCAGCTCTTTTTGAGTGAGAGAAAATGAAGTAGATGGAAAATACCAATTATTAGAGAAGAGAAATATTTTTTTATAAGTTTTGTCTGCCCTCTGCTACGTTGAAATGGAAAGCAATACGCTGGAAAGAGAACATTCCTCTCTTCTAGCTTTACTTCCTTCCACAGAGCATATGGTAGGTGTGTGTGGGAATATAACTTGAGAGCTTTTTTTTTATGTTTTTTATTTTATTTTATTTATTTTAGAGATGGGTATTAATACTACTTTCAGCCTTCAGTGGCAGGGGTGGCTCATTGATTGAAATGCTTATTGTCCTGGAGCAGGGGTGGGCAAACTTTTTGGCCTGAGAGGCACATCTGGCTGGGGAAATTGCATGCAGGGCCATGAATGTAGGGTTGGGGGCAGGGGGTTGGGGTGTGGAGGGGGTGTGTAGTGTGGGAGGGGGCTCAGGGCAGGGGGATGGGGTGCAGGGAGGGGAGTGAAGTGCGGGAGGGGCTCAGGATGGGGTTGGGGTGCAGGATGGGGGTGCAGAGTGTGGGAAGGGGCTCAGGGCAAGGGATTGGGGTGGAGGGTGGGGGCCCAGGGCAGGGGGTTGAGGTGCAGGAGAGAGCTCAGGGCAGGGGGTTGCGGTGCAGGAAGGGGTGCAGCATGCAGGAGGGGGCTCGGGGCAGGGTATAGGGGTGTGGGAGGGGTTTAGGGTGTGGGGTTTGGCCTGGTGCTGCTTACCTTGAGTGGCTCCGGGGTGGCAGCGGCACACAGCGGGGCTAAGACAGGCTCCCTGGCGCCACGCTGCTCCCGGAAGCACCCGGCACCACATCCCTGGGGAAGTAGGGAGGCAGAGGGCTCCGCACACTGCCCTCACCTGCGGGTACCGTCCAAGCTATTGACTATGGTTCCCTGTTCCTGGCCAATGGGAGCTGCGGGGGGAGGTACCCACAGGCAAGGGCAGGGCACGGAGCCCTCTGCCTCCCCCAACCCCCAGGGGCCGCAGGGACATGATGCCGGCCACTTTCGGGAATGGCGTGGGGCCCACGGTGCCACGGGTGGCAATCTTGTGGGCTGGATCCAAAGCCCTGATGGGCCGGATCCGGCCCACAAGCTGTAGTTTGCCCACCCCTGTCCTGGAGCCATCCATTCAAATTTAGGCAACATTGACTTCCCTGCTACTTACTGTTTGGGATTTTCAGAACCAGTGCAGTTTCGTAGCGTAGACGAGATGTATTGTGGTTGGATGTTTCTTTTAAAGTGATCATCAGTGAAATAGTTTAATGTGACTTATAGTAATTTGAAGTCGGATAACATTATGCTTGTTACTGCCACGTTGTTTGTGGTGGAGCTGAACCAGTGTTATCAGCACTGAAGCTTATTCTGGTTTAGACAAGGCCTGAGAACCCTAGAGCTGCTTCTGGACTTGCAGATCCCATGTTAGAATTCAGAACTACTGCCAGCCTACCATGATGACTAGTATCTCATCTTTAATTTATCTTATTTGAACTTTGCTGTATATAAAGCGGGATCAGGATTCCAATCTAGATCCTGCCTTAAAATGAACTTAAAAAAACCCTGACCATCTTAATAAGTGGACTTTCAGACAAAGTGAAAATGAGGTGCTATCTGAGATTGAAGGGTTAAAAGAGGTTCAGCAAGGTCCAGATGGTGCATATCCATGACTTCCTAAGTATGAAGTGGCTGAACTTCTAGCAAAAACATGCAGTCTCATTTGAAAACCGCTACTATATAGGTGCCTTGGAAGGTAACAAATGTTGTACCCAGGGGTGATCCAGGGAATTAAAAAGGTAAAACTTGCTTCTGTACCTGGTAAATTGGTTGAAATGATCATTAAAAACAGAACAGTAAAACCTCCTGAAAGATCATCATATGATATACTATCTAACCTGCATGGTTTCTGCAAAGGAAAGTTGTCTCGTGAAACTCTTAAAAAGCTTTGAAAGTGTCGTCAAAGTAGTGGATACAGCAAAACTGGTTGTCATAGGCCAGGTCTACACTAGGGGGGGTCGAACTACCTTAGTTCGACTGACTTACCCGTCCAGACGCGGCGGGGTCGAACTCTGCGGCTCCCAGGTCGACTCCGCCACCGCCGTTCGCGGTGGTGGAGTTCCGGAGTCGACTGGAGCACGTGGGGAGTTTGAACTATCGCGTCTTGATTAGACACGATAGTTCGAACTCCGAGAAGTCGAACTCACCGCGTCGACCCGCGCGGTAAGTATGGACCTTCCCATAGTTTATTTAGATTTTCAAAAGCGCTTTTGGGGGGTTGTGGAAGCTAAGAGTTTAGTTAGCATTCAGAGGGAGATTAGATGCTTATATAGACAAAAATATTCCCACTCATGCATTCAGAGTTTTGGAAGGGATAAAAAAACCCTCATACTTCTAGTTTTCAAACTAGTGTTTAACTATTAGGGATTAGGATGAGAGCTTCATTTGGATAAATTATATCGCATCTGCCTACTGTGATTCTTGCACCTTCCTCTTAAGTACCTGCAACTGCCACTGTTAGACAGGAAACAGGATTAGGTGGACTACAGAGTCTGGTGCAGTATGATAATTCCTATATTTTCTATATAGAATACAAATTGTGATAGGATAAAATGAAAGCCAGAAAAGGAAAAGCACACTTCTCTTGTCCCAAAATATTCTGAATTTCTCCTCAGTAGTAATGAATTATGCAAACTTTGGAATAGTATCAGAGAGGTAGTCGTATTAGTCTGTATCCACAAAAACGAGGACTCCAGTAGCACCCTAAAGACTAACATATATTTGGGCATAAGCTTTCATGGGTAAAAAACCACTTCTTCAGATGCAACTGAATTGTGTTTTTACACACGAAAGCTTATGCCCAAATAAATCTGTTAGTCTTTTAACTTTGGAATAGTTCCTTTGAAGAAAGTGGAGGGTGGAGGAAAAGAGGGAAGACAGAAAGTCATTAAATGTTAATAGGAAAATATAATTGTCTGTTATGAATGCAACACTTGCGTGTGAATGAATGTTAGCTCTTCTACTCATCTTGTATTGTACCAGCTCTTAGGTGTTCACATGATGTTTATCTTTACATTTAATAGGATGATGTGAGCAGACAACTTTTCCAACCTGTTTTAAAACACAGCCCACATAATGTGCAATCAAAACTATCCTTTTCCTGGGGTTTGGTTTTGTCATCGTACTGTTAATGAAGGTCACCCCAGGCCTTCCCTCCATGTTTAGCTTCTCCTAGAGATGGTCACAGGACTGCTACATCTGTGCACTAAATCCTCTCTTCTTCAGATCCAACCTAGAGAGCCACTCCCATCTAACTTATCAGTGGTGGAATTTAATGAACTTCATTCGTACTAGTGAATCTGCTGTAGTCTTGATTCCAGCAGAATCAACAATAACTGCAGCTGGGGTGGGTTCACAAACTGTCAGCTAGAAAAAGATTGACAGTTGCATGTTCCTATTGCATGAACAAGCTGTACTCCTTCAAGGGGTCCAGTAGGAATTTTTTTCATCCCTGGCATGTGCAACATTGCACCGTTGTTGGATGGTCTTGTACTTTCCACTCAACCATCAGTGACTAGCTACTGCCAGAATGTGATGGACTACTGGTCTCATATAGTGTGGCAGATCCTGCAATATGTGCTTTTAAGATGTGTTGAACAGTAGTTTAGTTTGTGAAGTGGTTATCTTGATGCGTAGAGATTCATTGTCCAGGCTACCATTTCCAAGAGTGTTGGGGGCATAATTTAGGATGCAGAAAGGGTATTTGGAGCTTAGAAGCATCAACAGAGGTACTATATGTACTCACATGAGCTAGTTCTACAAGACCAGCCAATTCCTGCACAGTTGGAGACCACCTCTTGTTGGGATTTTGCATGCAGAGTATATTGTCTGTGGAAATTCATTGCAATGTTTCAAAATTGTGGATGACAATGAGTCATCTGAACCATTTCCAGTCATCAATGGGGTCAAGCAGGACTGTGTGTTGGCTCTAGCTCTCTTCAGTATGATGTTCTCTGCCATGCTTACAGACGCCTTATGTGATTGTCGCACCAAAATTTGTTGTCAGATATTGGACTGATGGTAAGCTGCTCAATTTGAGGAGACTACAGGTGATGACAAAAGTACAGGAAGTGACTTTCATGATCTTTGGTTTGCTGATGACTGTTTCCCAAATGTCAAATCTCAGTCTGACATGCAGCAGAATGAGCTATTTTTCTTCAGCTGATGACAACTTTGGTCTCGCAACATCAAGAAGACAGAAATGATGTACCAGTCTGCACAAGGAAAGTCTGACGTAGAACCTAGTATCCCAGTGAATGGCCAAATCCTTCCAGCAGGTTCACCTACCTTGGAAATGCACTGTCTCATTCACATAAATGATGAAACCAATGCCAGAATTGCAAAAGTGAGTGTGGCCTTTAGGCTCCCACACATTTGCACATAACCTGCCAGAGGCATTAATCAACAAACAAAACTGAAGGACTACAAAGCCATCATGTTGCCACCTCTGATGTATGCATGTGAAACCTGGATGGTGTACAGATTGCCATGCTATGAAACTGAATCACTTCTCCATGGGCTGTCTGAGGAAACTGATCAGGATAAGATGGCAAGACAAGTTTCCAGATACTTAAGTTCTCTTATGACCAGGCATTCCAAGCTTCCATATTCTGATATCACATATGAGATGATCAGGCCATGTCAACAGAATGTCAGAGGATCGACTGCCAAAGAAGATATTTTACAGTGATCTGAAGGAAAGCACTCTCAGAGGCAGAAAGAAA
Source organism: Mauremys reevesii (assembly GCF_016161935.1). Classification (NCBI taxonomy): domain Eukaryota; kingdom Metazoa; phylum Chordata; order Testudines; family Geoemydidae; genus Mauremys; species Mauremys reevesii. The sequence continues at coordinate 48,679,856 of NC_052630.1, read as the reverse complement.
TGTTTCAAGGGCTCCCTCAAGTTATCCCTGGGGTGTTTCAACATTGACTCAGACTGCTGGGAAGATCTCACACGTGATTGTTCTACTTGGTGAATGCTTGTGTGTGCAGCTCTCCTGCTGACGTAGCTACTGCCACTTGTTTAGATGGGTTTTTCTTTTTTATGTTGACGAGAGAGCTCTCTCCTGTCGGCATAGAGCGGCTACATGAGCGATCTTTCAGTTTGCTAGTGTAGACGTGGCCTGAATCTCACAACAGCAGCATGATCACTGTTAATCAAGTAACACATAGTGGCATCTCTTGTTCAGTGTGCCACAGACTGTTCAAAGCTCCAGTTGGCCTGATCAGCCACTCAAGTGTTCACAGAAACTAAAGCAACCACTGATGTTTGTCCTTCAAGTTCAAAGATGACCATGACAACACATGTTATATGAAAACTTCCACTGTCCTTTATGGTCACAAAAATCAATACAAGTTCTCTATTCCGGGAGAGGTAGTACCTGGGAGTGCAGCAGAAGAAGCATTGCTGTTCTTGAAGGTGAAATTTGCTTATAGTGGATAGAGTCAAGGTTGCATGGGGCTTTACCTTAATGCTGTATTTCTTGGTTTTCACAAGTTGGAGTTTTGCTGAAATCAGTGTTCTGGAAAGGCATGAGCTGGGCTACCTTAAATCTGTGTATATAAATTAGAGGATGTAATGGAGGGAGAAACAAAGTAGATGTGCAGCACTATAAATCAAGAATCAGTAAATTAAAGGGTCTTAGGGCAGCTGAAGCTTTCAATTCAGCCCAGTGTTTTCCAATACTTCAAAAATATAGAGAAGAAAATGTTCCTTGGTCATTTTAGATTCATTTTACTTTTTCAGTGATATTGACTGAATAATTTGAACAAGGGTAGCATAATGCCTTTCCCCTTCCCCAACAATAACAAGTAATACAGGGTATATGTAAAGGAAGAAAAGAGTTCAAGAATTTTCTAACTTAGTAAAGGCTAAATTCTGGATACCCTTATAAAACTTAAGTAGAAGTGCTTGCTTAGGAGAAAATGTGAATGTTGAGGAATAGGAAATTGCATCCTCTTTCCCAGGGGTGGCCAACACGAGCCTGAGAGAGCCAGAATTTACCAATGTACATTGTCAAAGAGCCACAGTAATATGTAAGCAGCCCCCCATAAGCTCCTCCCTGGCTCCCAGTGCCTCCTGCCCACCAGCAGCCCCGCTGATCAGTGCTTCCCTGCACCTCGGGATCAGTTTTCTTGGCATGCAGGAGGCTTGAAGGGGGAGTGGGAGGAGCCAGGGCATGGCAGGCTAGTGGAGCGGGTGGGAAGAGGCGGAGTAGGTTCAAAGCCTGTGGCAGAGCCAGGGGTTGAGCAGTGAGCACCCCCAGCACATTTGTAGCTCCAGCCCTGGAGTTGGTGCCTATACAAGGAGCCACATATTAACTTCTGAAGAACCGCATGTGGCTCCAGAGCCACAGGTTGGCCACCCCTGCTCTTTCCATTTCCTTACCTGGGGTATAGTGTAGAGTACTTGGGGAAGAGATGTGTTTAAAACTGGTTTATTTTGTTGTGAAACTTACTTCTCTCGTTTGCAATGTGTTGCTTCTTGTTAAGGGATTGCATGTGATGTTGATTTTTAAGCAGCTGTTCTCTGTGCTGTTTATAGCAAGAAGGAATGTCTCCTTTCTAAAAACTAGGGATAGCTCCAGGACTCAACAAAATCATATAAGGCAAATACTATTGCTTTGGGAAATCAATATTTAGGAAACCCTGGATTCTTGTTTTGTAAATGGGCAAAGGATCAATATTTCCACACTCAGCCTGGAGAACAGCAGTTAGTCTGGTAGGCCTCTTAATGAGGGATTCAAAGTGATAAATATTGTGAGCTGAATGCATCACTGCAGAAATGTTAACGGGCCCTCTACTTTGAATGGTCTCTTAAAATATGTGAAAACACCAAGGAGTCCTTGTGGCACCATAGACTAACCCATTTATTTGGGCATAAGCTTTCGTGGGCTAAAACCCGCTTCATTAGATGCATGGAATGGAAAACACAGGTAGGTATAAACACACAGCACATGAAAAGATGGGGAGTTGCCTTACCGAGTTGTGGGGTCAGTGCTAATGAGCCAGTTCCATTAAGGTGGAAATGGGCTATTCTGAACAGTTGACGACAAGGGGTGAATATCAAGGGAAGAAAAATCACTTTTGTAGTGCCAAATGAGTTCAGTGTAATTAAGGTGGCTCATACCTTCTTGTCAGCTGTTTGAAATGAGTATCAGGCCTGGTCTACACTGGCGGGGAAGGGGGGGAGAATAAGCAATTTCAGCTACGGGAATAGCGTAGCTGAAGTCGATGTGTCTTAGATCGACTTGGAATCACTTACTTCACGTCCTCGCAGCACGGGATTGACAGCCGCCGCTCCCCTGTCAACTTTGCTTCCGCCTCTCGCTGAGCTGGAGTTCAGCAGTTGACGGGAGAGTGATCAGGGATCAATTTATAAATCGATCCCCGATATATCGATCGCTACCCGCCAATCTGGCAGGTAGTGTAGATGTATGCTCAGTAGTGGGAGATTAGTTTTTGTAGTGACCCATCCACTCCTAGTCTTTATTCAGGCCTAATTTGATGTTGCAAATTAATTCCAGTTCTGCAGTTTCTCATTGGAGTCTGTTTTTGAAGTTTTTTTAATTGAATTGCCACTTTTAAGTCTGTTATTGATTGTCCAGGGTGATTGAAGTGTTCTCCTACTGGGTTTTGAATGTTATAATTCTTGATGTCAGATTTGTGTCATTTATTCTTTTGCATAGAGACTGTCTGGTTTTGCCAATGCAAATGGCAGAGGGACATTGCTGGCACATGATGCATATATCACATTGGTAGATGTGCAGGTGAACGAGCCTCTGGTGTGGCTGATATGGTTAGGTCCTATGATGGTGTCTCTTGAATAGATATGCGGACAGAGTTAGCAATGGGGTTTGTTGCAGGGATTTGTTCCTGCGTTAGTGTTTTTGTTTAGTTGCTGGTGAGTATTTGCTTCAGCTTGGGGGGCTGTTTGTAAGTGATTACTGGTCTGTCTCCCAAGGTCTGTGAGAGTGAGGGATCGTCCTTCAGTATAGGTTGTAGATCCTTGATGTGCTGAAGAGGAGACTGTAGGTGACAGCTAGTGGCGTTCTGTTATTTTCCTTGTTGGGCCTGCCCTGTAGTAGGTGACTTCTGGGTACCCTTCTGGCTCTGTCAGTCTGTTTCTTCAATACTCACTTGGTGAAGTGTAGTTTTAAGAATGCTTGATAGAGATCCTGTAGGTGTTTGCCTCTGTCTGAGGGATTGGAGCAATGCGGTTGTATCTTAGAGCTTGACTGTAGACAATGGATCGTGTGATGTGTCCTGGTTGAAAGCTGGAGGCATGTAGCTAAGTATAGCGGTCAGTAGGTTTCCGGTATAGGGTGGTGGTTGTGTCACCATTGCTTATTTGCACTGTAGTGTCTAGGAAGTAGATCACTGTCTCTTCTGCCTTTTTCCAATCCCTGAATTGACACTTCTGTAGATGATGCTTTCTTTGTTTCACAACAGGCACTATTTCTAATGGGTTAACTTTTCTGACTCCATTGATCTCTACCTCTTGTAGTAGGCATGGACTGGGTAAGGGGGCAGCGTGATTGAAAAAGTTTGGGGACCACTACTCCATTGCTCTGTTCCTGCTCTTTCTTATCTCTTCTTTCTCCTGCTGTTTGCCAGCCTACCTGATGCTCCCTCTGCTATTTTCTGCTAGGTTTAGCCAGTAGTAGATTCTAATATCTATTGCAGGCAACAGAGATGGCATGTTGCCTATTAATTGCATCACATTGGCAGTTTAAAATTACCGTATATACTTGATCATAAGATGGTTCGTTTATAAGCTGACAAACACCCTCCACCCTCATGGATGGATAAGTAAAAATGGAAAAATTTTGACCTGTTCATAAACTGATCCTGTAATTCAGGGGTCAGCAGACTTGGGCTCCCAGGCCATGAGGATAAACAGCTGGCGGGCTGAGATGGTTTGTTTACCTCAAGTGTCCGCAGGCACGGAGGTAAACCTAAGTAAACAAAGTGTCCCAGCACGCCAGCTGCTTACCCTAACAGGCTGGGACAGCAACTGGTGGGAAAAAAATTTGTGACCACCTCCTACATGACCCCACCCCTAGCCTGGGACCCCCACACTCTCCCCATCCCATCCCACCTTATCTGGAGAGGATGTCTCTGGCCGGGCGGTGTGGCTGCAGCCTGCTCCGGCGGGCTGGGCCAGGCGGCGCGGCCGCAGCCTGCTCCCCCTTTCTCTGGTGCTTCCCTTTTTTACTTTAAAAAAAAAAATAAAAAATCGGCTTATGAACTAGTATATACAGTACTTCAGACAGCTCTGTTATTGGGGAAAAAAGCAGAAATACATTGTGGAAGACGAATGTGGTCTTCTGAGCAACTGTGGGACACTGGCCTCTGGCTCTTGTGGCATCTCACCCTCTCTAGAGAGGAAGCTAAGTTAGTGAGTATTGTTCATGGCATACTCCCTGGTTGCTGCTTTGGCCACAGCTGTTAATCTGAAACATGAAAGACCAATTTAGACTAGGTTGAACTGGTTTAACAGAATGGATTGGAGGATTAAACTAGAGGCCACTACTCTGGCCGCCCTTCCTGTGTATGACTCATTCTCCTACTTGCTTGCTGTAGAACTAATTAAAAAGAAAGGAACTAGTGCAGCAAAAAGTTCAGGGCACGTCTACACTGGCAAAGTTACAGCGCCAGCAGTTGCAGCGCTGCTCAGAGTGCTGAAAGGAAACTGCTCTTGTGTGTTCACACAATCAGCTGCTTGCGCAATAGTGTGTTCACACTTGTGGCACTTGCAGCGGTATTTGGAGCGGTGCACTCTGGGCAGCTATCCCACAGAGCATCTCTTTCTCTTCTACCGCTAAGACTTGTGGGAAGGCTGAGGCATCCTGGTTCCTGTCCCAATGACCTGTGATGCATTGCTTCGCATCCCAGAAATCCCTGTGCTTCTGTCTGCATTTGGTGCCATCTTTCAACATTTTGTGTACTGCGCAGCCTGCCTCTTTGGGTTGCAGGAGTGGATCCTGGACTGTTAACCCGTGTGCTGCTCATTCTGACTAACATGTCATGAGTGGCATTGGCAGGGCCATCCTTAGGCATAGGCAGAATAGGCAGCCGCCTAGGGCACCACTAGGTTGGGGGCACCGCTCTGCCGGGAGCCCGGACAGATGGGAAGCAGTGGAGCATGTAAGAGCAGGCTGCTGGATCCTAGAGAGATCAGAATGCAGCACAGTCTGAGGGAGGGGATTGGCTGCTGGGGTCTCTGGGAAGGGGAGGGGGTAGGGGTTGGGGAAGGAGCTCAGCTGTGAGTGTGACTCTTTCGCCCCCGCTGAGGTGAGGTGAGGCAGGCTCTGCGGCTCTGGAACTAGTATCCTTTGTTGTCCCCCATAACATTCATTCTTCTCCCCCCCCCTTCCCCATGGAGCACCCCCTCCTTTCTCCCTCCTCCCCAGGAGCATCCCTCTCTCTCTCCTCCCTCCCCTCCATCAGGGCTGGGTTGGGTGAGGTGCTGGGGGGTAGGTGGGGGGAGGAGGCTGGCTTCCTGCCTGCTGAGGAGTGAAAGTGAAAGTAACTCACTTCCTCGGCCAGGATTGGAATGTCTCACAGGGCTGGGCTGGGGTTAGCCAGATGTGTGAAAAATCAGGACAGGGGGTTGGGGTAGGGTGAGCAGATATCCCTATTTTATAGGGCCAGTCCCAATTTTGGGGTCTTTTTCTTATATAGTCTCCTTTTACCCCCACCCCGTCCTGATTTTTCACGCTTGCTGTCTGGTCACTCTAGGTGGGGGTAATTAGTGCCTATATAAGACACAGCCCCAAATATCGGGACTGGCCCTATAAAATCAGGACATTTGGATCTGGGCACCCTAGCTGGGGAGTGCCTCTCTCCCGGGCTGGCAGCTGCCAGCGATCCACCTCATCCGGGGGGAGCTACACAGGGCAGGATGAGCTGCTGTGGCTCCATGGGTGACCTGTCCCTGAGATCAGATGCTGTGCTAACTTCACCATGGTCCGTAAGGCTGGTGGTGGTGCCCATTGGCGTGTGATTGGACCTGAGGGTTTGCTGCTGCTGTTGCCACTCTGCACCCCAAGAGGTGGATTTTGGGGTCTACTGCAGCTGTTGGACCAGCAGGCTGGGGGGTGAGCCAAGCATGAAAGCAGTACTGTGTTGCCATTTAGATTGCCATTTAACAACTTTGTTTGCCAAAAATTCTTGCTAACAATCCTGAATCCAATTTCAATATTTAAAAAAAAAAAATCACTTAGTCAAAAACAGAAAATTAAGTTGTTGACAATTATTAGTGACAGGTTTGGTTTGAGGCAGGGAGTGGGCCAGTTTTCATCAGAGAAACAAAAAATGTTGACTGACTTTCCTATAGCCTGTTACTCCTGATAAGAGCCCTCCAACAACTGTAATATGCTCATCTCCTTACTAGTGTATAAAGCAGGGGTCGGCAACCTATGGCACACGCGCCAAAGGTGGCAGGTGAGCTGATTTTTGATGGTAGGCAGCGGCAGGCTGAGCGGCTCAGCCCATCACTGCTCTGGGGTTCCGGCTGCTGCCCTATTGCCAGCTGGGATACCAGCCGTCGGCCCCACTCAGCACTTGCTGCTGGCCTGGGGACCCCCAAGGAACCCCAGGCTGGCAGCGGGCTGAGCAGGCCGGCTGAACCACTCAACCTGCTGTCAGCCTGGAGTTCCATTCACTCAGCCGGCAGTGGGCTGAGCAGGGCTGGTGGGGGGTTGAGTGGCTCAGTCTGCTGCCAGTCTGGGGTGCCAGCAGCACTCAGCCTACTGCTACTCCGGGGTTCTGGCTGCCAGCCCCTTGCCAGTCAGGAGCCCAGCCGCCGGCCCCACTCTGCCTCCTGCCAGCCTGGGTGAGCAGAATCCAAGGCTGGTAGCAGGCTGAGGGGGGTTGGCGGCCGGGATCCTGGCTAGCAGGAGTTGGTGGTCAGAACCCCAGACCAGCAGTGGCCTGAGCAGGGCCTGGGATCCTTGTCTAGGGTTCCAGCCACCAGTCCCGCTCAGCCCGCTGCCGGTCTGGGGTTTCATTTACTCAGCTGGCAGTGGCCTGAGCAGGACCAGTGGCCAGGACCTCAGATAATAACAATAGTTTATTTATATAATATAGACATAGAGAGAGACCTTCTACAAACGTTAAAATGTATTACTGGCACGAGAAACCTTAAATTACAGTGAACTTGGCACACCACTTCTGAAAGGTTGCCAACCCCTGGTATAGACTGACCATATGTTGTACTAAGATTCTCCTGCATTTTTTTTTCCTGTGAGTCAGTATAGCTTTTGCTAGCCCAGAAGTTGGGCAGCCACTGTTTTACGTTTTCACAATGTTTTCTCCAACTTTCATAAAGTAAATACATAGTTAATATGAGTTAAAAAGGCCAGGGACACTTCCTTGTGAAGAATCTGTACAGCAGATCATGCCAGAGCTGAGAAAATGTCAGTTTTTGATGGAACTTTAGAGGCAGTGATTTATCATGTATTTTATCATGTGAATGTGCTGCTATTGCTAATGTCTTTCCAAACAAAAATAAGGTACAATAGGACTTCTGTAACATTTCTGTGCTACCTTAATCTAGATGAGATGATTCTGTGCTGACTTCATTTTGGTCACTTTGTGCTTTACCTAGCAGTAAAACTAGGGTTATATTTTCCCACTGTTTGGAAACCCAGCTTGTTAAACTGATTTTGCAGCCAAAAAAGCCAGAAAGATTGCTTTTAATTAAAAACAAATCTTTGTTTCAATACCTCTTCATATAAATTTCCAATAAAATTTTGACAAATTAAAAAATTATATTATTTGCATCATTCTGTCAAATCAGAATTTTTTCTATAGTGCTACTTCTTTAGTGCTAGTGCATCAGCATTACAGTGTGCTTAATTAAGTTAAACTGGTTTTAATACCGTGAATGTGGCAAGTTTTCCAATACTGTATGCTTATATTTGTGTTGCTAAGAGCAGATCAGGCACAGGGGCACCAGTTTAATAATCTCGCCTAGGGCACCAGAAATCCTAAGGACGGCCCTGGGCATTGGAGTTATTCCTTAAACTACAAGGGCAAGAGGAGTGTGACATATCGCCACGTGTAGTAGCTACGACACAAGATTGCTTGTGGCATTCATGGAGGTGCTGACCACAGTGGAATGCTGCTTTTGGGCTCAGGAAACAAGCACTCAGTGGTGAGATCACATCGTCGTGCACGTCTGGGATGACGAGCAGTGGCTGCAGAACTTTTGGAGGAGGAAAGCCACATTCACGGGACTGTGTGGTGAGCTTGCCCCAGGCCTGCAGTGCAAGGACATGAGAATGAGGGCTGCCCTGTCATTGAAGCGCTGTGCACTGTTGAAACTGGCTACTCCAGATTGTTACCGATCGGTTGCTAACCAGTTTGGAGTGGGAAAGTCGACGGTTGGACTTGTGTTGATGGAACTGTGCAGGGCCGTTAATCACATCATGCTTCGAAAGACCGTGACTCTGGGCAACGTGTGTGACATTGTGGATTGCTTTACACAAATGGGCTTCCATAACTGCGGAGGGGTGATAAATGGCACGCATATTCCAATTCTGGCACCAGACCGCCTAGCCATCGAGTACATTAAAAGGTGTATTTCTCAGGGCTTGGCTACACTTACAAATTTGCAGCGCTGCAGCAGGGTGTGAAAACACACCCTCTGCAGCGCTGCAAATTGCGGCGCTACAAAGCGCCAGTGTAGTCAAAGCCCCAGCGCTGGGAGCCGCGCTCCCAGCGCTGTCCGTTATTCCCCACAGGGAGGTGGAGTACTGACAGCGCTGGGAGAGTTTTCTCCCAGCGCTGGCGCTTTGACTACACTTAGCGCTTCAAAGCGCTGCTGCGGCAGCACTTTGAAATGCAAGTGTAGCCACAGCCTCCGTGATTTTCCAGGTGTTTATGGATCACTGTGGGCGTTTCACAGATACTAACACAAGCTGGTCTGGAAAGGTGCATGACACACGCATCTTTCAGAACACTGGCCTGTTCAGGAAACTGCAAGCAGGGACTTTCTTCCCAGACCAGAAGATCACCATAGGGGAAGTCAAAATGCCCATTGTGATCCTGGGAGACCCCACCTACCCCTTAATGCTGTGGCTTATGAAGCCATACATGTGGCAACTTGACAGCAGCAAGGAGCGGTTCAACAACAGGCTGGGTAAGTGCAGAGTGACTGTGGAGTGTGCTTTTGGCTGTTTAAAAGCCTGCTGGTGTGGCTTCTATGGGAAGCTGGACCTGGACGATGCCAATATTCTTATGTTTATAATCGTTTGCTGTACATTCCATAATATTTGTGAAGGGAAGGGTGAAAGCTCTGAGGGCTGGACCACAGAGGCTCAGCACCTGGAGGCTGAGTTTGAACAGTCAGAGATGAGGGCTATTAGAGGGGCACAGTACAGGGCCATAAGGATCAGGGATGCCTTGAGGCAGCATTTTGAAGCTGAAAGTCATTAATGTTTGTTGCTATGCTTGGGATTGCAGTGCTTGTAATGCTAGGAGGTGGTTGGTGCACATCATGCAATAAGGGGGTTTAACATAATTGTATGTTGCTTTGGAGTGCTCTTTTTGCTTTCACTTAATAGAATAAAGATTGCTTTCAAACCAACACAATTGTATTAAAAGAAAACAACCAGAGGAGAAAGTCAAACAAAAAACAGCAGGGAGGGGAATGGGGGAAGAGAGGTAGGAGGTGGTGGAGGGGTCCTAGGATGGCTAAAGATTTGTGTATGTCCAGGGATCCTATCCAACCTTCTCCTTTGGAGTACAGTGCAGTGGGTACTGTACTTCAGCAGGGCCAAACCCCAGAGGGATGGGCAGCGGGTTATATTCTTTTGTGGTGCCCAAGCTCCAGCAATATTCAGAGCCAGGGGCCCAGCTCCAGCAGTATTTGGAGCTGGGTCTCTCCCCCAGCCCTTCCTGGAGCGGGCCCGGGCCCCTGTGGGTCTCCCCCCTGCCCTGCCATGTCCCTGCTTGGAGCAGGTCCTGGCCTCCACCTGTCCCCTCCCCTCCCCCCCATGTCCCTGCCCGAAATAAAGCAGTGTGCCTCTCCCGTACCTTCTTGTGCTGCCAGAGTAGCACATTCCTAGGTGGAGCCCTGCTCTCAGCAGCAACTGCTGTCTGCTGCCCCAGGGTCCTAGTGCCCCCATCTGCTAATGGCAAGGCAGGCTGCCCTTACCCTGCCCTTCCGCCCTAGCCCTGAGCCTCTCCAATGCCCCAAACCCTCATCCCGAGCCAGAGCCCTCATCCCCCTGCACCTTAATCCTCTGCCCCAGCCCTGAGCCCTCTCCTGTATCATGAACCCCTCATCCTCAGCCCCACAGCCCGCACCCCTCCCCCTTCCCCCACACTCCCTCCTACCCTCAAACTCCCTCCCAAAGCCTGCGCCCTCTCCCTTTGCACCGCCTCCCACCCCCAAACTCCATCTCAGAGCCTGCACCCCTAATCTCCAGCCCAGGACCTGCACCCCCAAACCTCCTCCCCCCACCCCCAGAGCCTTAGGCAGGTGGTGGGGGGCAGAGTTGGGGGGGCAGGTTCTGGGCATCACCAAAATTTCTACAAACCTGCCACCCATGAGTGCGTAGTGGGAGTCCACAGTGCTTGACTGTAAGGGGGGAGGAGTGGAATGCTGTGGGTATAGACTGGAGACAGGAGGTTGATAAGAGTGTTGGCGGTGTCTGGGGGGAGCATGGGAAAGAGTTTTGCAACAGCAGCAGCAGGGAGGGCGGGTGCGGAGCTGCTCGGTTTGAAGAGCTAGTATTGCCTGGAGTGTGTCTGCCTGGCACTCCATAACATTTAAGAGCCACTCCATGGCTTCATTCTGGCATGCTGCATTCTCCTTTCAGTCCCTCTTCTCGCTGTCCCGCCACTCATTCAGTTCCTGTTTCTGGGTGGCGGAGTGCATCATAACATCACTCAGAAAGTCGTCCGTAATTTTTCTTGGCCGCTTTCTAAGGGCTTGGCAACGCTGGAGAGTTGCAGTGCTGGTGGAGGCTTTACAGCGCTGCAACTTAGTCACCGTCCACACTTGCAAGGCACATACAGTGCTGCATCTCCCTGGCTGCAGCGCTGGCTGGACTCCTGCTCTGCCTCGGGTATAAGGATTGCAGCGCTGGTGATGATGCAGCGCTGCTCCACAAGTGTGGCCACCAAAAGCGCTGTAATTGGCCTCCAGGGTATTCGGAGGTATCCCAGAATGCCTGTTCAGCCACTCTGCACTCCACACCTGGCTGAGCAAACAGGAAGGGGATTTTTAAAATTCCCGGGGCATTTAAAGGGCGGGTCACCTGAGGCCAAGGCAGTAGAGTCCGAACTGATGAGCAATCAGTGAATCTTTCCAGGTGACCATGCCTCCACGTGCCAAACAAGCCCCAGCATGGAGCAGTGGCGAGTTGCTGGACCTCATCAGTGTTTGGGATGAGGAAGCTGTGCAGTCACAGCTGCGCTCCAGCCGTAGGAATTACAATACCTATGGGCAGATATCAAGGCCCATGCTGGAAAGGGGCCATGACTGGGACGCGCTGCAGTGCAGGATTAAAGTGAAGGAGCTGCGGAGTACCTATTGCAAAGCCCACGAGGGAAACGCCACTTCGGCGCTGCCCCCACGACCTGCCGTTTTTACAAAGAGCTGGACACGATACTTGGGGGTGACCCCACCGCCAATCCGAGGACCACGATGGACACTTCTGAGCGGGGGAGGGGGAGGAAACCGAGAGTGAGGGTACTGGGGGGGGGCGGGGGGAACACCCTGGAGTCCCTGGAGGCATGCAGCCAGGAGCTCTTCTCAAGCCAGGAGGAAGGTAGCCAGTCGCAGCAGCCGGTACTTGGTGAAGGACAAGCAGAGGAGCGGGTTACCGGTAAGCGGCTTCTATTTTCAGGATGGAAATGTTTCGGGAGAGGAGGGTGGGTTAGGGCTGCGTGCATGCATGCCTAGATGTGGAATAGCCCATTGATGTGGTCTGTCACGTCGCGGTAATCGGCCTCGGTAATCTCTTCAAAAGTTTCAGCCAGAGCGTGGGCAATGCGCCTGCGCAAGTTTATAGGGAGAGTCACTGTGGTCCTTGTCCCAGTCAGGCTAATGCATCCGCGCCACTGTGCCGCGAGGGGTTGGGGGACCATTGCTGCACACAGGCAAGCTGCATAGGGGCCAGGGTGGAATCCGCATTGCTGTAGAAGAGCCTCCTGCTCTTCCCTGGTGACCCGCAGCAGCGAGATATCTTCCAGGATTAACTCCTGTGGAAAATGTTGGGAGACTGTTCAGTGCAGATGCCCCCTGTAGCAGTTTGCTAAAGTGAAGACTGGTAAACTCCTTCACTGTGTGGGAATTACTGTCTGGATGAGATTATGAACAATGCTACCCCTGTTAACTGTTGCTATTTTTGCCTTTCGAAAAGTGTCCTTGACTGCTGGACTGCCCATCTCCTCGACTGCTCAGAGGCTACAAAACCTCAGGAAGAAGTCGTGAAAAACCAAGGAAGACATGCTGAAAGCAGTTATGGATCAGTCTGCCAGAGAGAGTAAAAACCTGCAGGACTGGAGGGAAAGGGAAAGCAGGATCCGCCAGAGAAACGCAGCGGCCAGGAGGAAAAGCACAAAGCAGCTGATAAGCATCCTGGCATGCCAAGCGGACTCTATCCAGTCACTCGTAGCCATGCAGGCAGAGCACTACCGTGCCGATCCGCCGCCCCTCCACCCCCGGCCCAAAGCTCTTTCCCTTGTGCCCCAATGTCAGCTCCAAACCCCCTTCCCCAGCATCCAGGTTCTTACCTCCACCAGCTGCCTCCAACACCTGTACGTTCACCAACCAGCCCTGAGAACTACGACCCTTACCCTCTGCATTCAACCCCCATCACCATGCAGTATAGGCACCCTGAAGTGCAGCAGTCACCGCACAGCACTCCAGACAGGACATATTCAAACCTGTGACTGTACAGTTCACCAACCCACCCCCCTGCCCTTTTAGGTTCCCAAAATGTTGTCTGTGTCAAGGAAGTTTATTTTCTTTTCAATAAAAGAATTCTTGGCTTTGAAAACAGTTTTTATTATTGCAGAAAGTGAAAGATATCATAGCCCAGTAAAGAAACAGGCACTGCAAATCATTTTAGGAAAAACAGATTCCTACTAACATTGTAACCACTGCACTTCACTCCCGTGCAAGGCAACAAACATTACTGTTGGCTTTCAGCCTCAAATTCCTCCCTCAAGGCATCCCTAATCCTTGTAGCCCTGTGCTGGGCCTCTCTATTAGCCCTGCTCTCTGGCTGTGCAAATTCAGCCTCCAGGACTTGAACCTCGGTGGTCCATGCCTGACTGAATGTTTCACCCTTCCCTTCACAAATATTATGGAGGGTACAGCACACGGATATAACAGCAGGGATGATGCTTTCCCCCAAGTCTAGCTTCCCATACAGAGATCTCCAGTGCCCTTTTAAATGGCCAAAAGCACACTCCACAGTCATTCGGCACCGGCTCAGCCTGTAGTTGAACTGGTCCTTGCTCCTGTCAAGCTTCCCTGTATAGGGTTTCATGAGCCAAGGCAGTAACGGGTAAGCGGGGTCTCCAAGGATCACAATGGGCATTTCGACGTCCCCTACTGTGATCTTCCTGTCTGGGGAAAAAAGTCCCGGCCTGCATCTTCCTGAACAGGTAACTGTTCCGAAAGATGCGTGCATCATGCACCTTTCCAAGCCAGCCTGTGTTAATGTCAATTAAATGCCCACGGTGATCCACAAGTGCCTGGAGAACCATAGAGAAATACCCCTTCCGATTAACATACTCGGATGCTAGGTGGGGTGGTGCCAGAATAGGAATATGCGTCCCATCTATCGCCCCTCCACAGTTAGGGAAACCCATTTGTGCAAAGCCATCCACAATGTTCTGCACGTTCCCCAGAGTCACGGTGGTTCTTAGCAGGATGCGATTAATGGCCCTGCAAACTTGCATCAAAACGATTCCAACCATTGACTTCCCCACTCCAAACTGGTTCCCGACCGATCGGTAGCTGTCTGGAGTTGCCAGCTTCCAGATTGCAATAGCCACCCACTTCTCCACCGTCAGAGCAGCTCTCAATCTCGTGTCCTTGTGCCGCAGGGTGGATGCGAGCTCAGCACACAGTCCCATGAAAGTGGCTTTTTCTCATCCGAAAGTTCTGCAGCCACTGCTGGTCATCCCAGACTTCCATGACGATGTGATCCCACCACTCAGTGCTTGTGTCCCAAGCCCAAAAGCGGTGTTCCACGGTGCTGAGCATTTCCGTGAATGCCACAAGCAATTTAGTGTCATACACGATATCATCATCATCATCGGACTCCTCACTGTCACTTTGGAGCTGAAGGAATAGCTTAACTGCCAAACGTGATGTGCTGGCGAGACTCAGCAGCATATTCCTCAGCAGCTCGGGCTCCATTTCCCACGGAAATCGCGCTGCACAGAAACGGTTGGGAGAGTCACAATGGCGCAAAACGTGGACGGAAAAACAGTGACTGCTGGGATGTGAAGCGATGCATCACGGGGCGTTGGGACAGGAAGCAGAATGACCCGCACCCTTCCGTCCCCTTCCCACAACCCACGGCGCCAAAATGGGATGAGGTGCTCTGTGGGATAGCTGCCCATAATGCACCACTCCCAACAGCACTGCAAATGTGGCCACACTGCAGCGCTGGTAGCGGTCAGTGTGGCCACACACCAGCGCTTTCCCTACACAGCTGTAACTCCCAGTGCTGCACATCTGCAAGTGTAGCCAAGTCCTAATTCTGCACAGCCGTTCAGCTGCCAGTAACAAAGAGGGAGGCTGGGCTCCCAAGGTCCTCTCTGTGAAGTTTAAATGCAACATTTTACAGAAGCAGTATTGTTTGCAACACAGACAACACTGATTCCGTGCTTTAAAACAGTCAGTATTCACACACCTGTCACTAACTGGCTGACCCCAGGCAAGCACACAGGAGCCACAAGACCCCCAAAATGGTGAGTAGCTGCAGGGGTAGGGGAAATCACTCTTCCCAGACCCTGCTGTACACTGGGCACGTGGCTCTTGGGGAGAGCCAGCACTGTAGTGGGGGCCTGATAATCATTCCTGTCACCACACTTTCCAGAGGATGTGATCATTATGGAAGATATCTCGCTGCTGAGGGTGAGCAGGGAATCAGCAGAGGGTCTTCTCCAAGACTGCAGCTTCCACCCTGGCCTCTGTGCAGCTTGCCTGTGTGCAGCAATGGTGGTGTCCCACACCCCCCCGCCCCCATGATGGCCTAATGATGCAGGTAAGTTACTGTTAATGGGGCAAGAAACAAAGCAGCTCTGCTGAAGACCCTGCAGCCGCAGATTGCCCAGGATGTCCTGGAGAGTTTCCTGGAGATCTGAGGGAGATTCCTTTGAAGTGAGGGAGTCAATCAACAGCCTGTTCTGCTGCTCAGACTTGGCATAGGGTGGAAGACAAGCCTGCTTTCTGCAACCCTCCTGCCCCCAACAACTCGCTTCAGTGATTCGCAAAATCAGATTCACTTACCAGGGTCTCTTCTCCTGTTTGCGCTTCTCCAGTCTCTGACAGCTGTGGCTGGCTAGCCTCCTCCAGGGTTTTATATTTAAAAAAAAAAAAAAAAAAAAGCTGACTGCATGCTTCCAAATCATCCTCTGCCTCTGAGTCCACATCCTCATCCAAGATTTCCTCCTCCTGGCTCTGTCCACTCTCGACTAGCATGTGAGCCACCAAAGTATCCACAGTAGTCTTCGCAGTGGGGTTGGGGTCGCCACCGAGTATCTTGTCTAGCTCTTTGTAGAACTGGCAGATCATGGGCGTCGCACTGGAGCCATGGTTTGCCTCTTGCGCCTTATGATAGGTGTTCCATAGCTCCTTCACTTTGATCCTGAACTGTAATGTGTTCCAGTCATGGCCCCTTTCTGTCATGCATCGTGAAATCTGTCTGTAGGTATCATAATTCCTATGGCTGGAGCGCAGCTGGGACTGGACAGCTGCCTCTCCCCAAATGCTGATGAGATCCAGCAGCTCGGCATTGCTGTAAGTGGGGGATTGCCTGGAACAGGCATGGCCACCTGGAAAGATGCTCTGAGACCATTGCACGCATCACTGAGCAAACAGGAAGGGGACTTCCAAATTTCCAAAGGAATTTTACGGTCATCGAGTCCAGCCCCCTGCCTTCACTAGCAGGACCAACTAGTGAGTTTGCCCCAGATCCCTAGGTGGCCCCCTCAAGGATTGAACTCTCAACCCTGGGTTTAGCAGGCCAATGCTCAAACCACTGAGCTATTCCCCCCCCCCCGATTGTGGGTTAAGGGGTATTGAAAGCCGCACTGCTGCTGCGAGAGCAATTCAGAGCCTGAAGGCACAGTAGTTCCAATTGGTATGGCATCCTGCTGGATTAGTGTTTACATGAAACAGTGGTTACTCTTGGATACTGTATTCAATTTTTAGTTTATGCAAAGCAAGCATATTAGCTTGTAGAGAGTAATCCACTTCTTATCTCCTGTATGAGTTTAGCGAACAGGATTTCTCTTCCAGCCTCTTCTTTAAGGTCTGAGAATGGTGAAGTATTAACTCCTGGTGTTTAAGCATTCCCCAGCTGGGTTGGATGATGACCCAGCAACCTTGTGACTGTGAATCAAAGTAAATTCTATAATTACTCTTAATTTATAAAAACCTAAATCTTGTATTAATGAAAAGTGGACAAACACACGGTCCTCCTTTCTCACTGTAAGGTAGCTTTTTGCAAAGTAAGAGATCACAGGAAATTTCATACGTCATTTACATGATGCTCTTTCTCCTCACTGTAACTGTTGTAAAAGAAAATAACTAAAAGTAGGATTGTTTGAATTACACAAGCATTGTGCACAAATCAATCTTTGAAAGCCATTTTTAGTGAACTTTAGATTTTATTTTTGATACACCTGATACAAACCACTGATCAATCTGGTTCACATTAAGGATTGCAAATCTTTGCTATGTGTTTACAGTAGGAGTTTATTTGCTTCTTCCTTGACTTTTCAAGCCTTAACAAGTTTTTACACAATTAAGGCAAGTACTGATTTGCAACCCAGTTCTTCTGGTCACTCCTCTTGCACTGGAATATTTCAGGGCTGGTTTACACTGGGAATTTACATTGGCATAACTGCATTTTGGGGTGTGAAAAATCCACATCCTTCAGAGATGTAGCTATGCCGACCTAATCCCTGGTGTAGACAGTGCTAGGTCGACGGAAGAATTTTTCTGTTGACCTAGCTACTGTTTCTCAAGGAGCGGATTACCTACACCGATGGGAGAACCCCTCCCATTGACATAGGTAGTATCTACTACACTGAAGTGCTACAGCAGTGTCCTTGCAGCAGTTTAAGTGTAGACATGCCTTCA